>NC_082690.1:1019260-1359013 GCF_949987515.2 Delphinus delphis | reverse complement strand
CTTGTAAACAGAGCCGTTCCAAACTTTGGGGTGGCTGTGTCTTTTTGAGTTTAAATTCCCTAAGCTATAGGACCATAAGTGGAAGTGCGCTAGGCTCTGTTGCTTTGTTTTTTAGATGTTTCAGGAAACACCATACACTTCTCCCGAGTGGTTGTTGGCAATTTACATCCCGCCCATCAGCATAACAAGGCTCCCAGTTCTCCATGGCCTGTCCTGCCTTTCTGGATTTTACACTTTTTTCAGATGGCCCTTTTGACCCGGGGGAAGTGAGACTTCATTGTAGTGCAGATTTCCTTTGCAAGCTTGCTTGGTTGGCCAAAAAGGGCGTACGCGTTTTTTCGTGAATATATTCAGCAAAAAAAGCGTACGCCCTTTTTGGCCAAGTGCATCATTATGGACGTTCTGCCTCTTTTCCTATGCTTTCAATGCAATTCCAGTCTACCTTCTGAAATCGGTTTCCTGCAATGCTGCCCCGCTTTCAAGTCCTCTTGGCAGCCTTACTTCAGTCTATTTTTGGACGATAGCTGTCATTTATAACTCTGCAGGTTTGTGAATTACAGTGCCCCTGATCTCCTTTCTTCAACTCGCTTTCTTGTGACCTGGCCGCAACACCGCAGGATGGCTTCAGGCCCTAATCTGGTTCCGGCACGGCACGCTGAGCCTTTGGTTAATTCCTCTTCCTGGTGGGAAATGAGAGTTAAATTTGCCTGTCCAGACACCTCCAGCTAGCCTCTCATTGGTTCTCGCTATTCCTGTTCATCTTCCGCAGAAATTGCAAACTGGGCCAAACAGGAGGTTAAAGGCGCTGACTCTCCAAGTGGGGAGAGTGTTAGTAAAGCGTCTGGAATGTTGCACCCGAGTACCAGGGGAGGAAAACTGAGACATATTTGAACACGTCTCCCGATCACATGGTTGATCATACTCTGGGTTCCACATGCATGTTTTAGCTGAAGGAAGAATACCTTAAAACTGGTTAGTAGAAACCCGTGGAATGGGTACCATGCAATATGACTTCAATGGGTCTTCATTTGCTCACCGAACCTCTCCAAACCTATCACTGCTGCGTTTATGCCCCTGTACACATGCTTGATTCTCTTTCGGAGACATAGCAATCCATAGGTTTTAAGATACTTACTAGTCAGGTACATTCTTAGGCGTTTAATATGCGGTGTTGAGTCCGTTTCGTTGAGCAAGGAGTAGCTCTTGTCTATTCCATATTTGGCTTAAGGAACTTTATCTGTGCTCATTTCAATCTCTGGTTTTATGCAGCACCCCAACTCACCTTTACCCTTAAGCAAGCATAAGTTGGTTTTCTAAATTTGAGACCCTGTTCTGTTCTGTAATTCAGTTCCTGTGTAGCCAAGTTTACATTCCGTGTATTACTGATATCTTATGATGTTTCTTTTTCTGTGTGACTTATTTCAGTTAGAATCATCATACCTGAATCCACTCATTGTGCTGCTAAGGGCCTGATGACATAGATTTCATTGCTGAGTGATATTGCTTTGTAAGTGAATACCACAACTTCTTTCTCCATTTTTCACTTTCTGCGATGTTGAACTTGTACTGTAAACGAGGTTCTTGTAAACAGAGCCATTCCAAACTTTGGGGTGGCTGTGTCTTTTTGATTTTAAATTTCCTAAGCTATAGGACCATAAGTGGAAGTGCGCTAGGCTCTGTTGCTTTGTTTTTTAGATGTTTCAGGAAACACCATACACTTCTCCCGAGTGGTTGTTGGCAATTTACATCCCGCCCATCAGCATAACAAGGCTCCAAGTTCTCCATGGCCTGTCCTGCATTTCTGGATTTTACACTTTTTTCAGATGGCCCTTTTGACCCGGGGGAAGTGAGACTTCATTGTAGTGCAGATTTCCTTTGCAAGCTTGCTTGGTTGGCCAAAAAGGGCGTACGCGTTTTTTCCTGAATATATTCAGGAAAAAAAGCGTACGCCCTTTTTGGCCAAGTGCATCATTATGGACGTTCTGCCTCTTTTCCTATGCTTTCAATGCAATTCCAGTCTACCTCCTGAAATCGGTTTCCTGCAATGCTGCCCCGCTTTCAAGTCCTCTTGGCAGCCTTACTTCAGTCTATTTTTGGACGATAGCTGTCATTTATAACTCTGCAGGTTTGTGAATTACAGTGCCCCTGAGCTCCTTTCTTCAACTCGCTTTCTTGTGACCTGGCCGCAACACCGCAGGATGGCTTCAGGCCCTAATCTGGTTCTGGCACGGCACGCTGAGCCTTTGGTTAATTCCTCTTCCTGGTGGGAAATGAGAGTTAAATTTGCCCGTCCAGACACCTCCAGCTAGTCTCTCATTGGTTCTCGCTATTCCTGTTCATCTTCCGCAGAAATTGCAAACTGGGCCAAACAGGAGGTTAAAGGGACTGACTCTCCAAGTCGGGAGAGTGTTAGTAAAGCGTCTGGAATGTTGCACCCGAGTACCAGGGTACGAAAACTGAGACATATTTGAACACGTCTCCCGATCACATGGTTGATCATACTCTGGGTTCCACATGCATGTTTTAGCTGAAGGAAGAATACCTTAAACCTGGTTAGTAGAAACCCGTGGAATGGGTACCATGCAATATGACTTCAATGGGTCTTCATTTGCTCACCGAACCTCTCCAATCCTATCACTGCTGCGTTTATGCCCCTGTACACATGCTTGATTCTCTTTCGGAGACATAGCAATCCATAGGTTTTAAGATACTTACAAGTAAGGTACATTCTTAGGCGTTTAATATGCGGTGTTGAGTCCATTTCGTTGAGCAAGGAGTAGCTCTTGTCTATTCCATATTTGGCTTAAGGAACTTTATCTGTGCTCATTTCAATCTCTGGTTTTATGCAGCACCCCAACTCACCTTTACCCTTAAGCAAGCATAAGTTGTTTTTCTAAATTTGAGAACCTGTTCTGTTCTGTAATTCAGTTCCTGTGTAGCCAAGTTTCCATTCCGTGTATTACTGATATCTTATGATGTTTCTTTTTCTGTGTGACTTATTTCAGTTAGAATCATCATACCTGAATCCACTCATTGTGCTGCTAAGGGCCTGATGACACAGATTTCATTGCTGAGTGATATTGCTTTGTAAGTAAATACCACAACTTCTTTATCCATTTTTCACTTTCTGCGATGTTGAACTTGTACTGTAAACGAGGTTCTTGTAAACAGAGCCGTTCCAAACTTTGGGGTGGCTGTTTCTTTTTGATTTTAAATTCCCTAAGCTATAGGACCATAAGTGGAAGTGACCTAGGCTCTGTTGCTTTGTTTTTTAGATGTTTCAGGAAACACCATACACTTCTCCCGAGTGGTTGTTGGCAATTTACATCCCGCCCTTCAGCATAACAAGGCTCCCAGTTCTCCATGGCCTGTCCTGCCTTTTTGGATTTTACACTTTTTTCAGATGGCCCTTTTGACCGGGGGGAAGTGAGACTTCATTGTAGTGCAGATTTCCTTTGCAAGCTTGCTTGGTTGGCCAAAAAGGGCGTATGTGTTTTTTCCTGAATATATTCAGGAAAAAACACATACCCCCTTTTTGGCCAAGTGCATCATTGTGGACGTTCTGCCTCTTTTCCTATGCTTTCAATGCAATTCCAGTCTACCTCCTGAAATCGGTTTCCTGCAATTCTGCCCTGCTTTCAAGTCCTCTTGGCAGCCTTACTTCAGTCTATTTTTGGACGATAGCTGTCATTTATAACTCTGCAGGTTTGTGAATTACAGTGTCCCTGAGCTCCTTTCTTCAACTCGCTTTCTTTTGAGCTGGCCGCAACACCGCAGGATGGCTTCAGGCCCTAATCTGGTTCCGGCACGGCACACTGAGCCTTTGGTTATTTCCTCTTCCTGGTGGGAAATGAGAGTTAAATTTGCCCGTCCAGACACCTCCAGCTAGTCTCTCATTGGTTCTCGCTATTCCTGTTCATCTTCCGCAGAAATTGCAAACTGGGCCAAACAGGAGGTTAAAGGCGCTGACTCTCCAAGTGGGGAGAGTGTTAGTAAAGCGTCTGGAATGTTGCACCCGAGTACCAGGGGAGGAAAACTGAGACATATTTGAAAACGTCTCCCGTTCACATGGTTGATCATACTTGGGTTCCACATGAATGTTTTAGCTGAAGGAAGAATACCTTAAACCTGGAGAGTTGAGACCCGTGTAATGGGTACCATGCAATATGACTTCAAAGGGTCTCCATTTGCTCACCGAACCTCTCCAATCCTATCACTGCTGCGTTTATGCCCCTGTACACATGCTTGATTCTCTTTTGGAGACATAGCAATCCATAGGTTTTACGATACTTACTAGTCAGGTACATTCTTAGGCGTTTAATATGCGGTGTTGAGTCCATTTCGTTGAGCAAGGAGTAGCTCTTGTCTATTCCATATTTGACTTAAGGAACTTTATCTGTGCTCATTTCAATCTCTGGTTCTATGCAGCACCCCAACTCACCTTTACCCTTAAGCAAGCATAAGTTGGTTTTCTAAATTTGAGACCCTGTTCTGTTCTGTAATTCAGTTCCTGTGTAGCCAAGTTTCCATTCCGTGTATTACTGATATCTTATGATGTTTCTTTTTCTGTGTGACTTATTTCAGTTAGAATCATCATACCTGAATCCACTCATTGTGCTGCTAAGGGCCTGATGACACAGATTTCATTGCTGAGTGATATTGCTTTGTAAGTAAATACCACAACTTCTTTATCCATTTTTCACTTTCTGCGATGTTGAACTTGTACTGTAAACGAGGTTCTTGTAAACAGAGCCGTTCCAAACTTTGGGGTGGCTGTGTCTTTTTGATTTTAATTTCCCTAAGCTATAGGACCATAAGTGGAAGTGCCCTAGGTTCTGTTGCTTTGTTTTTTAGATGTTTCAGGAAACACCATACACTTCTCCGGAGTGGTTGTTGGCAATTTACATCCCGCCCATCAGCATAACAAGGCTCCCAGTTCTCCATGGCCTGTCCTGCCTTTCTGGATTTTACACTTTTTTCAGATGGCCCTTTTGACCGGGGGGAAGTGAGACTTCATTGTAGTGCAGATTTCCTTTGCAAGCTTGCTTGGTTGGTCAAAAAGGGCGTATGCGTTTTTTCCTGAATATATTCAGGAAAAAACGCATACGCCCTTTTTGGCCAAGTGCATCATTGTGGACGTTCTGCCTCTTTTCCTATGCTTTCAATGCAATTCCAGTCTACCTCCTGAAATCGGGTTCCTGCAATTCTGCCCCGCTTTCAAGTCCTCTTGGCAGCCTTACTTCAGTCTATTTTTGGACGATAGCTGTCATTTATAACTCTGCAGGTTTGTGAATTACAGTGCCCCTGAGCTCCTTTCTTCAACTCGCTTTCTTGTGACCTGGCCGCAACACCGCAGGATGTCTTCAGGCCCTAATCTGGTTCCGGCACGGCACGCTGAGCCTTTGGTTAATTCCTCTTCCTCGTGGGAAATGAGAGTTAAATTTGCCCGTCCAGACACCTCCAGCTAGTCTCTCATTGGTTCTCGCTATTCCTGTTCATCTTCCGCAGAAATTGCAAACTGGGCCAAACAGGAGGTTAAAGGGACTGACTCTCCAAGTCGGGAGAGTGTTAGTAAAGCGTCTGGAATGTTGCACCCGAGTACCAGGGTACGAAAACTGAGACATATTTGAACACGTCTCCCGATCACATGGTTGATCATACTCTAGGTTCCACATGCATGTTTTAGCTGAAGGAAGAATACCTTAAACTTGGGTAGTTGAAACCCGTGGAATGGGTACCATGCAATATGACTTCAAAGGGTCTTCATTTGCTCACCGAACCTCTCCAATCCTATCACTGCTGCGTTTATGCCCCTGTACACATGCTTGATTCTCTTTCGGAGACATAGCAATCCATAGGTTTTAAGATACTTACAAGTAAGGTACATTCTTAGGCGTTTAATATGCGGTGTTGAGTCCATTTCGTTGAGCAAGGAGTAGCTCTTGTCTATTCCATATTTGGCTTAAGGAACTTTATCTGTGCTCATTTCAATCTCTGGTTTTATGCAGCACCCCAACTCACCTTTACCCTTAAGCAAGCATAAGTTGTTTTTCTAAATTTGAGAACCTGTTCTGTTCTGTAATTCAGTTCCTGTGTAGCCAAGTTTACATTCCGTGTATTACTGATATCTTATGATGTTTCTTTTTCTGTGTGACTTATTTCAGTTAGAATCATCATACCTGAATCCACTCATTGTGCTGCTAAGGGCCTGATGACACAGATTTCATTGCTGAGTGATATTGCTTTGTAAGTAAATACCACAACTTCTTTATCCATTTTTCACTTTCTGCGATGTTGAACTTGTACTGTAAACGAGGTTCTTGTAAACAGAGCCGTTCCAAACTTTGGGGTGGCTGTTTCTTTTTGATTTTAAATTCCCTAAGCTATAGGACCATAAGTGGAAGTGACCTAGGCTCTGTTGCTTTGTTTTTTAGATGTTTCAGGAAACACCATACACTTCTCCCGAGTGGTTGTTGGCAATTTACATCCCGCCCTTCAGCATAACAAGGCTCCCAGTTCTCCATGGCCTGTCCTGCCTTTCTGGATTTTACACTTTTTTCAGATGGCCCTTTTGACCGGGGGGAAGTGAGACTTCATTGTAGTGCAGATTTCCTTTGCAAGCTTGCTTGGTTGGCCAAAAAGGGCGTATGCGTTTTTTCCTGAATATATTCAGGAAAAAACACATACCCCCTTTTTGGCCAAGTGCATCATTGTGGACGTTCTGCCTCTTTTCCTATGCTTTCAATGCAATTCCAGTCTACCTCCTGAAATCGGTTTCCTGCAATTCTGCCCCGCTTTCAAGTCCTCTTGGCAGCCTTACTTCAGTCTATTTTTGGACGATAGCTGTCATTTATAACTCTGCAGGTTTGTGAATTACAGTGCCCCTGAGCTCCTTTCTTCAACTCGCTTTCTTTTGAGCTGGCCGCAACACCGCAGGATGGCTTCAGGCCCTAATCTGGTTCCGGCACGGCACACTGAGCCTTTGGTTATTTCCTCTTCCTGGTGGGAAATGAGAGTTAAATTTGTCCGTCCAGACTCCTCCAGCTAGTCTCTCATTGGTTCTCGCTATTCCTGTTCATCTTCCGCAGAAATTGCAAACTGGGCCAAACAGGAGGTTAAAGGCGCTGACTCTCCAAGTGGGGAGAGTGTTAGTAAAGCGTCTGGAATGTTGCACCCGAGTACCAGGGGAGGAAAACTGAGACATATTTGAAAACGTCTCCCGTTCACATGGTTGATCATACTTGGGTTCCACATGAATGTTTTAGCTGAAGGAAGAATACCTTAAACCTGGAGAGTTGAGACCCGTGTAATGGGTACCATGCAATATGACTTCAAAGGGTCTCCATTTGCTCACCGAACCTCTCCAATCCTATCACTGCTGCGTTTATGCCCCTGTACACATGCTTGATTCTCTTTTGGAGACATAGCAATCCATAGGTTTTACGATACTTACTAGTCAGGTACATTCTTAGGCGTTTAATATGCGGTGTTGAGTCCATTTCGTTGAGCAAGGAGTAGCTCTTGTCTATTCCATATTTGACTTAAGGAACTTTATCTGTGCTCATTTCAATCTCTGGTTCTATGCAGCACCCCAACTCACCTTTACCCTTAAGCAAGCATAAGTTGGTTTTCTAAATTTGAGACCCTGTTCTGTTCTGTAATTCAGTTCCTGTGTAGCCAAGTTTACATTCCGTGTATTACTGATATCTTATGATGTTTCTTTTTCTGTGTGACTTATTTCAGTTAGAATCATCATACCTGAATCCACTCATTGTGCTGCTAAGGGCCTGATGACACAGATTTCATTGCTGAGTGATATTGCTTTGTAAGTAAATACCACAACTTCTTTATCCATTTTTCACTTTCTGCGATGTTGAACTTGTACTGTAAACGAGGTTCTTGTAAACAGAGCCGTTCCAAACTTTGGGGTGGCTGTGTCTTTTTGATTTTAATTTCCCTAAGCTATAGGAACATAAGTGGAAGTGCCCTAGGTTCTGTTGCTTTGTTTTTTAGATGTTTCAGGAAACACCATACACTTCTCCCGAGTGGTTGTTGGCAATTTACATCCCGCCCATCAGCATAACAAGGCTCCAAGTTCTCCATGGCCTGTCCTGCCTTTCTGGATTTTACACTTTTTTCAGATGGCCCTTTTGACCCGGGGGAAGTGAGACTTCATTGTAGTGCAGATTTCCTTTGCAAGCTTGCTTGGTTGGCCAAAAAGGGCGTACGCGTTTTTTCCTGAATATATTCAGGAAAAAAAGCGTACGCCCTTTTTGGCCAAGTGCATCATTATGGACGTTCTGCCTCTTTTCCTATGCTTTCAATGCAATTCCAGTCTACCTCCTGAAATCGGTTTCCTGCAATGCTGCCCCGCTTTCAAGTCCTCTTGGCAGCCTTACTTCAGTCTATTTTTGGACGATAGCTGTCATTTATAACTCTGCAGGTTTGTGAATTACAGTGCCCCTGAGCTCCTTTCTTCAACTCGCTTTCTTGTGACCTGGCCGCAACACCGCAGGATGGCTTCAGGCCCTAATCTGGTTCTGGCACGGCACGCTGAGCCTTTGGTTAATTCCTCTTCCTGGTGGGAAATGAGAGTTAAATTTGCCCGTCCAGACACCTCCAGCTAGCCTCTCATTGGTTCTCGCTATTCCTGTTCATCTTCCGCAGAAATTGCAAACTGGGCCAAACAGGAGGTTAAAGGGACTGACTCTCCAAGTCGGGAGAGTGTTAGTAAAGCGTCTGGAATGTTGCACCCGAGTACCAGGGTACGAAAACTGAGACATATTTGAACACGTCTCCCGTTCACATGGTTGATCATACTCTGGGTTCCACATGCATGTTTTAGCTGAAGGAAGAATACCTTAAAACTGGTTAGTAGAAACCCGTGGAATGGGTACCATGCAATATGACTTCAATGGGTCTTCATTTGCTCACCGAACCTCTCCAATCCTATCACTGCTGCGTTTATGCCCCTGTACACATGCTTGATTCTCTTTCGGAGACATAGCAATCCATAGGTTTTAAGATACTTACTAGTCAGGTACATTCTTAGGCGTTTAATATGCGGTGTTGAGTCCGTTTCGTTGAGCAAGGAGTAGCTCTTGTCTATTACATATTTGGCTTAAGGAACTTTATCTGTGCTCATTTCAATCTCTGGTTTTATGCAGCACCCCAACTCACCTTTACCCTTAAGCAAGCATAAGTTGGTTTTCTAAATTTGAGACCCTGTTCTGTTCTGTAATTCAGTTCCTGTGTAGCCAAGTTTACATTCCGTGTATTACTGATATCTTATGATGTTTCTTTTTCTGTGTGACTTATTTCAGTTAGAATCATCATACCTGAATCCACTCATTCTGCTGCTAAGGGCCTGATGACATAGATTTCATTGCTGAGTGATATTGCTTTGTAAGTGAATACCACAACTTCTTTATCCATTTTTCACTTTCTGCGATGTTGAACTTGTACTGTAAACGAGGTTCTTGTAAACAGAGCCGTTCCAAACATTGGGGTGGCTGTGTCTTTTTGATTTTAAATTCCCTAAGCTATAGGACCATAAGTGGAAGTGCGCTAGGCTCTGTTGCTTTGTTTTTTAGATGTTTCAGGAAACACCATACACTTCTCCCGAGTGGTTGTTGGCAATTTACATCCCGCCCATCAGCATAACAAGGCTCCCAGTTCTCCATGGCCTGTCCTGCCTTTCTGGATTTTACACTTTTTTCAGATGGCCCTTTTGACCCGGGGGAAGTGAGACTTCATTGTAGTGCAGATTTCCTTTGCAAGCTTGCTTGGTTGGCCAAAAAGGGCGTACGCGTTTTTTCCTGAATATATTCAGCAAAAAAAGCGTACGCCCTTTTTGGCCAAGTGCATCATTATGGACGTTCTGCCTCTTTTCCTATGCTTTCAATGCAATTCCAGTCTACCTCCTGAAATCGGTTTCCTGCAATGCTGCCCCGCTTTCAAGTCCTCTTGGCAGCCTTACTTCAGTCTATTTTTGGACGATAGCTGTCATTTATAACTCTGCAGGTTTGTGAATTACAGTGCCCCTGATCTCCTTTCTTCAACTCGCTTTCTTGTGACCTGGCCGCAACACCGCAGGATGGCTTCAGGCCCTAATCTGGTTCCGGCACGGCACGCTGAGCCTTTGGTTAATTCCTCTTCCTGGTGGGAAATGAGAGTTAAATTTGCCCGTCCAGACACCTCCAGCTAGTCTCTCATTGGTTCTCGCTATTCCTGTTCATCTTCCGCAGAAATTGCAAACTGGGCCAAACAGGAGGTTAAAGGGACTGACTCTCCAAGTCGGGAGAGTGTTAGTAAAGCGTCTGGAATGTTGCACCCGAGTACCAGGGTACGAAAACTGAGACATATTTGAACACGTCTCCCGATCACATGGTTGATCATACTCTGGGTTCCACATGCATGTTTTAGCTGAAGGAAGAATACCTTAAAACTGGTTAGTAGAAACCCGTGGAATGGGTACCATGCAATATGACTTCAATGGGTCTTCATTTGCTCACCGAACCTCTCCAATCCTATCACTGCTGCGTTTATGCCCCTGTACACATGCTTGATTCTCTTTCGGAGACATAGCAATCCATAGGTTTTAAGATACTTACTAGTCAGGTACATTCTTAGGCGTTTAATATGCGGTGTTGAGTCCGTTTCGTTGAGCAAGGAGTAGCTCTTGTCTATTACATATTTGGCTTAAGGAACTTTATCTGTGCTCATTTCAATCTCTGGTTTTATGCAGCACCCCAACTCACCTTTACCCTTAAGCAAGCATAAGTTGGTTTTCTAAATTTGAGACCCTGTTCTGTTCTGTAATTCAGTTCCTGTGTAGCCAAGTTTACATTCCGTGTATTACTGATATCTTATGATGTTTCTTTTTCTGTGTGACTTATTTCAGTTAGAATCATCATACCTGAATCCACTCATTCTGCTGCTAAGGGCCTGATGACATAGATTTCATTGCTGAGTGATATTGCTTTGTAAGTGAATACCACAACTTCTTTATCCATTTTTCACTTTCTGCGATGTTGAACTTGTACTGTAAACGAGGTTCTTGTAAACAGAGCCGTTCCAAACATTGGGGTGGCTGTGTCTTTTTGATTTTAAATTCCCTAAGCTATAGGACCATAAGTGGAAGTGCGCTAGGCTCTGTTGCTTTGTTTTTTAGATGTTTCAGGAAACACCATACACTTCTCCCGAGTGGTTGTTGGCAATTTACATCCCGCCCATCAGCATAACAAGGCTCCCAGTTCTCCATGGCCTGTCCTGCCTTTCTGGATTTTACACTTTTTTCAGATGGCCCTTTTGACCCGGGGGAAGTGAGACTTCATTGTAGTGCAGATTTCCTTTGCAAGCTTGCTTGGTTGGCCAAAAAGGGCGTACGCGTTTTTTCGTGAATATATTCAGCAAAAAAAGCGTACGCCCTTTTTGGCCAAGTGCATCATTATGGACGTTCTGCCTCTTTTCCTATGCTTTCAATGCAATTCCAGTCTACCTCCTGAAATCGGTTTCCTGCAATGCTGCCCCGCTTTCAAGTCCTCTTGGCAGCCTTACTTCAGTCTATTTTTGGACGATAGCTGTCATTTATAACTCTGCAGGTTTGTGAATTACAGTGCCCCTGATCTCCTTTCTTCAACTCGCTTTCTTGTGACCTGGCCGCAACACCGCAGGATGGCTTCAGGCCCTAATCTGGTTCCGGCACGGCACGCTGAGCCTTTGGTTAATTCCTCTTCCTGGTGGGAAATGAGAGTTAAATTTGCCCGTCCAGACACCTCCAGCTAGTCTCTCATTGGTTCTCGCTATTCCTGTTCATCTTCCGCAGAAATTGCAAACTGGGCCAAACAGGAGGTTAAAGGGACTGACTCTCCAAGTCGGGAGAGTGTTAGTAAAGCGTCTGGAATGTTGCACCCGAGTACCAGGGTACGAAAACTGAGACATATTTGAACACGTCTCCCGATCACATGGTTGATCATACTCTGGGTTCCACATGCATGTTTTAGCTGAAGGAAGAATACCTTAAAACTGGTTAGTAGAAACCCGTGGAATGGGTACCATGCAATATGACTTCAATGGGTCTTCATTTGCTCACCGAACCTCTCCAAACCTATCACTGCTGCGTTTATGCCCCTGTACACATGCTTGATTCTCTTTCGGAGACATAGCAATCCATAGGTTTTAAGATACTTACTAGTCAGGTACATTCTTAGGCGTTTAATATGCGGTGTTGAGTCCGTTTCGTTGAGCAAGGAGTAGCTCTTGTCTATTCCATATTTGGCTTAAGGAACTTTATCTGTGCTCATTTCAATCTCTGGTTTTATGCAGCACCCCAACTCACCTTTACCCTTAAGCAAGCATAAGTTGGTTTTCTAAATTTGAGACCCTGTTCTGTTCTGTAATTCAGTTCCTGTGTAGCCAAGTTTACATTCCGAGTATTACTGATATCTTATGATGTTTCTTTTTCTGTGTGACTTATTTCAGTTAGAATCATCATACCTGAATCCACTCATTGTGCTGCTAAGGGCCTGATGACATAGATTTCATTGCTGAGTGATATTGCTTTGTAAGTGAATACCACAACTTCTTTATCCATTTTTCACTTTCTGCGATGTTGAACTTGTACTGTAAACGAGGTTCTTGTAAACAGAGCCATTCCAAACTTTGGGGTGGCTGTGTCTTTTTGATTTTAAATTCCCTAAGCTATAGGACCATAAGTGTAAGTGCGCTAGGCTCTGTTGCTTTGTTTTTTAGATGTTTCAGGAAACACCATACACTTCTCCCGAGTGGTTGTTGGCAATTTACATCCCGCCCATCAGCATAACGAGGCTCCAAGTTCTCCATGGCCTGTCCTGCATTTCTGGATTTTACACTTTTTTCAGATGGCCCTTTTGACCCGGGGGAAGTGAGACTTCATTGTAGTGCAGATTTCCTTTGCAAGCTTGCTTGGTTGGTCATAAAGGGCGTACGCGTTTTTTCCTGAATATATTCAGGAAAAAAAGCGTACGCCCTTTTTGGCCAAGTGCATCATTATGGACGTTCTGCCTCTTTTCCTATGCTTTCAATGCAATTCCAGTCTACCTCCTGAAATCGGTTTCCTGCAATGCTGCCCCGCTTTCAAGTCCTCTTGGCAGCCTTACTTCAGTCTATTTTTGGACGATAGCTGTCATTTATAACTCTGCAGGTTTGTGAATTACAGTGCCCCTGATCTCCTTTCTTCAACTCGCTTTCTTGTGACCTGGCCGCAACACCGCAGGATGGCTTCAGGCCCTAATCTGGTTCCGGCACGGCACGCTGAGCCTTTGGTTAATTCCTCTTCCTGGTGGGAAATGAGAGTTAAATTTGCCCGTCCAGACACCTCCAGCTAGTCTCTCATTGGTTCTCGCTATTCCTGTTCATCTTCCGCAGAAATTGCAAACTGGGCCAAACAGGAGGTTAAAGGGACTGACTCTCCAAGTCGGGAGAGTGTTAGTAAAGCGTCTGGAATGTTGCACCCGAGTACCAGGGTACGAAAACTGAGACATATTTGAACACGTCTCCCGATCACATGGTTGATCATACTCTGGGTTCCACATGCATGTTTTAGCTGAAGGAAGAATACCTTAAAACTGGTTAGTAGAAACCCGTGGAATGGGTACCATGCAATATGACTTCAATGGGTCTTCATTTGCTCACCGAACCTCTCCAAACCTATCACTGCTGCGTTTATGCCCCTGTACACATGCTTGATTCTCTTTCGGAGACATAGCAATCCATAGGTTTTAAGATACTTACTAGTCAGGTACATTCTTAGGCGTTTAATATGCGGTGTTGAGTCCGTTTCGTTGAGCAAGGAGTAGCTCTTGTCTATTCCATATTTGGCTTAAGGAACTTTATCTGTGCTCATTTCAATCTCTGGTTTTATGCAGCACCCCAACTCACCTTTACCCTTAAGCAAGCATAAGTTGGTTTTCTAAATTTGAGACCCTGTTCTGTTCTGTAATTCAGTTCCTGTGTAGCCAAGTTTACATTCCGAGTATTACTGATATCTTATGATGTTTCTTTTTCTGTGTGACTTATTTCAGTTAGAATCATCATACCTGAATCCACTCATTGTGCTGCTAAGGGCCTGATGACATAGATTTCATTGCTGAGTGATATTGCTTTGTAAGTGAATACCACAACTTCTTTATCCATTTTTCACTTTCTGCGATGTTGAACTTGTACTGTAAACGAGGTTCTTGTAAACAGAGCCATTCCAAACTTTGGGGTGGCTGTGTCTTTTTGATTTTAAATTCCCTAAGCTATAGGACCATAAGTGTAAGTGCGCTAGGCTCTGTTGCTTTGTTTTTTAGATGTTTCAGGAAACACCATACACTTCTCCCGAGTGGTTGTTGGCAATTTACATCCCGCCCATCAGCATAACGAGGCTCCAAGTTCTCCATGGCCTGTCCTGCATTTCTGGATTTTACACTTTTTTCAGATGGCCCTTTTGACCCGGGGGAAGTGAGACTTCATTGTAGTGCAGATTTCCTTTGCAAGCTTGCTTGGTTGGTCATAAAGGGCGTACGCGTTTTTTCCTGAATATATTCAGGAAAAAAAGCGTACGCCCTTTTTGGCCAAGTGCATCATTATGGACGTTCTGCCTCTTTTCCTATGCTTTCAATGCAATTCCAGTCTACCTCCTGAAATCGGTTTCCTGCAATGCTGCCCCGCTTTCAAGTCCTCTTGGCAGCCTTACTTCAGTCTATTTTTGGACGATAGCTGTCATTTATAACTCTGCAGGTTTGTGAATTACAGTGCCCCTGAGCTCCTTTCTTCAACTCGCTTTCTTGTGACCTGGCCGCAACACCGCAGGATGGCTTCAGGCCCTAATCTGGTTCTGGCACGGCACGCTGAGCCTTTGGTTAATTCCTCTTCCTGGTGGGAAATGAGAGTTAAATTTGCCCGTCCAGACACCTCCAGCTAGTCTCTCATTGGTTCTCGCTATTCCTGTTCATCTTCCGCAGAAATTGCAAACTGGGCCAAACAGGAGGTTAAAGGGACTGACTCTCCAAGTCGGGAGAGTGTTAGTAAAGCGTCTGGAATGTTGCACCCGAGTACCAGGGTACGAAAACTGAGACATATTTGAACACGTCTCCCGATCACATGGTTGATCATACTCTGGGTTCCACATGCATGTTTTAGCTGAAGGAAGAATACCTTAAACCTGGTTAGTAGAAACCCGTGGAATGGGTACCATGCAATATGACTTCAATGGGTCTTCATTTGCTCACCGAACCTCTCCAATCCTATCACTGCTGCGTTTATGCCCCTGTACACATGCTTGATTCTCTTTCGGAGACATAGCAATCCATAGGTTTTAAGATACTTACTAGTCAGGTACATTCTTAGGCGTTTAATATGCGGTGTTGAGTCCGTTTCGTTGAGCAAGGAGTAGCTCTTGTCTATTCCATATTTGGCTTAAGGAACTTTATCTGTGCTCATTTCAATCTCTGGTTTTATGCAGCACCCCAACTCACCTTTACCCTTAAGCAAGCATAAGTTGGTTTTCTAAATTTGAGACCCTGTTCTGTTCTGTAATTCAGTTCCTGTGTAGCCAAGTTTACATTCCGTGTATTACTGATATCTTATGATGTTTCTTTTTCTGTGTGACTTATTTCAGTTAGAATCATCATACCTGAATCCACTCATTGTGCTGCTAAGGGCCTGATGACATAGATTTCATTGCTGAGTGATATTGCTTTGTAAGTGAATACCACAACTTCTTTATCCATTTTTCTCTTTCTGCGATGTTGAACTTGTACTGTAAACGAGGTTCTTGTAAACAGAGCCGTTCCAAACTTTGGGGTGGCTGTGTCTTTTTGAGTTTAAATTCCCTAAGCTATAGGACCATAAGTGGAAGTGCGCTAGGCTCTGTTGCTTTGTTTTTTAGATGTTTCAGGAAACACCATACACTTCTCCCGAGTGGTTGTTGGCAATTTACATCCCGCCCATCAGCATAACAAGGCTCCCAGTTCTCCATGGCCTGTCCTGCCTTTCTGGATTTTACACTTTTTTCAGATGGCCCTTTTGACCCGGGGGAAGTGAGACTTCATTGTAGTGCAGATTTCCTTTGCAAGCTTGCTTGGTTGGCCAAAAAGGGCGTACGCGTTTTTTCCTGAATATATTCAGCAAAAAAAGCGTACGCCCTTTTTGGCCAAGTGCATCATTATGGACGTTCTGCCTCTTTTCCTATGCTTTCAATGCAATTCCAGTCTACCTTCTGAAATCGGTTTCCTGCAATGCTGCCCCGCTTTCAAGTCCTCTTGGCAGCCTTACTTCAGTCTATTTTTGGACGATAGCTGTCATTTATAACTCTGCAGGTTTGTGAATTACAGTGCCCCTGATCTCCTTTCTTCAACTCGCTTTCTTGTGACCTGGCCGCAACACCGCAGGATGGCTTCAGGCCCTAATCTGGTTCCGGCACGGCACGCTGAGCCTTTGGTTAATTCCTCTTCCTGGTGGGAAATGAGAGTTAAATTTGCCCGTCCAGACACCTCCAGCTAGTCTCTCATTGGTTCTCGCTATTCCTGTTCATCTTCCGCAGAAATTGCAAACTGGGCCAAACAGGAGGTTAAAGGGACTGACTCTCCAAGTCGGGAGAGTGTTAGTAAAGCATCTGGAATGTTGCACCCGAGTACCAGGGTACGAAAACTGAGACATATTTGAACACGTCTCCTGATCACATGGTTGATCATACTCTGGGTTCCACATGCATGTTTTAGCTGAAGGAAGAATACCTTAAAACTGGTTAGTAGAAACCCGTGGAATGGGTACCATGCAATATGACTTCAATGGGTCTTCATTTGCTCACCGAACCTCTCCAATCCTATCACTGCTGCGTTTATGCCCCTGTACACATGCTTGATTCTCTTTCGGAGACATAGCAATCCATAGGTTTTAAGATACTTACTAGTCAGGTACATTCTTAGGCATTTAATATGCGGTGTTGAGTCCGTTTCGTTGAGCAAGGAGTAGCTCTTGTCTATTCCATATTTGGCTTAAGGAACTTTATCTGTGCTCATTTCAATCTCTGGTTTTATGCAG
The DNA here is from genome assembly GCF_949987515.2 of Delphinus delphis. Taxonomy (NCBI): domain Eukaryota; kingdom Metazoa; phylum Chordata; class Mammalia; order Artiodactyla; family Delphinidae; genus Delphinus; species Delphinus delphis. The sequence goes on along the minus strand of NC_082690.1, from coordinate 1,341,946 downwards.
CACCCCAACTCACCTTTACCCTTAAGCAAGCATAAGTTGGTTTTCTAAATTTGAGACCCTGTTCTGTTCTGTAATTCAGTTCCTGTGTAGCCAAGTTTACATTCCGTGTATTACTGATATCTTATGATGTTTCTTTTTCTGTGTGACTTATTTCAGTTAGAATCATCATACCTGAATCCACTCATTGTGCTGCTAAGTGCCTGATGACACAGATTTCATTGCTGAGTGATATTGCTTTGTAAGTAAATACCACAACTTCTTTATCCATTTTTCACTTTCTGCGATGTTGAACTTGTACTGTAAAAGAGGTTCTTGTAAACAGAGGCGTCCCAAACTTTGGGGTGGCTGTGTCTTTTTGATTTTAATTTCCCTAAGCTATAGGACCATAAGTGGCAGTGCCCTAGGCTCTGTTGCTTTGTTTTTTAGATGTTTCAGGAAACACCATACACTTCTCCGGAGTGTCTGTTGGCAATTTACATCCCGCCCTTCAGCATAACAAGGCTCCCAGTTCTCCATGGCCTGTCCTGCCTTTCTGGATTTTACACTTTTTTCAGATGGCCCTTTTGACCGGGGGGAAGTGAGACTTCATTGTAGTGCAGATTTCCTTTGCAAGCTTGCTTGGTTGGCCAAAAAGGGCGTATGCGTTTTTTCCTGAATATATTCAGGAAAAAACGCATACGCCCTTTTTGGCCAAGTGCATCATTGTGGACGTCCTGCCTCTTTTCCTATGCTTTCAATGCAATTCCAGTCTACCTCCTGAAATCGGTTTCCTGCAATTCTGCCCCGCTTTCAAGTCCTCTTGGCAGGCTTACTTCAGTATATTTTTGGACGATAGCTGTCATTTATAACTCTGCAGGTTTGTGAATTACAGTGCCCCTGAGCTCCTTTCTTCAACTCGCTTTCTTGTGAGCTGGCCGCAACACCGCAGGATGGCTTCAGGCCCTAATCTGGTTCCGGCACGGCACGCTGAGCCTTTGGTTATTTCCTCTTCCTGGTGGGAAATGAGAGTTAAATTTGCCCGTCCAGACACCTCCAGCTAGTCTCTCATTGGTTCTCGCTATTCCTGTTCATCTTCCGCAGAAATTGCAAACTGGGCCAAACAGGAGGTTAAAGGCGCTGACTCTCCAAGTCGGGAGAGTGTTAGTAAAGCGTCTGGAATGTTGCACCCGAGTACCAGGGGAGGAAAACTGAGACATATTTGAACACGTCTACCGTTCACATGGTTGATCATACTCTGGGTTCCACATGCAGGTTTTAGCTGAAGGAAGAATACCTTAAACCTGGAGAGTTAAGACCCGTGTAATGGGTACCATGCAATATGACTTCAAAGGGCCTTCATTTGCTCACTGAACCTCTCCAATCCTATCACGGCTGCGTTTATGCCCCTGTACACATGCTTGATTCTCTTTCGGAGACATAGCAATCCATAGGTTTTAAGATACTTACTAGTCAGGTACATTCTTAGGCGTTTAATATGCGGTGTTGAGTCCATTTCGTTGAGCAAGGAGTAGCTCTTGTCTATTCCATATTTGGCTTAAGGAACTTTATCTGTGCTCATTTCAATCTCTGGTTTTATGCAGCACCCCAACTCACCTTTCCCCTTAAGCAAGCATAAGTTGGTTTTCTAAATTTGAGACCCTGTTCTGTTCTGTAATTCAGTTCCTGTGTAGCCAAGTTTACATTCCGTGTATTACTGATATCTTATGATGTTTCTTTTTCTGTGTGACTTATTTCAGTTAGAATCATCATACCTGAATCCACTCATTGTGCTGCTAAGGGCCTGATGACACAGATTTCATTGCTGAGTGATATTGCTTTGTAAGTAAATACCACAACTTCTTTATCCATTTTTCACTTTCTGCGATGTTGAACTTGTACTGTAAACGAGGTTCTTGTAAACAGAGCCGTTCCAAACATTGGGGTGGCTGTGTCTTTTTGATTTTAATTTCCCTAAGCTATAGGACCATAAGTGGAAGTGCCCTAGGTTCTGTTGCTTTGTTTTTTAGATGTTTCAGGAAACACCATACACTTCTCCCGAATGTCTGTTGGCAATTTACATCCCGCCCATCAGATTAACAAGGCTCCCGGTTCTCCATGGCCTGTCCTGCCTTTCTGGATTTTACACTTTTTTCAGATGGCCCTTTTGACCGGGGGGAAGTGAGACTTCATTGTAGTGCAGATTTCCTTTGCAAGCTTGCTTGGTTGGCCAAAAAGGACGTATGCGTTTTTTCCTGAATATATTCAGGAAAAAACGCATACGCCCTTTTTGGCCAAGTGCATCATTGTGGACGTTCTGCCTCTTTTCCTATGCTTTCAATGCAATTCCAGTCTACCTCCTGAAATCGGTTTCCTGCAATTCTGCCCCGCTTTCAAGTCCTCTTGGCAGGCTTACTTCAGTATATTTTTGGACGATAGCTGTCATTTATAACTCTGCAGGTTTGTGAATTACAGTGCCCCTGAGCTCCTTTCTTCAACTCGCTTTCTTGTGACCTGGCCGCAACACCGCAGGATGGCTTCAGGCCCTAATCTGGTTCCGGCACGGCACACTGAGCCTTTGGTTATTTCCTCTTCCTGGTGGGAAATGAGAGTTAAATTTGCCCGTCCAGACACCTCCAGCTAGTCTCTCATTGGTTCTCGCTATTCCTGTTCATCTTCCGCAGAAATTGCAAACTTGGCCAAACAGGTGGTTAAAGGCGCTGACTCTCCAAGTCGGGAGAGTGTTAGTAAAGCGTCTGGAATGTTGCACCCGAGTACCAGGGGAGGAAAACTGAGACATATTTGAACACGTCTACCGTTCACATGGTTGATCATACTCTGGGTTCCACATGCAGGTTTTAGCTGAAGGAAGAATACCTTAAACCTGGAGAGTTAAGACCCGTGTAATGGGTACCATGCAATATGACTTCAAAGGGTCTTCATTTGCTCACCGAACCTCTCCAATCCTATCACTGCTGCGTTTATGCCCCTGTACACATGCTTGATTCTCTTTCGGAGACATAGCAATCCATAGGTTTTAAGATACTTACTAGTCAGGTACATTCTTAGGCGTTTAATATGCGGTGTTGAGTCCATTTCGTTGAGCAAGGAGTAGCTCTTGTCTATTCCATATTTGGCTTAAGGAACTTTATCTGTGCTCATTTCAATCTCTGGTTTTATGCAGCACCCCAACTCACCTTTCCCCTTAAGCAAGCATAAGTTGGTTTTTTAATTTGAGACCCTGTTCTGTTTTGGAATGCAGTTCCTGTGTAGCCAAGTTTACATTCCGTGTATTAGTGATATCTTATGATGTTTCTTTTTCTGTGTGACTTATTTCAGTTAGAATCATCGTACCTGAATCTACTCATTATGCTGCTACGGGCCTGATGACATAGATTTCATTGCTGAGTGATACTGCATTGTACGTAAGTACCACAAGTTCTTTATCCATTTTTCACTTTCTGTGATATTGAATTTGTACGGTAAACGGGGTTTGTGTAAATGGAGGCGTCCCAAACTTTGGGGTGGCTGTGTCTTTTTGATTTTAATTTCCCTAAGCTATAGGACCATAAGTGGAAGTGCCCTAGGCTCTGTTGCTTTGTTTTTTAGATGTTTCAGGAAACACCATACACTTCTCCCGAGTGTCTGTTGGCAATTTACATCCCGCCCATCAGCATAACAAGGCTCCCAGTTCTCCATGGCCTGTCCTGCCTTTCTGGATTTTACACTTTTTTCAGATGGCCCTTTTGACCGGGGGGAAGTGAGACTTCATTGTAGTGCAGATTTCCTTTGCAAGCTTGCTTGGTTGGCCAAAAAGGGCGTATGCGTTTTTTCCTGAATATATTCAGGAAAAAACGCATACGCCCTTTTTGGCCAAGTGCATCATTGTTGACGTTCTGCCTCTTTTCCTATGCTTTCAATGCAATTCCAGTTTACCTCCTGAAATCGGTTTCCTGCAATTCTGCCCCGCTTTCAAGTCCTCTTGGCAGCCTTACTTCAGTCTATTTTTGGACGATAGCTGTCATTTATAACTCTGCAGGTTTGTGAATTACAGTGCCCCTGAGCTCCTTTCTTCAACTCGCTTTCTTGTAAGCTGGCCGCAACACCGCAGGATGGCTTCAGGCCCTAATGTGGTTCCGGCATGGCACGCTGAGCCTTTGGTTATTTCCTCTTCCTGGTGGGAAATGAGAGTTAAATTTGCCCGTCCAGACACCTCCAGCTAGTCTCTCATTGGTTCTCGCTATTCCTGTTCATCTTCCGCAGAAATTGCAAACTGGGCCAAACAGGAGGTTAAAGGTGCTGACTCTCCAAGTGGGGAGAGTGTTAGTAAAGCGTCTGGAATGTTGCACCCGAGTACCAGGGTACGAAAACTGAGACAAATTTGAACACGTCTCCCGATCACATGGTTGATCATACTCTGGGTTCCACATGCATGTTTTAGCTGAAGGAAGAATACCTAAAACCTGGGTAGTTGAAACCCGTGGAATGGGTACCATGCAATATGACTTCAAAGGGTCTTCATTTGCTCGCCGAACCTCTCCAATCCTATCACTGCTGCGTTTATGCCCCTGTACACATGCTTGATTCTCTTTCGGAGACATAGCAATCCATAGGTTTTAAGATACTTACTAGTCAGGTACATTCTTAGGCGTTTAATATGCGGTGTTGAGTCCATTTCGTTGAGCAAGGAGTAGCTCTTGTCTATTCCATATTTGACTTAAGGAACTTTATCTGTGCCTATTTCAATCTCTGGTTTTATGCAGCACCCCAACTCACCTTTACCCTTAAGCAAGCATAAGTTGGTTTTCTAAATTTGAGACCCTGTTCTGTTCTGTAATTCAGTTCCTGTGTAGCCAAGTTTACATTCCGTGTATTACTGATATCTTATGATGTTTCTTTTTCTGTGTGACTTATTTCAGTTAGAATCATCATACCTGAATCCACTCATTGTGCTGCTAAGGGCCTGATGACATAGATTTCATTGCTGAGTGATATTGCTTTGTAAGTGAATACCACAACTTCTTTATCCATTTTTCACTTTCTGCGATGTTGAACTTGTACTGTAAACGAGGTTCTTGTAAACAGAGCCGTTCCAAACTTTGGGGTGGCTGTGTCTTTTTGAGTTTAAATTCCCTAAGCTATAGGACCATAAGTGGAAGTGCGCTAGGCTCTGTTGCTTTGTTTTTTAGATGTTTCAGGAAACACCATACACTTCTCCCGAGTGGTTGTTGGCAATTTACATCCCGCCCATCAGCATAACAAGGCTCCCAGTTCTCCATGGCCTGTCCTGCCTTTCTGGATTTTACACTTTTTTCAGATGGCCCTTTTGACCCGGGGGAAGTGAGACTTCATTGTAGTGCAGATTTCCTTTGCAAGCTTGCTTGGTTGGCCAAAAAGGGCGTACGCGTTTTTTCCTGAATATATTCAGCAAAAAAAGCGTACGCCCTTTTTGGCCAAGTGCATCATTATGGACGTTCTGCCTCTTTTCCTATGCTTTCAATGCAATTCCAGTCTACCTTCTGAAATCGGTTTCCTGCAATGCTGCCCCGCTTTCAAGTCCTCTTGGCAGCCTTACTTCAGTCTATTTTTGGACGATAGCTGTCATTTATAACTCTGCAGGTTTGTGAATTACAGTGCCCCTGATCTCCTTTCTTCAACTCGCTTTCTTGTGACCTGGCCGCAACACCGCAGGATGGCTTCAGGCCCTAATCTGGTTCCGGCACGGCACGCTGAGCCTTTGGTTAATTCCTCTTCCTGGTGGGAAATGAGAGTTAAATTTGCCCGTCCAGACACCTCCAGCTAGTCTCTCATTGGTTCTCGCTATTCCTGTTCATCTTCCGCAGAAATTGCAAACTGGGCCAAACAGGAGGTTAAAGGGACTGACTCTCCAAGTCGGGAGAGTGTTAGTAAAGCATCTGGAATGTTGCACCCGAGTACCAGGGTACGAAAACTGAGACATATTTGAACACGTCTCCTGATCACATGGTTGATCATACTCTGGGTTCCACATGCATGTTTTAGCTGAAGGAAGAATACCTTAAAACTGGTTAGTAGAAACCCGTGGAATGGGTACCATGCAATATGACTTCAATGGGTCTTCATTTGCTCACCGAACCTCTCCAATCCTATCACTGCTGCGTTTATGCCCCTGTACACATGCTTGATTCTCTTTCGGAGACATAGCAATCCATAGGTTTTAAGATACTTACTAGTCAGGTACATTCTTAGGCATTTAATATGCGGTGTTGAGTCCGTTTCGTTGAGCAAGGAGTAGCTCTTGTCTATTCCATATTTGGCTTAAGGAACTTTATCTGTGCTCATTTCAATCTCTGGTTTTATGCAGCACCCCAACTCACCTTTACCCTTAAGCAAGCATAAGTTGGTTTTCTAAATTTGAGACCCTGTTCTGTTCTGTAATTCAGTTCCTGTGTAGCCAAGTTTACATTCCGTGTATTACTGATATCTTATGATGTTTCTTTTTCTGTGTGACTTATTTCAGTTAGAATCATCATACCTGAATCCACTCATTGTGCTGCTAAGTGCCTGATGACACAGATTTCATTGCTGAGTGATATTGCTTTGTAAGTAAATACCACAACTTCTTTATCCATTTTTCACTTTCTGCGATGTTGAACTTGTACTGTAAAAGAGGTTCTTGTAAACAGAGGCGTCCCAAACTTTGGGGTGGCTGTGTCTTTTTGATTTTAATTTCCCTAAGCTATAGGACCATAAGTGGCAGTGCCCTAGGCTCTGTTGCTTTGTTTTTTAGATGTTTCAGGAAACACCATACACTTCTCCGGAGTGTCTGTTGGCAATTTACATCCCGCCCTTCAGCATAACAAGGCTCCCAGTTCTCCATGGCCTGTCCTGCCTTTCTGGATTTTACACTTTTTTCAGATGGCCCTTTTGACCGGGGGGAAGTGAGACTTCATTGTAGTGCAGATTTCCTTTGCAAGCTTGCTTGGTTGGCCAAAAAGGGCGTATGCGTTTTTTCCTGAATATATTCAGGAAAAAACGCATACGCCCTTTTTGGCCAAGTGCATCATTGTGGACGTCCTGCCTCTTTTCCTATGCTTTCAATGCAATTCCAGTCTACCTCCTGAAATCGGTTTCCTGCAATTCTGCCCCGCTTTCAAGTCCTCTTGGCAGGCTTACTTCAGTATATTTTTGGACGATAGCTGTCATTTATAACTCTGCAGGTTTGTGAATTACAGTGCCCCTGAGCTCCTTTCTTCAACTCGCTTTCTTGTGAGCTGGCCGCAACACCGCAGGATGGCTTCAGGCCCTAATCTGGTTCCGGCACGGCACGCTGAGCCTTTGGTTATTTCCTCTTCCTGGTGGGAAATGAGAGTTAAATTTGCCCGTCCAGACACCTCCAGCTAGTCTCTCATTGGTTCTCGCTATTCCTGTTCATCTTCCGCAGAAATTGCAAACTGGGCCAAACAGGAGGTTAAAGGCGCTGACTCTCCAAGTCGGGAGAGTGTTAGTAAAGCGTCTGGAATGTTGCACCCGAGTACCAGGGGAGGAAAACTGAGACATATTTGAACACGTCTACCGTTCACATGGTTGATCATACTCTGGGTTCCACATGCAGGTTTTAGCTGAAGGAAGAATACCTTAAACCTGGAGAGTTAAGACCCGTGTAATGGGTACCATGCAATATGACTTCAAAGGGCCTTCATTTGCTCACTGAACCTCTCCAATCCTATCACGGCTGCGTTTATGCCCCTGTACACATGCTTGATTCTCTTTCGGAGACATAGCAATCCATAGGTTTTAAGATACTTACTAGTCAGGTACATTCTTAGGCGTTTAATATGCGGTGTTGAGTCCATTTCGTTGAGCAAGGAGTAGCTCTTGTCTATTCCATATTTGGCTTAAGGAACTTTATCTGTGCTCATTTCAATCTCTGGTTTTATGCAGCACCCCAACTCACCTTTCCCCTTAAGCAAGCATAAGTTGGTTTTCTAAATTTGAGACCCTGTTCTGTTCTGTAATTCAGTTCCTGTGTAGCCAAGTTTACATTCCGTGTATTACTGATATCTTATGATGTTTCTTTTTCTGTGTGACTTATTTCAGTTAGAATCATCATACCTGAATCCACTCATTGTGCTGCTAAGGGCCTGATGACACAGATTTCATTGCTGAGTGATATTGCTTTGTAAGTAAATACCACAACTTCTTTATCCATTTTTCACTTTCTGCGATGTTGAACTTGTACTGTAAACGAGGTTCTTGTAAACAGAGCCGTTCCAAACATTGGGGTGGCTGTGTCTTTTTGATTTTAATTTCCCTAAGCTATAGGACCATAAGTGGAAGTGCCCTAGGTTCTGTTGCTTTGTTTTTTAGATGTTTCAGGAAACACCATACACTTCTCCCGAATGTCTGTTGGCAATTTACATCCCGCCCATCAGATTAACAAGGCTCCCGGTTCTCCATGGCCTGTCCTGCCTTTCTGGATTTTACACTTTTTTCAGATGGCCCTTTTGACCGGGGGGAAGTGAGACTTCATTGTAGTGCAGATTTCCTTTGCAAGCTTGCTTGGTTGGCCAAAAAGGACGTATGCGTTTTTTCCTGAATATATTCAGGAAAAAACGCATACGCCCTTTTTGGCCAAGTGCATCATTGTGGACGTTCTGCCTCTTTTCCTATGCTTTCAATGCAATTCCAGTCTACCTCCTGAAATCGGTTTCCTGCAATTCTGCCCCGCTTTCAAGTCCTCTTGGCAGGCTTACTTCAGTATATTTTTGGACGATAGCTGTCATTTATAACTCTGCAGGTTTGTGAATTACAGTGCCCCTGAGCTCCTTTCTTCAACTCGCTTTCTTGTGACCTGGCCGCAACACCGCAGGATGGCTTCAGGCCCTAATCTGGTTCCGGCACGGCACACTGAGCCTTTGGTTATTTCCTCTTCCTGGTGGGAAATGAGAGTTAAATTTGCCCGTCCAGACACCTCCAGCTAGTCTCTCATTGGTTCTCGCTATTCCTGTTCATCTTCCGCAGAAATTGCAAACTTGGCCAAACAGGTGGTTAAAGGCGCTGACTCTCCAAGTCGGGAGAGTGTTAGTAAAGCGTCTGGAATGTTGCACCCGAGTACCAGGGGAGGAAAACTGAGACATATTTGAACACGTCTACCGTTCACATGGTTGATCATACTCTGGGTTCCACATGCAGGTTTTAGCTGAAGGAAGAATACCTTAAACCTGGAGAGTTAAGACCCGTGTAATGGGTACCATGCAATATGACTTCAAAGGGTCTTCATTTGCTCACCGAACCTCTCCAATCCTATCACTGCTGCGTTTATGCCCCTGTACACATGCTTGATTCTCTTTCGGAGACATAGCAATCCATAGGTTTTAAGATACTTACTAGTCAGGTACATTCTTAGGCGTTTAATATGCGGTGTTGAGTCCATTTCGTTGAGCAAGGAGTAGCTCTTGTCTATTCCATATTTGGCTTAAGGAACTTTATCTGTGCTCATTTCAATCTCTGGTTTTATGCAGCACCCCAACTCACCTTTCCCCTTAAGCAAGCATAAGTTGGTTTTTTAATTTGAGACCCTGTTCTGTTTTGGAATGCAGTTCCTGTGTAGCCAAGTTTACATTCCGTGTATTAGTGATATCTTATGATGTTTCTTTTTCTGTGTGACTTATTTCAGTTAGAATCATCGTACCTGAATCTACTCATTATGCTGCTACGGGCCTGATGACATAGATTTCATTGCTGAGTGATACTGCATTGTACGTAAGTACCACAAGTTCTTTATCCATTTTTCACTTTCTGTGATATTGAATTTGTACGGTAAACGGGGTTTGTGTAAATGGAGGCGTCCCAAACTTTGGGGTGGCTGTGTCTTTTTGATTTTAATTTCCCTAAGCTATAGGACCATAAGTGGAAGTGCCCTAGGCTCTGTTGCTTTGTTTTTTAGATGTTTCAGGAAACACCATACACTTCTCCCGAGTGTCTGTTGGCAATTTACATCCCGCCCATCAGCATAACAAGGCTCCCAGTTCTCCATGGCCTGTCCTGCCTTTCTGGATTTTACACTTTTTTCAGATGGCCCTTTTGACCGGGGGGAAGTGAGACTTCATTGTAGTGCAGATTTCCTTTGCAAGCTTGCTTGGTTGGCCAAAAAGGGCGTATGCGTTTTTTCCTGAATATATTCAGGAAAAAACGCATACGCCCTTTTTGGCCAAGTGCATCATTGTTGACGTTCTGCCTCTTTTCCTATGCTTTCAATGCAATTCCAGTTTACCTCCTGAAATCGGTTTCCTGCAATTCTGCCCCGCTTTCAAGTCCTCTTGGCAGCCTTACTTCAGTCTATTTTTGGACGATAGCTGTCATTTATAACTCTGCAGGTTTGTGAATTACAGTGCCCCTGAGCTCCTTTCTTCAACTCGCTTTCTTGTAAGCTGGCCGCAACACCGCAGGATGGCTTCAGGCCCTAATGTGGTTCCGGCATGGCACGCTGAGCCTTTGGTTATTTCCTCTTCCTGGTGGGAAATGAGAGTTAAATTTGCCCGTCCAGACACCTCCAGCTAGTCTCTCATTGGTTCTCGCTATTCCTGTTCATCTTCCGCAGAAATTGCAAACTGGGCCAAACAGGAGGTTAAAGGTGCTGACTCTCCAAGTGGGGAGAGTGTTAGTAAAGCGTCTGGAATGTTGCACCCGAGTACCAGGGTACGAAAACTGAGACAAATTTGAACACGTCTCCCGATCACATGGTTGATCATACTCTGGGTTCCACATGCATGTTTTAGCTGAAGGAAGAATACCTAAAACCTGGGTAGTTGAAACCCGTGGAATGGGTACCATGCAATATGACTTCAAAGGGTCTTCATTTGCTCGCCGAACCTCTCCAATCCTATCACTGCTGCGTTTATGCCCCTGTACACATGCTTGATTCTCTTTCGGAGACATAGCAATCCATAGGTTTTAAGATACTTACTAGTCAGGTACATTCTTAGGCGTTTAATATGCGGTGTTGAGTCCATTTCGTTGAGCAAGGAGTAGCTCTTGTCTATTCCATATTTGACTTAAGGAACTTTATCTGTGCCTATTTCAATCTCTGGTTTTATGCAGCACCCCAACTCACCTTTACCCTTAAGCAAGCATAAGTTGGTTTTCTAAATTTGAGACCCTGTTCTGTTCTGTAATTCAGTTCCTGTGTAGCCAAGTTTACATTCCGTGTATTACTGATATCTTATGATGTTTCTTTTTCTGTGTGACTTATTTCAGTTAGAATCATCATACCTGAATCCACTCATTGTGCTGCTAAGGGCGTGATGACACAGATTTCATTGCTGAGTGATATTGCTTTGTAAGTAAATACCACAACTTCTTTCTCCATTTTTCACTTTCTGCGATGTTGAACTTGTACTGTAAACGAGGTTCTTGTAAACAGAGCCGTTCCAAACTTTGGGGTGGCTGTGTCTTTTTGATTTTAATTTCCCTAAGCTATAGGACCATAAGTGGAAGTGCCCTAGGTTCTGTTGCTTTGTTTTTTAGATGTTTCAGGAAACACCATACACTTCTCCCGAGTGGTTGTTGGCAATTTACATCCCGCCCATCAGCATAACAAGGCTCCCAGTTCTCCATGGCCTGTCCTGCCTTTCTGGATTTTACACTTTTTTCAGATGGCCCTTTTGACCGGGGGGAAGTGAGACTTCATTGTAGTGCAGATTTCCTTTGCAAGCTTGCTTGGTTGGCCAAAAAGGGCGTATGCGTTTTTTCCTGAATATATTCAGGAAAAAACGCATACGCCCTTTTTGGCCAAGTGCATCATTGTGGACGTTCTGCCTCTTTTCCTATGCTTTCAATGCAATTCCAGTCTACCTCCTGAAATCGGTTTCCTGCAATTCTGACCCGCTTTCAAGTCCTCTTGGCAGCCTTACTTCAGTCTATTTTTGGACGATAGCTGTCATTTATAACTCTGCACGTTTGTGAATTACAGTGCCCCTGAGCTCCTTTCTTCAACTCGCTTTCTTGTGACCTGGTCGCAACACCGCAGGATGGCTTCAGGCCCTAATCTAGTTCTGGTACGGCACACTGAGCCTTTGGTTAATTCCTCTTCCTGGTGGGAAATGAGAGTTAAATTTGCCCGTCCAGACACCTCCAGCTAGTCTCTCATTGGTTCTCGCTATTCCTGTTCATCTTCCGCAGAAATTGCAAACTGGGCCAAACAGGAGGTTAAAGGGACTGACTCTCCAAGTCGGGAGAGTGTTAGTAAAGCGTCTGGAATGTTGCACCCGAGTACCAGGGTACGAAAACTGAGACATATTTGAACACGTCTCCCGATCACATGGTTGATCATACTCTAGGTTCCACATGCATGTTTTAGCTGAAGGAAGAATACCTTAAACCTGGAGAGTTAAGACCCGTGTAATGGGTACCATGCAATATGACTTCAAAGGGTCTTCATTTGCTCACCGAACCTCTCCAATCCTATCACTGCTGCGTTTATGCCCCTGTACACATGCTTGATTCTCTTTCGGAGACATAGCAATCCATAGGTTTTAAGATACTTACTAGTCAGGTACATTCTTAGGCGTTTAATATGGGGTGTTGAGTCCATTTCGTTGAGCAAGGAGTAGCTCTTGTCTATTCCATATTTGGCTTAAGGAACTTTATCTGTGCTCATTTCAATCTCTGGTTTTATGCAGCACCCCAACTCACCTTCCCCCTTAAGCAAGCATAAGTTGGTTTTCTAAACTTGAGACACTGTTCTGTTTTGTAATTCAGTTCATGTGTAGCCAAGTTCACATTCTGTGTATTAGTGATACCTTATGATGTTTCTTTTCTGTGTGACTTATTTCAGTTCGAATCATCATACCTGAATCCACTCATTATGCTGCTACGGGCCTGATGACATAGATTTCATTGCTGAGTGATATTGCATTGTACGTAAGTACCACAAGTTCTTTATCCATTTTTCACTTTCTGCGATATTGAACTTGTACTGTAAACAAGGTTCTTGTAAACAGAGCTGTCCCAAACTTTGGGGTGGCTGTGTCTTTTTGATTTTAATTTCCCTAAGCTATAGGACCATAAGTGGAAGTGCCCTAGGTTCTGTTGCTTTGTTTTTTAGATGTTTCAGGAAACACCATACACTTCTCCAGAGTGGCTGTTGGCAATTTACATCCCGCCCATCAGCATAAGAAGGCTCCCAGTTCTCCATGGCCTGTCGTGCCTTTATGGATTTTACACTTTTTTCAGATGGCCCTTTTGACCAGGTGGAAATGAGACTTCATTGTAGTGCAGATTTCCTTTGCAAGCTTGCTTCGTTGGCCAAAAAGTGCGTATGCGTTTTTTCCTGAATATATTCAGGAAAAAACACATACGCCCTTTTTGGCCAAGTGCATCATTGTCGAGTTTCTGACTCTCTTCATATGCTTTCAGTGCAATTCCAGTCTACCTCCTGAAATCGGTTTCCTGCAATTCTGCCTTGCTTTCAATGCCTCTTCATAGCCTTACCTCAATATATTTTTTAAAAATAGTTGGCCTTTATAACTCTGCAGGTTTTTGAATTGCAGTGGCCCTTAGCTCCATTTTTTAGCTCTTATTTTTGTGGTATTGCCCCATAACCACAGGATTCCTTGAAGCCCTATTTTTCTTCTGGGGCACCTTCTGTGCCTTTGGTTAATTCTTCTTACTGATGTGATATTAGAGTGACATGTGCCCATTGAAACCGCTACAGCTAGTTTCTCACTGGTTCCCCCTATTCCCATTCATCCTCTGCACTAACTGCAGACTGTGCGATACCAGAACTTAAAGGCATTGACTCCATGTGGGGATGTTGTTAGTAAAGCGGCTGGAATGTCGATCCGGAGCCCCAGGAGAGGAAAAATGAGGTGCGTTTTAGAAACCTTTCCCGATCATATGGTATAGCAGTCGCTGGGTTTCCCAAGCATGGTTTAGCTGTAGGAAGATTCCCTTCAACCTGGAGTGTTGGGACCCTTGGACTGAGTAGCATGAAGTATTGCATTAAACTTTCGGCAGTTGCTCACCAAAGCTCACCAATCCTGTCAGCCCCAAGTGTCCAGCCTTATGTCTTATCCAGCTGTGGGTTTATATGTGGTCAATCCAGGTTGCATCACAGCCCCTGAGCGAATTTTGTAAGAATTTTTCTCTCTTTCATTGTTTCAGCGTTTTGTTTTTAAAATTTATTTCTATAATGGGGTTTAGCTCCTTTTCACTGCTGTGTTTGTGCCGCTCTGCACACACTTGATTCCCTTATGGAGATATATCAATACATGGGTTTTAAGATTCTTATTCCTCAGATATATTTCTCTGCAGTGTATAGGGTGTGTTGAGGCCTGTTCATTGAGCAAGGTGTAGATCTTGTCTAATACCTATTTGGTTTATTGAACGGTATCTGTGCTAATTTCAAACTCTGGTTTTATGCATCACCCCACCTCTCCTTTCCCCTTAAGCTGACATAAGTGTGTTTTCTAAATGTGAGACACTGTTCTGTTCTGTAATTCATTTCTTGTGCAGCCATATTTACCCTCCCTCTATAAGTGATATCTTATGATATGTTTCTTTTTCTGTTTGACTTATTTCAAGTAGTATTATCGGACCTAAATCCACTCTTTATCCTTCTACTAGCCTTATTACATTGATTTCATGGTGAAGAGATATTCCATTGTACATAAGTACCACATCTTCTTTATCCATTGTTCTCTTTCCTGGGATATTTAAGGTGTACTGAAGTTGAGGTTCTTGTAAACAGAGTAGCCCTAAACTGTGGTGTGCTTGTGTCTTGTTGATTTTTAGACTTCCCTAGATATACTCCCATGATTGGAAGTGTCCTATGCTCTGTAGCTCTGTTTTTTAGATGATTTAGGAACCACCATACACTTCTCCAGAGTGGCTCTTGGCAGTTCACACACTGCCCATCAGCGTATAAAGGCTCCCTGTTCTCCATGGCCTGTCCTGCATTTCTGGTTTTTACAATTTTTTAGGATGGCCCTTTTGACCGGTGGGAAGTGAGACTTCTTTGTTGTGCACATTTGCATTGCTTGCTTGCTTCGTTGTCCATAAAGTGCGTATGCGTTTTTTCCTGGATATAATCAGGAAAAAACGCATACGCCCTTTTGGGCCAACTGCATCATTGTCGAAATTCTGCCGCTTTTCATGTGCGTTAAAGACGAGTCCAATCTATCTCTTGAAATCTGTTTCTTGCAATTCTGTCTTGCATTCAGATCCTCTTCTTTGCCTTACCTCAACATATTTTTGGACGTTAGTTTTCATTTATAACTCTGCAGGTTTGTGAATTGCAGTGACGCTGAGCTCCATTTTTTAAGTTGCTCTTTTGTGAGCTGGCCTCAAACCCGCAGGATTGCTTCAGGCCCTATTTTGGCTCTGGCGAGGCAGGCTGAGCCTTTCTTTAATTCTTATTCTTAATGGGAAATTAGAGTGATATGTGCCCGTCCAAACCCCTACAACTCTTCTCTCATTGGTTCCCCCTCTTCCCGTTCATCCTCCTCACAATTTGCAAAATGTGTGAAACAGAAGTTTAAATGTGCTGATTCTCCAAGTGGGGAGATTCTAAGTAGCGTGGCTGGAATGGTGAACAGGAGCACCAGGAGAGGATAAATGAGGTGCATTTTAGACACATCTCCCGATCACATGGTGTACAGTCCTCTGGGTTTTCCATGCATGTTTTAGCTGTAGGAAGATCCCTTGAACCTGCAGATTTGGGACCCATTGAATGGGTACCAGGTAGTATTACTTTAAAGGGTGTGCATTTCCTCACCCAACCTCACATTTCTCTTAGCGCAAACAGTTTCCAGCCTTATGTCTCATCCTGCTGTGGGTCTAGATGTGTTCAATCCATGTTGCATCACCGTCCCTGAGGAAAAGTTGTAAGAGGTTTTCTCTGTCTCTCTGTCGTTTATTTTTTTCAATTTATTACTATATTGGTTACAGCTGATTTTCAAAGCTCTGTTTCTTGCTGCTGTACATCCACTTGATTCGCGTACAGAGAGACATCAATAAATTCTTTTTCAGATTCTTACCAGTCGTATATATTCTTTTCCGGTGACTTGAGTGTGCTGAGTGCAGTTCTTTTAGCTACCGTGTAGGCCTTGTTGATTATCAGTTTGGTATTTGGAATGGTATCTTTGCTAATTTCAACCTCCTGGATGATGCCTCACCCCTCCCCACCTTTCCCGTTTAGCAGCCTTATGCGTGTTTTCTACATATTTGACTATGTTTTTGTTTTGTAATTTATTTCATGTGTAGCCATTTTGGATTCCACCTTTAAGTGATATCTTATGATATGTGTCTTTTTCTTTTTGAATTCTGTCACTTAGAATGATCATACGTAACTCCTCCGGAGTCGTTACAACTGGCCATATTTCATTGATTTCCAGGCTGAATAATATTCCACTCTACCTAAGTACCACATCTCTATCCATTTTTTCCCTCCAGAGACATTTAAGTTATATCCTAGTGGAGGATCTTTTAAACAGAGAGGGGGTAAACATTGGGGTGCCTGTGTCCTCTCGATTTTTGTTTTTCCCAAGATATACGCCCATGAGTGCAAGTGCCCTATGCTCTGTAGCTCATTTTTTAGATGCTTTAGTAAACACAATACACTTCTCCAGAATGGCCGTTGGCAATATACATTTCCACTATAAGTCTCACAGGGCTCCCTCTTCTCGTTGCCCTGTCCTGCATTTCTGTTGTTTACGCTTTATGAGGATGGCTCTTCTGACTGATGTGAAGTGATATCTTTTGTAGTATTGACTTCCAGTGCCCACCTGTTTGGTTGGCTAAAAAAGTGTATGCCCTTTTCTTGAATATATACAGAAAAGAACGCATACACCCTTTTTGGCCAACTGCAATGTTGGCAATGTTCAGCTCCTTTTCTTGTGCTTAATGGCGAGTCCTTTCTACCTCCTCAAATCCCTTTCCTGCCATTCTCCCTTGCTTACAAGTCCTTTTCTCTGACTTTCCTCAAGACATTTTTCAGTGATGGATATTTTCAACTCTGCAGTTTTGTGAATTTTACTGCCCCTGAGTTCCATTGTTCAACTCGTGTTTATGGGAACTGGCCACAAAGCAGCGGGATTTCCTCAAGCCCTATACTGTTTCCATGGGCAACCCTAGCCTTTGGTCAATTCGTCTTCCTGATTGGAAATTAGAGTGACATGTGCCTGTCTGAACACCTAGGACTTGTCTCTCATTGTTCCTCATCCTTCCGCTTCATCCTCTGGACAAATTCCAAACTGTACGCAACAGGATGTTGACAGTGCTGACATCTCCAAGTGGGGAGACTGTTAGTAAAGACGCTGGAGGGGTGAACCCGAGCACCAGGAGATGAGGAGATGAGATGCCTTTTCCAAACTCTTCCCGATCAGACGGTATACCATCCTCTGGGTGTGACAGACATGTTTTAGCAGTAGGAAGAGTCCCATTCATGTAAGGAGAACACCAGGGCTTTTTCAAAAGCAGTGTCTCCCCGAAACCCAAACTGGGGAAGTTTTTAAGCTACGGCTACACATATGTTCATTAAGGGCCTTGGGGAGTAGGCAGAGTCCAAACTTTAGATGATTGAAGTCTTCAGGGTCAGAAGCACTCACCACCAGCTTCCCTTAGGCTACACTTTAACTGTCATTGATAGATGATGTCAATAAAAATATCTATTCTTTTTCAGATTATTTCCCCTTATAGGTTATTGCAAAATGTTGAGTGTAGTTCCCTGTGCTATACAGTAGTTCCTTGTTGATGATCTATTTTATACATAGCAGTGTGTATGTGTTCATTCCAAACTGTTAATTTATCCCTCCTCCCACCTTTCCCCTTTGGTAATAATAAATTATAAGATTTTATACTTCTCAGAAATGGGGGAGCTGAAAGAGAGGTATCATTTTCAATGGAAAAGCATTTAAAACAAGATTGAAGGTTTAACCAAGATTATTAGCTGTACATCCTTGGAAAGAAATCACTTCGTTTCTCTAATATTGACCTGACAAATAAGACAAACCTTTTCACTGAACTTGCTTATAAAAAGTGATGGAAATATCAAATGGAAGTGTTAAAAACATCTTATTTTACCTGAGCCTTATACACTGTTCTATGTTAACTACAGTTTGGCTCACACATCTGTTCATTGAGGTTACAATAGTCTCAATTTCTGTTATTGATCCTCCAGAGTGGACCCCAACAAGTGTCCCCCTGCCCAGTGTCATTGGGGCCAAGAGATCGAGACTGAGTTTGGTTCACAAGCAAAGGAAACTTTATATTTTGATCAGAGAATGGAGAGGTGAGAGCATGCACTACCCCGTGGGCTGTGGGCTGGGCTGCTGTGTAGAGATCCTGTCAGAGTCAGTGGGAGGGAGGGAGGCAGCGGAGCTCTCGAGGGCTGGGTTGGCTGTAGCTCAGGCTCTATATCGTGGAGTCTGCACTGGGCCCCAGGAGCTGAGGTGTCGACCCAGCCATTCTGCACTAGGAAATCTGGTCTGAAGTGCCGGGTGTGGAACCTCTGCTTGCGGGACCCTAGGAGCACGTGAAATTAGACAAAGCACAAAGGATAAAAAAGGTTAGACTTGACTTTATTGCCCAGATTCTATTTTTATCTCCCAGGGATTTTTAATGGGCTTTGCTGGGGACAAACCCCTCCTCTGCCTTTTGTCCCGTTCCTCATTCTTGGAGTGCTGAGGGTGCAGACCCTTCTTCTGTAACTGCGGAGTGCTGAGTTGGGAGCCCTCATACCCTGGGGCGAGGGTCAGAGCTTCTCCCCAGCAGCCTCCCGGTGACGTTGATTGTCCCCAGGACCCCTGCCTCCCTGCTCGTCCACCTGAGCACCAGCATTGGAAGTGTTATAGATTCTAATGACCTTTAAGGGTCCAGGAAAGAGATGTGCAGAGACGCTGTGGGGGCCGGTTTCACCCCGCCCCACATTTGTTCGGCCACCTTAGGCTGACCGTCTCTGCCAGCCTAGATGCTCTGACCAGTAGTCTGCGCTTTCCTCAGTTAGGCCCCTGAATTAACGTACAAACAGCACCAGGTGTCAGAGCCCTGCCCGCTCAACTCCCAGACAGTCCAGGGTCAGTGGTGATCAAGGACCATGATGGCTACTGAGTCAACAGCCTTTTGAAGTAAACAGGAGTCCAGCCGGTCTTATTGGCCACCATCATCATGGTGTCTGTAGGCTTTTCTATGGTGACAGTGTGGTATACTGTTCCCCCGCCAAGATTATTAGCTCCCCTCTGGGTGCAGTAAGTCCTGCAAGCAGTAGTCTACTCTTTTGGGACACACTCTTGTTGTTTTATGAGAGAAACTCCAGGTCAAGTGATGTTCACACGAGTCGTCATGGTGCCCTGTTGCCCCCGGTTATCTCTCTGGATGTTGGAGTTGGAGGGCCTCCTCACTCGAGGTCGGTGTGCCCACGGAGCGAACCCTGCAACTTCAGGGCATGGTTGGTGGTTAGGATCACCACGTGGGGTCCTTTTCCCTTAGGAGGGAGGTGGCCTTTTGGGCTGCTGATTTCCAGGTTTTTAGATACCGCTAGTATCTTGGCCAGATGTGGCAGTGGGCCAAGCCCCTTAGTGACTGTAGTTTATCCTACCTGGATGGCATTCTTGCATTGTTCCATTTCAAGTGGTCCCAGTTTTTGCACTAATTCTCCAATGGCGATTCACCTTTCACCGGGAATGTAAAGGTCAAAGGGTTTAGCTAAATTAGGGAGTTCCAGGGCAAGGGTCTGAATTGACTGCTCTTTCCATTCTTGAAAGGCCACTTCTGGATTCTATTCAAAAGGATCATCATCTTTTCCTTTCAGTGTTTCATATAGAGGCCCAGCTAGTAGACTGTAGCTAGGGATCCAGAAGCAGCAAACCCTGGCCTCCCCAGGAACCCCTAAGCTGTCTTCTAGTTTTAGAAAGGGGTAAGGCTGAAAATGGTTTCTTCCCTTTCCTGGGATGGGCTTCTCTGACCTTCTGTGAGAATGAAGCCCAGGCAGGTCACCGCAGTCTGTGATATTTGAGCTTTTTCTTGGACAACTTCTATCCTTTATTGGCTTGGTAGTTCAGAGGCCTCCTTAGTAGGGCTGGTGATCAGAATGTCGTCTGCATATTGAAGGAGGGTTTCCTTTTCCAGAGGTAGAACTTTTAGGTCTTTAGCTAAGCTTTCCCCAAAGATGGTGTGGGAATTTTTGCACCCTTGGGGCCAGACGGCCCGGAAGTATTGTTTTAGTTGTATGTGGAGTCCTGCCACTCACAAGCCAAAATTTCTTGTGACTCTGGGACTAATGGAATACAAAAGAAGACATCATTGAAGACTAATACAGAATACCATGTCCTGGTGGTTGGTAGAATGACCAGCAGGGTGTAGGAATTAGGAGCAACTGGAGGTATATCCTCGGTGGCTTCACTGACTGTCCTGACATCCTTTACCAGGTCCCCAGCAGCCCATGGGGCTCTCGTGGTCAGACCAATCCCAGAATATGGAGCTCACCTGGGCAGGTACCCCACCCCCACCCCAGCCCACGGGGCTCTCGTGGTCAGGCCCCTCCCAGGATACAGAGCTACCCTTGCAGGTACCGTGGCAGGGCTGGGCACACAGGAACCGTGCACATAGCCCTCATTGCAGAGCACCCCCAGCTCACCTGTCGCTCAGAGCTGACACAGAGCACCTCAGAGCAGGACTTGAACTAACAAACAGCAGCTGCGACAGGTCTGTGACCCTGGGCATCACTCCGTGAGGCCTCCCTCCACCTGGTCTTCCAGAGACTTCCACTGCACCCGGGGCACCAGGCCTCTGTCTCCAACCACCACCCACCCCTCCTCTGCCTGACTCCTGGGTTCCTCTCATTAGGAGAGGGTTTTCTTGAAGTTGTCTCCCACTCATGGGCCAGATAAAATGATTAGAAAACAAGCCAAAGCTGCAGCCCCTTGTCTATCCTGACTCTCAGGAGCCCACACCTGTTCCTTGGACCTGGCCGGTTCAGCAAGTTCCATTTTCTGCAACTGTGAGCCCCTGAGGGGTGATGATTGGCTGACCTGGGCAGCCTTACCGTGCCGGCCAGCCCTCCCCAGGTGTGCCTGGGTTGAGATCAATATAAATACCACTCCAGGCAGCAAGAGCCCCTGCAGCCGTGCCTGACGCCATTTTCTCTGCCCTGTCAGCAGTCTCGGGGCTGGGCTGGTGGGAGGGAGTGAGAGGCCACGGCTTTGTGGGTGGCCCAGTGTGAGTGGGGCTCTGCTGGACTTTCTGCAGCAGTTGCCAGGCTGCCACCTGCTAAAGAAGAGGATGTGTCACCCATACCTGCTGCTGGAATTTCTCCCTGGGCAGAGGTGAGGAAGGAAAAAAGCAGTGGGGGCAGGGACAGGACGGGTATCTCAGGCAGGGAAATGGAAATCTTCCAGAAGAGCACCCAGGGCCAGGACCATCCTGGCTGGCCTGCAGGCACCAAGTCGGCTGGCATGCTGTCACTCGTGTGGCTCTATGGCCCTCCCTCTAGGCTTTCAAGTCCTTGTATATATTCAGGTGTTTTACCTGGGATGGGTGGGAATAGTTCAGCAGCAACTGGCCTGGGGCTCAGCTCACGTTTACTCAC
The DNA here is from genome assembly GCF_949987515.2 of Delphinus delphis. Lineage (NCBI taxonomy): Eukaryota > Metazoa > Chordata > Mammalia > Artiodactyla > Delphinidae > Delphinus > Delphinus delphis. The sequence continues at coordinate 1,320,405 of NC_082690.1, read as the reverse complement.
AGATGCCTCGGCACGGTGCCCCAGCTTTGCAATGAGGACGCTTGTTGCGTGGGGGCTGCTGGCTGAATGGGAGACGATTCCCCACCACTGACCAACTTCAGAATTGTTTACAACTGGAGCAAGTGCCCTGATATGGTTTTCCTCTGTGTAACTGGTGGGTTCTGTGTTTTTTTTCTCTTTTTCGTTTTTGGTTCAAGGTAGATTTTATTCCTCTTTTTTGTATTTACAGATATAAGCATGGAAATAATTTATTCATATAAATACATGTATGTGCAGGGAATAATTGTTTTTTCTGTTTTATTTTTTAAATTTTACTTCTTTTTAATTTTGAATTTTATTTTATATTTTTATACAGCAGGTTCTTATTGGTTATCTATTTTATACATATAAATGTATACATGCCAATCCCAGTCTCTCAACTCCTCCCACCACCACCCCCCCAACAGCTTTCCCCCCTTGTTGTCCATACGTTTGTTGTCTACATCTGTTGCTCTATTTATGCCTTGCAAAATGGTTAATCTGTACAGTTTTTCTAGGTTCCACATATATGCATGAATATACAAGATTTGTTTTTCTCTTTCTGACTTACTTCACTCTGTATGACAGTCTCTAGATCCATCGACGTCTCTACAAATGACCCAATTTCATTCCTTTTCATGGCTGAGTAATATTCCATTTTATATATGTACCACAGCTTTATGCATTCGTCTGTCTGTGGGCATTTAGGTTGCTTCCATTACCTCGATATTGTAAATAGTGATGCAATGAACATTGCGGTGAATGACTCTTTTTGATTTATGGTTTTGTCTGGGTATATGTCCAGTACTGGGATTGCTGTATCATATGGTAATTCTATTGTTAGTTTCTTAAGAAATTCCATATTGTTCTCCATAATGACTGTATCAATTTATATTCCCAACAATAGTGGAAGAGGGTTCCTTTTCTCCACACCCTTTCCAGCATTTTTTGTTTGTAGATTTTCAATGATGCCTATTCTACCAGGTGTGAGGTGATACCTCATTGTTGAATCCATTTCGTTGAGCAAGGGGTAGCTCTTGTCTATTACATATTTGGCTTATGGAACGGTATCTGTGCTAATTTCAAACTCTGCTTTTATGCAGCACCCCAACTCACCTTCCCCCTTAAGCAGGCATAAGTTGGTTTTCTAAACTTGAGACCCTGTTCTGTTTTGTAATTCAGTTCATGTGTAGCCAAGTTCACATTCCGTGTATTAGTGATACCTTATGATGTTTCTTTTTCTGTGTGACTTATTTCACTTAGAATCATCGTGCCTCAATGCACTCATTATGCTGGTACGGGCCTGGTGACATAGATTTCATTGCTGAGTGGTATTCTGTTGTACATAAGTACCGCAACTTCTTTATCCATTATTTGCTCTCTGGGATATTTAACTTGTGCCGTAGAAGAGATTTCTGTAAAAAGAGCCATCCCAAATTTTGGGTTTGCTGTGTCTTTTTGATATTAATTTCCCTAAGCTATAGGACCATAAGTGGAAGTGCCCTAGGCTCTGTTGCTTTGTTTTTTAGATGTTTCAGGAAACACCATACACTTCTCCTGAGTGTCTGTTGGTAATTTACATCCCGCCCATCAGCATAACAAGGCTCCCAGTTCTCCATGGCCTGTCCTGCCTTTCTGGATTTTACACTTTTTTCAGATGGCCCTTTTGACAGGGGAGAAGTGAGACTTCATTGTAGTGCAGATTTCCTTTGCAAGTTTGCTTGGTTGGCCAAAAAGGGCGTATGCGTTTTTTCCTGAATATATTCAGGAAAAAACGCATACGCCCTTTTTGGCCAAGTGCATCATTGTGGACGTTCTGCCTCTTTTCCTATGCTTTCAATGCAATTCCAGTCTACCTCCTGAAATCGGTTTCCTGCAGTTCTGCCCCGCTTTCAAGTCCTCTTGGCAACCTTACTTCAGTCTATTTTTGGACGATAGCTGTCATTTATAACTCTGCAGGTTTGTGAATTACAGTGCCCCTGATCTCCTTTCTTCAACTCGCTTTCTTTTGAGCTGGCCGCAGCACCGCAGGATGGCTTCAGGCCCTAATCTGGTTCCGGCACGGCACGCTGAGCCTTTGGTTAATTCCTCTTCCTGGTGGGAAATGAGAGTTAAATTTGCCCGTCCAGACACCTCCAGCTAGTCTCTCATTGGTTCTCGCTATTCCTGTTCATCTTCCGCAGAAATTGCAAACTGGGCCAAACAGGAGGTTAAAGGGACTGACTCTCCAAGTGGGGAGAGTGTTAGTAAAGCGTCTGGAATGTGGCACCCGAGTACCAGGGTACGAAAACTGAGACATATTTGAACACGTCTCCCGATCACATGGTTGATCATACTCTGGGTTCCACATGCATGTTTTAGCTGAAGGAAGAATACCTAAAACCTTGGTAGTTGAAACCCGTGGAATGGGTACCATGCAATATGACTTCAAAGGGTCTTCATTTGCTCACCGAACCTCTCCAATCCTATCACTGCTGCGTTTATGCCCCTGTACACATGCTTGATTCTCTTTCGGAGACATAGCAATCCATAGGTTTTAAGATACTTACTAGTCAGGTACATTCTTAGGCGTTTAATATGCGGTGTTGAGTCCATTTCGTTGAGCAAGGAGTAGCTCTTGTCTATTCCATATTTGGCTTAAGGAACTTTATCTGTGCTCATTTCAATCTCTGGTTTTATGCAGCACCCCAACTCACCTTTAACCTTAAGCAAGCATAAGTTGGTTGTCTGAATTTGAGACCCTGTTCTGTTCTGTAATTCAGTTCCTGTGTAGCCAAGTTTCCATTCCGTGTATTACTGATATCTTATGATGTTTCTTTTTCTGTGTGACTTATTTCAGTTAGAATCATCATACCTGAATCCACTCATTGTGCTGCTACGGGCCTGATGACATAGATTTCATTGCTGAGTGATATTCCTTTGTAAGTGATTACCACAAATTCTTTATCCATTTTTCACTTTCTGCGATGTTGAACTTGTACTGTAAACGAGGTTCTTGTAAACAGAGCCGTTCCAAACTTTGGGGTGGCTGTGTCTTTTTGATTTTAATTTCCCTAAGCTATAGGACCATAAGTGGAAGTACCCTAGGCTCTGTTGCTTTGTTTTTTAAATGTTTCAGGAAACACCATACACTTCTCCCGAGTGTCTGTTGGCAATTTACATCCCGCCCATCAGCATAACAAGGCTCCCAGTTCTAAATGGCCTGTTGCCTTTCTGGATTTTACACTTTTTTCAGATGGCCCTTTTGACCGGGGGGAAGTGAGACTTCATTGTAGTGCAGATTTCCTTTGCAAGCTTGCTTGGTTGGCCAAAAAGGGCGTATGCGTTTTTTCCTGAATATATTCAGGAAAAAACGCATACGCCCTTTTTGGCCAAGTGCATCATTGTGGACGTTCTGCCTCTTTTCCTATGCTTTCAATGCAATTCCAGTCTACCTCCTGAAATCGGTTTCCTGCAATTCTGCCCCGCTTTCAAGTCCTCTTGGCAGCCTTACTTCAGTCTATTTTTGGACGATAGCTGTCATTTATAACTCTGCAGGTTCGTGAGTTACAGTGCCCCTGAGCTCCTTTCTTCAACTCGCTTTCTTGTGAGCTGGCCGCAACACCGCAGGATGGCTTCAGGCCCTAATCTTGTTCCGGCCGGGCATGCTGAGCCTTTGATTAATTCCTCTTCCTGGTGGGAAATGAGAGTTAAATTTGCCCGTCCAGACACCTCCAGCTAGCCTCTCATTGGTTCTCGCTATTCCTGTTCATCTTCCGCAGAAATTGCAAACTGGGCCAAACAGGAGGTTAAAGGTACTGACTCTCCAAGTCGGGAGAGTGTTAGTAAAGCATCTGGAATGTTGCACCCGAGTACCAGGGGAGGAAAACTGAGACATATTTGAACACGTCTCCCGTTCACATGGTTGATCATACTCTGGGTTCCACATGCATGTTTTAGCTGAAGGAAGAATACCTTAAACCTGGAGAGTTGAGACCCGTGTAATGGGTACCATGCAATATGACTTCAAAGGGTCTTCATTTGCTCGCCGAACTTCTCCAATCCTATCACTGCTGCGTTTATGCCCCTGTACACATGCTTGATTCTCTTTCGGAGACATAGCAATCCATAGGTTTTAAGATACTTACTAGTCAGGTACATTCTTAGGCGTTTAATATGCGGTGTTGAGTCCATTTCGTTGAGCAAGGAGTAGCTCTTGTCTATTCCATATTTGACTTAAGGAACTTTATCTGTGCCTATTTCAATCTCTGGTTTTATGCAGCACCCCAACTCACCTTTACCCTTAAGCAAGCATAAGTTGGTTTTCTAAATTTGAGACCCTGTTCTGTTCTGTAATTCAGTTCCTGTGTAGCCAAGTTTACATTCCGTGTATTACTGATATCTTATGATGTTTCTTTTTCTGTGTGACTTATTTCAGTTAGAATCATCATACCTGAATCCACTCATTGTGCTGCTAAGGGCCTGATGACACAGATTTCATTGCTGAGTGATATTGCTTTGTAAGTAAATACCACAACTTCTTTCTCCATTTTTCACTTTCTGCGATGTTGAACTTGTACTGTAAACGAGGTTCTTGTAAACAGAGCCGTTCCAAACTTTGGGGTGGCTGTGTCTTTTTGATTTTAATTTCCCTAAGCTATAGGACCATAAGTGGAAGTGCCCTAGGTTCTGTTGCTTTGTTTTTTAGATGTTTCAGGAAACACCATACACTTCTCCCGAGTGGTTGTTGGCAATTTACATCCCGCCCATCAGCATAACAAGGCTCCCAGTTCTCCATGGCCTGTCCTGCCTTTCTGGATTTTACACTTTTATCAGATGGCCCTTTTGACCGGGGGGAAGTGAGACTTCATTGTAGTGCAGATTTCCTTTGCAAGCTTGCTTGGTTGGCCAAAAAGGGCGTATGCGTTTTTTCCTGAATATATTCAGGAAAAAACGCATACGCCCTTTTTGGCCAAGTGCATCATTGTGGACGTTCTGCCTCTTTTCCTATGCTTTCAATGCAATTCCAGTCTACCTCCTGAAATCGGTTTCCTGCAATTCTGCCCCGCTTTCAAGTCCTCTTGGCAGCCTTACTTCAGTCTATTTTTGGACGATAGCTGTCATTTATAACTCTGCAGGTTTGTGAATTACAGTGCCCCTGAGCTCCTTTCTTCAACTCGCTTTCTTGTGACCTGGCCGCAACACCGTAGGATGGCTTCAGGCCCTAATCTGGTTCCGGCCCGGCATGGTGAGCCTTTGGTTAATTCCTCTTCCTGGTGGGAAATGAGAGTTAAATTTGCCCGTCCAGACACCTCCAGCTAGTCTCTCATTGGTTCTCGCTATTCCTGTTCATCTTCCGCAGAAATTGCAAACTGGGCCAAACAGGAGGTTAAAGGGACTGACTCTCCAAGTGGGGAGAGTGTTAGTAAAGCGTCTGGAATGTTGCACCCGAGTACCAGGGGAGGAAAACTGAGACATATTTGAACACGTCTCCCGATCACATGGTTGATCATACTCTAGGTTCCACATGCATGTTTTAGCTGAAGGAAGAATACCTAAAACCTGGGTAGTTGAAACCCGTGGAATGGGTACCATGCAATATGACTTCAAAGGGTCTTCATTTGCTCACCGAACCTCTCCAATCCTATCACTGCTGCGTTTATGCCCCTGTACACATGCTTGATTCTCTTTCGGAGACATAGCAATCCATAGGTTTTAAGATACTTACTAGTCAGGTACATTCTTAGGCGTTTAATATGCGGTGTTGAGTCCATTTCGTTGAGCAAGGAGTAGCTCTTGTCTATTCCATATTTGGCTTAAGGAACTTTATCTGTGCTCATTTCAATCTCTGGTTTTATGCAGCACCCCAACTCACCTTTCCCCTTAAGCAAGCATAAGTTGGTTTTCTAAATTTGAGACCCTGTTCTGTTCTGTAATTCAGTTCCTGTGTAGCCAAGTTTCCATTCCGTGTATTACTGATATCTTATGATGTTTCTTTTTCTGTGTGACTTATTTCAGTTAGAATCATCATACCTGAATCCACTCATTGTGCTGCTAAGGGCCTGATGACATAGATTTCATTGCTGAGTGATACTGCATTGTACGTAAGTACCACAAGTTCTTAATCCATTTTTCACTTTCTGTGATATTGAACTTGTACGGTAAACGAGGTTCTTGTATACGGAGGCGTCCCAAACTTTGGGGTGGCTGTGTCTTTTTGATTTTAATTTCCCTAAGCTATAGGACCATAAGTGGAAGTGCCCTAGGCTCTGTTGCTTTGTTTTTTAGATGTTTCAGGAAACACCATACACTTCTCCCGAGGGTCTGTTGGCAATTTACATCCCGCCCATCAGCATAACAAGGCTCCCAGTTCTCCATGGCCTGTCCTGCCTTTCTGGATTTTACACTTTTTTCAGATGGCCCTTTTGACCGGGGGGAAGTGAAACTTCATTGTAGTGCAGATTTCCTTTGCAAGCCTGCTTGGTTGGCCAAAAAGGGCGTATGCGTTTTTTCCAGAATATATTCAGGAAAAAACGCATACGCCCTTTTTGGCCAAGTGCATCATTGTGGACGTTCTGCCTCTTTTCCTATGCTTTCAATGCAATTCCAGTCTACCTCCTGAAATCGGTTTCCTGCAATTCTGCCCCGCTTTCAAGTCCTCTTGGCAGCCTTACTTCAGTCTATTTTTGGACGATAGCTGTCATTTATAACTCTGCAGGTGTGTGAATTACAGTGCCCCTGAGCTCCTTTCTTCTACTCGCTTTCTTGTGAGCTGGCCGCAACACCGCAGGATGGCTTCAGGTGCTAATCTGGTTCCGGCACGGCACGCTGAGCCTTTGGTTAATTCCTCTTCCTGGTGGGAAATGAGAGTTAAATTTGCCCGTCCAGACACCTCCAGCTAGTCTCTCATTGGTTCTCGCTATTCCTGTTCATCTTCCGCAGAAATTGCAAACTGGGCCAAACAGGAGGTTAAAGGGACTGACTCTCCAAGTCGGGAGAGTGTTAGTAAAGCGTCTGGAATGTTGCACCAGAGTCCCAGGGTACAAAAACTGAGACATATTTGAACACGTCTCCCGATCACATGGTTGATCATAGTCTAGGTTCCACATGCATGTTTTAGCTGAAGGAAGAATACCTTAAACCTGGGTAGTTGAAACCCGTGGAATGGGTACCATGCAATATGACTTCAAAGGGTCTTCATTTGCTCACCGAACCTCTCCAATCCTATCACTGCTGCGTTTATGCCCCTGTACACATGCTTGATTCTCTTTCGGAGACATAGCAATCCATAGGTTTTAAGATACTTACTAGTCAGGTACATTCTTAGGCGTTTAATATGCGGTGTTGAGTCCATTTCATTGAGCAAGGAGTAGCTCTTGTCTATTCCATATTTGGCTTAAGGAACTTTATCTGTGCTCATTTCAATCTCTGGTTTTATGCAGCACCCCAAATCACCTTTCCCCTTAAGCAAGCATAAGTTGGTTTTCTAAATTTGAGACCCTGTTCTGTTTTGGAATGCAGTTCCTGTGTAGCCAAGTTTACATTCCGTGTATTACTGATATCTTATGATGTTTCTTTTTCTGTGTGACTTATTTCAGTTAGAATCATCGTACCTGAATCCACTCATTATGCTGCTACGGGCCTGATGACATAGATTTCATTGCTGAGTGATACTGCATTGTACGTAAGTACCACAAGTTCTTAATCCATTTTTCACTTTCTGTGATATTGAACTTGTACGGTAAACGAGGTTCTTGTAAACGGAGGCGTCCCAAACTTTGGGGTGGCTGTGTCTTTTTGATTTTAATTTCCCTAAGCTATAGGACCATAAGTGGAAGTGCCCTAGGCTCTGTTGCTTTGTTTTTTAGATGTTTCAGGAAACACCATACACTTCTCCCGAGTGGTTGTTGGCAATTTACATCCCGCCCATCAGCATAACAAGGCTCCCAGTTCTCCATGGCCTGTCCTGCCTTTCTGGATTTTACACTTTTTTCAGATGGCCCTTTTGACCGGGGGGAAGTGAAACTTCATTGTAGTGCAGATTTCCTTTGCAAGCCTGCTTGGTTGGCCAAAAAGTGCGTATGCGTTTTTTCCTGAATATATTCAGGAAAAAACGCATACGCCCTTTTTGGCCAAGTGCATCATTGTGGACGTTCTGCCTCTTTTCCTATGCTTTCAATGCAATTCCAGTCTACCTCCTGAAATCGGTTTCCTGCAATTCTGCCCCGCTTTCAAGTCCTCTTGGCAGGCTTACTTCAGTATATTTTTGGACGATAGCTGTCATTTATAACTCTGCCGGTTTGTGAATTACAGTGCCCCTGAGCTCCTTTCTTCAACTCGCTTTCTTGTGAGCTGGCCGCAACACCGCAGGATGGCTTCAGGCGCTAATCTGGTTCCGGCACGGCACGCTGAGCCTTTGGTTATTTCCTCTTCCTGGTGGGAAATGAGAGTTAAATTTGCCCGTCCAGACACCTCCAGCTAGCCTCTCATTGGTTCTCGCTATTCCTGTTCATCTTCCGCAGAAATTGCAAACTGGGCCAAACAGGAGGTTAAAGGCGCTGACTCTCCAAGTGGGGAGAGTGTTAGTAAAGCGTCTGGAATGTTGCACCCGAGTACCAGGGGAGGAAAACTGAGACATATTTGAACACGTCTCCCGTTCACATGGTTGATCATACTTGGGTTCCACATGCATGTTTTAGCTGAAGGAAGAATACCTTAAACCTGGAGAGTTGAGACACGTGGAATGGGTACCATGCAATATGACTTCAAAGGGTCTTCATTTGCTCACCGAACCTCTCCAATCCTATCACTGCTGCGTTTATGCCCCTGTACACATGCTTGATTCTCTTTCGGAGACATAGCAATCCATAGGTTTTACGATACTTACTAGTCAGGTACATTCTTAGGCGTTTAATATGCGGTGTTGAGTCCATTTCGTTGAGCAAGGAGTAGCTCTTGTCTATTCCATATTTGGCTTAAGGAACTTTATCTGTGCTCATTTCAATCTCTGGTTTTATGCAGCACCCCAACTCACCTTTACCCTTAAGCAAGCATAAGTTGGTTTTCTAAATTTGAGACCCTGTTCTGTTTTGGAATGCAGTTCCTGTGTAGCCAAGTTTACATTCCGTGTATTAGTGATATCTTATGATGTTTCTTTTTCTGTGTGACTTATTTCAGTTAGAATCATCGTACCTGAATCCACTCATTGTGCTGCTAAGGGCCTGATGACACAGATTTCATTGCTGAGTAATATTGCTTTGTAAGTAAATACCACAACTTCTTTCTCCATTTTTCACTTTCTGCGATGTTGAACTTGTACTGTAAACGAGGTTCTTGTAAACAGAGCCGTTCCAAACTTTGGGGTGGCTGTGTCTTTTTGATTTTAATTTCCCTAAGCTATAGGACCATAAGTGGAAGTGCCCTAGGTTCTGTTGCTTTGTTTTTTAGATGTTTCAGGAAACACCATACACTTCTCCCGAGTGGTTGTTGGCAATTTACATCCCGCCCAGCAGCATAACAAGGCTCCCAGTTCTCCATGGCCTGTCCTGCCTTTCTGGATTTTACACTTTTTTCAGATGGCCCTTTTGACCGGGGGGAAGTGAGACTTCATTGTAGTGCAGATTTCCTTTGCAAGCTTGCTTGGTTGGCCAAAAAGGGCGTATGCGTTTTTTCCTGAATATATTCAGGAAAAAACGCATACGCCCTTTTTGGCCAAGTGCATCATTGTGGACGTTCTGCCTCTTTTCCTATGCTTTCAATGCAATTCCAGTCTACCTCCTGAAATCGGTTTCCTGCAATTCTGCCCCGCTTTCAAGTCCTCTTGGCAGCCTTACTTCAGTCTATTTTTGGACGATAGCTGTCATTTATAACTCTGCAGGTTTGTGAATTACAGTGCCCCTGAGCTCCTTTCTTCAACTCGCTTTCTTGTGAGCTGGCCGCAACACCGCAGGATGGCTTCAGGCCCTAATCTGGTTCCGGCACGGCACGCTGAGCCTTTGGTTAATTCCTCTTCCTGGTGGGAAATGAGAGTTAAATTTGCCCGTCCAGACACCTCCAGCTAGTCTCTCATTGGTTCTCGCTATTCCTGTTCATCTTCCGCAGAAATTGCAAACTGGGCCAAACAGGAGGTTAAAGGGACTGACTCTCCAAGTGGGGAGAGTGTTACTAAAGCGTCTGGAATGTTGCACCCGAGAACCAGGGTACGAAAACTGAGACATATTTGAACACGTCTCCCGATCACATGGTTGATCATACTCTGGGTTCCACATGCATGTTTTAGCTGAAGGAAGAATACCTAAAACCTGGGTAGTTGAAACCCGTGGAATGGGTACCATGCAATATGACTTCAAAGGGTCTTCATTTGCTCACCGAACCTCTCCAATCCTATCACTGCTGCGTTTATGCCCCTGTACACATGCTTGATTCCCCTTCGGAGACATAGCAATCCATAGGTTTTAAGATACTTACTAGTCAGGTACATTCTTAGGCGTTTAATATGCGGTGTTGAGTCCATTTCATTGAGCAAGGAGTAGCTCTTGTCTATTCCATATTTGGCTTAAGGAACTTTATCTGTGCTCATTTCAATCTCTGGTTTTATGCAGCACCCCAACTCACCTTTCCCCTTAAGCAAGCATAAGTTGGTTTTCTAAATTTGAGACCCTGTTCTGTTTTCGAATGCAGTTCCTGTGTAGCCAACTTTACATTCCGTGTATTAGTGATATCTTATGATGTTTCTTTTTCTGTGTGACTTATTTCAGTTAGAATCATCGTACCTGAATCCACTCATTATGCTGCTACGGGCCTGATGACATAGATTTCATTGCTGAGTGATACTGCATTGTACGTAAGTACCACAAGTTCTTTATCCATTTTTCACTTTCTGTGATATTGAACTTGTACGGTAAACGAGGTTCTTGTAAACGGAGGCGTCCCAAACTTTGGGGTGGCTGTGTCTTTTTGATTTTAATTTCCCTAAGCTATAGGACCATAAGTGGAAGTGCCCTAGGCTCTGTTGCTTTGTTTTTTAGATGTTTCAGGAAACACCATACACTTCTCCCAAGTGTCTGTTGGCAATTTACATCCTGCCCATCAGCATAACAAGGCTCCCAGTTCTCAATGGCCTGTTGCCTTTCTGGATTTTACACTTTTTTCAGATGGCCCTTTTGACCGGGGGGAAGTGAGACTTCATTGTAGTGCAGATTTCCTTTGCAAGCTTGCTTGGTTGGCCAAAAAGGGCATATGCGTTTTTTCCTGAATATATTCAGGAAAAAACGCATATGCCCTTTTTGGCCAAGTGCATCATTGTGGACGTTCTGCCTCTTTTCCTATGCTTTCAATGCAATTCCAGTCTACCTCCTGAAATCGGTTTCCTGCAATTCTGCCCGCTTTCAAGTCCTCTTGGCAGCCTTACTTCAGTCTATTTTTGGACGATAGCTGTCATTTATAACTCTGCAGGTTTGTGAATTACAGTGCCCCTGAGCTCCTTTCTTCAACTCGCTTTCTTGTGACCTGGCCGCAACACCGCAGGATGGCTTCAGGCCCTAATCTTGTTCCGGCCCGGCATGTTGAGCCTTTGGTTAATTCCTCTTCCTGGTGGGAAATGAGAGTTAAATTTGCCCGTCCAGACACCTCCAGCTAGCCTCTCATTGGTTCTCGCTATTCCTGTTCATCTTCCGCAGAAATTGCAAACTGCGCCAAACAGGAGGTTAAAGGGACTGACTCTCCAAGTCGGGAGAGTGTTAGTAAAGCGTCTGGAATGTTGCACCAGAGTCCCAGGGTACGAAAACTGAGACATATTTGAACACGTCTCCCGATCACATGGTTGATCATACTCTAGGTTCCACATGCATGTTTTAGCTGAAGGAAGAATGCCTAAAACATGGGTAGTTGAAACCCGTGGAATGGGTACCATGCAATATGACTTCAAAGGGTCTTCATTTGCTCACCGAACCTCTCCAATCCTATCACTGCTGCGTTTATGCCCCTGTACACATGCTTGATTCCCCTTCGGAGACATAGCAATCCATAGGTTTTAAGATACTTACTAGTCAGGTACATTCTTAGGCGTTTAATATGCGGTGTTGAGTCCATTTCGTTGAGCAAGGAGTAGCTCTTGTCTATTCCATATTTGGCTTAAGGAACTTTATCTGTGCTCATTTCAATCTCTGGTTTTATGCAGCACCCCAACTCACCTTTCCCCTTAAGCAAGCATAAGTTGGTTTTCTAAATTTGAGACCCTGTTCTGTTTTGGAATGCAGTTCCTGTGTAGCCAAGTTTACATTCCGTGTATTAGTGATATCTTATGATGTTTCTTTTTCTGTGTGACTTATTTCAGTTAGAATCATCGTACCTGAATCCACTCATTATGCTGCTACGGGCCTGATGACATAGATTTCATTGCTGAGTGATACTGCATTGTACGTAAGTACCACAAGTTCTTAATCCATTTTTCACTTTCTGTGATATTGAACTTGTACGGTAAACGAGGTTCTTGTATACGGAGGCGTCCCAAACTTTGGGGTGGCTGTGTCTTTTTGATTTTAATTCCCTAAGCTATAGGACCATAAGTGGAAGTGCCCTAGGTTCTGTTGCTTTGTTTTTTAGATGTTTCAGGAAACACCATACACTTCTCCCGAGTGTCTGTTGGCAATTTACATCCCGCCCATCAGCATAACACGGCTCCCAGTTCTCCATGGCCTGTCCTGCCTTTCTGGATTTTACACTTTTTTCAGATGGCCCTTTTGACCGGGGGGAAGTGAAACTTCATTGTAGTGCAGATTTCCTTTGCAAGCTTGCTTGGTTGGCCAAAAAGGGCGTATGCGTTTTTTCCTGAATATATTCAGGAAAAAACGCATACGCCCTTTTTGGCCAAGTGCATCATTGTGGACGTTCTGCCGCTTTTCCTATGCTTTCAATGCAATTCCAGTCTACCTCCTGAAATCGGTTTCCTGCAATTCTGCCCCGCTTTCAAGTCCTCTTGGCAGCCTTACTTCAGTCTATTTTTGGACGATAGCTGTCATTTATAACTCTGCAGGTTTGTGAATTACAGTGCCCCTGAGCTCCTTTCTTCAACTCGCTTTCTTGTGAGCTGGCCGCAACACCGCAGGATGGCTTCAGGCCCTAATCTGGTTCCGGCACGGCACGCTGAGCCTTTGGTTAATTCCTCTTCCTGGTGGGAAATGAGAGTTAAATTTGCCCGTCCAGACACCTCCAGCTAGTCTCTCATTGGTTCTCGCTATTCCTGTTCATCTTCCGCAGAAATTGCAAACTGGGCAAAACAGGAGGTTAAAGGCGCTGACTCTCCAAGTGGGGAGAGTGTTAGTAAAGCGTCTGCAATGTTGCACCCGAGTACCAGGGGAGGAAAACTGAGACATATTTGAACACGTCTCCCGATCACATGGTTGATCATACTCTGGGTTCCACATGAATGTTTTAGCTGAAGGAAGAATACCTAAAACCTGGGTAGTTGAAACCCGTGGAATGGGTACCATGCAATATGACTTCAAAGGGTCTTCATTTGCTCACCGAACCTCTCCAATCCTATCACTGCTGCGTTTATGCCCCTGTACACATGCTTGATTCCCCTTCGGAGACATAGCAATCCATAGGTTTTAAGATACTTACTAGTCAGGTACATTCTTAGGCGTTTAATATGCGGTGTTGAGTCCATTTCATTGAGCAAGGAGTAGCTCTTGTCTATTCCATATTTGGCTTAAGGAACTTTATCTGTGCTCATTTCAATCTCTGGTTTTATGCAGCACCCCAACTCACCTTTACCCTTAAGCAAGCATAAGTTGGTTTTCTAAATTTGAGACCCTGTTCTGTTCTGTAATTCAGTTCCTGTGTAGCCAAGTTTACATTCCGTGTATTAGTGATATCTTATGATGTTTCTTTTTCTGTGTGACTTATTTCAGTTAGAATCATCATACCTGAATCCACTCATTGTGCTGCTAAGTGCCTGATGACACAGATTTCATTGCTGAGTGATATTGCTTTGTAAGTAAATACCACAAATTCTTTCTCCATTTTTCACTTTCTGCGATGTTGAACTTGTACTGTAAACGAGGTTCTTGTAAACGGAGGCGTCCCAAACTTTGGGGTGGCTGTGTCTTTTTGATTTTAATTTCCCTAAGCTATAGGACCATAAGTGGCAGTGCCCTAGGCTCTGTTGCTTTGTTTTTTAGATGTTTCAGGAAACACCATACACTTCTCCCCAGTCTCTGTTGGCAATTTACATCCCGCCCATCAGCATAACAAGGCTCCCAGTTCTCCATGGCCTGTCCTGCCTTTCTGGATTTTACACTTTTTTCAGATGGCCCTTTTGACCGGGGGGAAGTGAGACTTCATTGTAGTGCAGATTTCCTTTGCAAGCTTGCTTGGTTGGCCAAAAAGGGCGTATGCGTTTTTTCCTGAATATATTCAGGAAAAAACGCATACGCCCTTTTTGGCCAAGTGCATCATTGTGGATGTTCTGCCTCTTTTCCTATGCTTTCAATGCAATTCCAGTCTACCTCCTGAAATCGGTTTCCTGCAATTCTGCCCCGCTTTCAAGTCCTCTTGGCAGCCTTACTTCAGTCTATTTTTGGACGATAGCTGTCATTTATAACTCTGCAGGTTTGTGAATTACAGTGCCCCTGAGCTCCTTTCTTCAACTCGCTTTCTTTTCAGCTGGCCGCAACACCGCAGGATGGCTTCAGGCGCTAAACTGGTTCCGGTACGGCACGCTGAGCCTTTGGTTATTTCCTCTTCCTGGTGGGAAATGAGAGTTAAATTTGCCCGTCCAGACACCTCCAGCTAGCCTCTCATTGGTTCTCGCTATTCCTGTTCATCTTCCGCAGAAATTGCAAACTGCGCCAAACAGGAGGTTAAAGGGACTGACTCTCCAAGTCGGGAGAGTGTTAGTAAAGCGTCTGGAATGTTGCACCAGAGTCCCAGGGTACGAAAACTGAGACATATTTGAACACGTCTCCCGATCACATGGTTGATCATACTCTAGGTTCCACATGCATGTTTTAGCTGAAGGAAGAATGCCTAAAACATGGGTAGTTGAAACCCGTGGAATGGGTACCATGCAATATGACTTCAAAGGGTCTTCATTTGCTCACCGAACCTCTCCAATCCTATCACTGCTGCGTTTATGCCCCTGTACACATGCTTGATTCCCCTTCGGAGACATAGCAATCCATAGGTTTTAAGATACTTACTAGTCAGGTACATTCTTAGGCGTTTAATATGCGGTGTTGAGTCCATTTCGTTGAGCAAGGAGTAGCTCTTGTCTATTCCATATTTGGCTTAAGGAACTTTATCTGTGCTCATTTCAATCTCTGGTTTTATGCAGCACCCCAACTCACCTTTCCCCTTAAGCAAGCATAAGTTGGTTTTCTAAATTTGAGACCCTGTTCTGTTTTGGAATGCAGTTCCTGTGTAGCCAAGTTTACATTCCGTGTATTAGTGATATCTTATGATGTTTCTTTTTCTGTGTGACTTATTTCAGTTAGAATCATCGTACCTGAATCCACTCATTATGCTGCTACGGGCCTGATGACATAGATTTCATTGCTGAGTGATACTGCATTGTACGTAAGTACCACAAGTTCTTAATCCATTTTTCACTTTCTGTGATATTGAACTTGTACGGTAAAAGAGGTTCTTGTATACGGAGGCGTCCCAAACTTTGGGGTGGCTGTGTCTTTTTGATTTTAATTCCCTAAGCTATAGGACCATAAGTGGAAGTGCCCTAGGTTCTGTTGCTTTGTTTTTTAGATGTTTCAGGAAACACCATACACTTCTCCCGAGGGTCTGTTGGCAATTTACATCCCGCCCATCAGCATAACAAGGCTCCCAGTTCTCCATGGCCTGTCCTGCCTTTCTGGATTTTACACTTTTTTCATATGGCCCTTTTAACCGGGGGGAAGTGAAACTTCATTGTAGTGCAGATTTCCTTTGCAAGCCTGCTTGGTTGGCCAAAAAGGGCGTATGCGTTTTTTCCTGAATATATTCAGGAAAAAACGCATACGCCCTTTTTGGCCAAGTGCATCATTTTGGACGTTCTGCCTCTTTTCCTATGCTTTCAATGCAATTCCAGTCTACCTCCTGAAATCGGTTTCCTGCAATTCTGCCCCGCTTTCAAGTCCTCTTGGCAGCCTTACTTCAGTCTATTTTTGGACGATAGCTGTCATTTATAACTCTGCAGGTGTGTGAATTACAGTGCCCCTGAGCTCCTTTCTTCAACTCGCTTTCTTTTGAGCTGGCCGCAACACCGCAGGATGGCTTCAGGCGCTAATCTGGTTCCGGTACGGCACGCTGAGCCTTTGGTTATTTCCTCTTCCTGGTGGGAAATGAGAGTTAAATTTGCCCGTCCAGACACCTCCAGCTAGCCTCTCATTGGTTCTCGCTATTCCTGTTCATCTTCCGCAGAAATTGCAAACTGGGCCAAACAGGAGGTTAAAGGCGCTGACTCTCCAAGTGGGGAGAGTGTTAGTAAAGCGTCTGGAATGTTGCACCCGAGTACCAGGGGAGGAAAACTGAGACATATTTGAACACGTCTCCCGTTCACATGGTTGATCATACTTGGGTTCCACATGCATGTTTTAGCTGAAGGAAGAATACCTTAAACCTGGAGAGTTGAGACACGTGGAATGGGTACCATGCAATATGACTTCAAAGGGTCTTCATTTGCTCACCGAACCTCTCCAATCCTATCACTGCTGCGTTTATGCCCCTGTACACATGCTTGATTCTCTTTCGGAGACATAGCAATCCATAGGTTTTACGATACTTACTAGTCAGGTACATTCTTAGGCGTTTAATATGCGGTGTTGAGTCCATTTCGTTGAGCAAGGAGTAGCTCTTGTCTATTCCATATTTGGCCTAAGGAACTTTATCTGTGCTCATTTCAATCTCTGGTTTTATGCAGCACCCCAACTCACCTTTACCCTTAAGCAAGCATAAGTTGGTTTTCTAAATTTGAGACCCTGTTCTGTTTTGGAATGCAGTTCCTGTGTAGCCAAGTTTACATTCCGTGTATTAGTGATATCTTATGATGTTTCTTTTTCTGTGTGACTTATTTCAGTTAGAATCATCGTACCTGAATCCACTCATTGTGCTGCTAAGGGCCTGATGACACAGATTTCATTGCTGAGTGATATTGCTTTGTAAGTAAATACCACAACTTCTTTCTCCATTTTTCACTTTCTGTGATATTGAACTTGTACGGTAAACGAGGTTCTTGTAAACAGAGGCGTCCCAAACTTTGGGGTGGCTGTGTCTTTTTGATTTTAATTTCCCTAAGCTATAGGACCATAAGTGGAAGTGCCCTAGGCTCTGTTGCTTTGTTTTTTAGATGTTTCAGGAAACACCATACACTTCTCCCGAGTGTCTGTTGGCAATTTACATCCCGCCCATCAGCATAACACGGCTCCCAGTTCTCCATGGCCTGTCCTGCCTTTCTGGATTTTACACTTTTTTCAGATGGCCCTTTTGACCGGGGGGAAGTGAAACTTCATTGTAGTGCAGATTTCCTTTGCAAGCTTGCTTGGTTGGCCAAAAAGGGCGTATGCGTTTTTTCCTGAATATATTCAGGAAAAAACGCATACGCCCTTTTTGGCCAAGTGCATCATTGTGGACGTTCTGCCGCTTTTCCTATGCTTTCAATGCAATTCCAGTCTACCTCCTGAAATCGGTTTCCTGCAATTCTGCCCCGCTTTCAAGTCCTCTTGGCAGCCTTACTTCAGTCTATTTTTGGACGATAGCTGTCATTTATAACTCTGCAGGTTTGTGAATTACAGTGCCCCTGAGCTCCTTTCTTCAACTCGCTTTCTTGTGAGCTGGCCGCAACACCGCAGGATGGCTTCAGGCCCTAATCTGGTTCCGGCACGGCACGCTGAGCCTTTGGTTAATTCCTCTTCCTGGTGGGAAATGAGAGTTAAATTTGCCCGTCCAGACACCTCCAGCTAGTCTCTCATTGGTTCTCGCTATTCCTGTTCATCTTCCGCAGAAATTGCAAACTGGGCAAAACAGGAGGTTAAAGGCGCTGACTCTCCAAGTGGGGAGAGTGTTAGTAAAGCGTCTGCAATGTTGCACCCGAGTACCAGGGGAGGAAAACTGAGACATATTTGAACACGTCTCCCGATCACATGGTTGATCATACTCTGGGTTCCACATGAATGTTTTAGCTGAAGGAAGAATACCTAAAACCTGGGTAGTTGAAACCCGTGGAATGGGTACCATGCAATATGACTTCAAAGGGTCTTCATTTGCTCACCGAACCTCTCCAATCCTATCACTGCTGCGTTTATGCCCCTGTACACATGCTTGATTCCCCTTCGGAGACATAGCAATCCATAGGTTTTAAGATACTTACTAGTCAGGTACATTCTTAGGCGTTTAATATGCGGTGTTGAGTCCATTTCATTGAGCAAGGAGTAGCTCTTGTCTATTCCATATTTGGCTTAAGGAACTTTATCTGTGCTCATTTCAATCTCTGGTTTTATGCAGCACCCCAACTCACCTTTACCCTTAAGCAAGCATAAGTTGGTTTTCTAAATTTGAGACCCTGTTCTGTTCTGTAATTCAGTTCCTGTGTAGCCAAGTTTACATTCCGTGTATTAGTGATATCTTATGATGTTTCTTTTTCTGTGTGACTTATTTCAGTTAGAATCATCATACCTGAATCCACTCATTGTGCTGCTAAGTGCCTGATGACACAGATTTCATTGCTGAGTGATATTGCTTTGTAAGTAAATACCACAACTTCTTTCTCCATTTTTCACTTTCTGCGATGTTGAACTTGTACTGTAAACGAGGTTCTTGTAAACGGAGGCGTCCCAAACTTTGGGGTGGCTGTGTGTTTTTGATTTTAATTTCCCTAAGCTATAGGACCATAAGTGGAAGTGCCCTAGGCTCTGTTGCTTTGTTTTTTAGATGTTTCAGGAAACACCATACACTTCTCCTGAGTGTCTGTTTGCAATTTACATCCCGCCCATCAGCATAACAAGGCTCCCAGTTCTCAATGGCTTGTTGCCTTTCTGGATTTTACACTTTTTTCAGATGGCCCTTTTGACCGGGGGGAAGTGAGACTTCATTGTAGTGCAGATTTCCTTTGCAAGCTTGCTTGGTTGGCCAAAAAGGGCGTATGCGTTTTTTCCTGATTGTATTCAGGAAAAAACGCATACGCCCTTTTTGGCCAAGTGCATCATTGTGGACGTTCTGCCTCTTTTCCTATGCTTTCAATGCAATTCCAGTCTACCTCCTGAAATCGGTTTCCTGCAATTCTGCCCCGCTTTCAAGTCCTCTTGGCAGCCTTACTTCAGTCTATTTTTGGATGATAGCTGTCATTTATAACTCTGCAGGTTTGTGAATTACAGTGCCCCTGAGCTCCTTTCTTCAACTCGCTTTCTTGTGACCTGGCCGCAACACCGCAGGATGGCTTCAGGCCCTAATCTGGTTCCGGCCCGACATGCTGAGCCTTTGGTTAATTCCTCTTCCTGGTGGGAAATGAGAGTTAAATTTGCCCGTCCAGACACCTCCAGCTAGCCTCTCATTGGTTCTCGCTATTCCTGTTCATCTTCCGCAGAAATTGCAAACTGGGCCAAACAGGAGGTTAAAGGGACTGACTCTCCAAGTGGGGAGAGTGTTAGTAAAGCGTCTGGAATGTTGCACCCGAGTACCAGGGGAGGAAAACTGAGACATATTTGAACACGTCTCCCGATCACATGGTTGATCATACTCTGGGTTCCACATGCATGTTTTAGCTGAAGGAAGAATACCTAAAACCTGGGTAGTTGAAACCCGTGGAATGGGTACCATGCAATATGACTTCAAAGGGTCTTCATTTGCTCACCGAACCTCTCCAATCCTATCACTGCTGCGTTTATGCCCCTGTACACATGCTTGATTCTCTTTCGGAGACATAGCAATCCATAGGTTTTAAGATACTTACTAGTCAGGTACATTCTTAGGCGTTTAATATGCGGTGTTGAGTCCATTTCGTGGAGCAGGAGTAGCTCTTGTCTATTCCATATTTGGCTTAAGGAACTTTATCTGTGCTCATTTCAATCTCTGGTTTTATGCAGCAACCCAACTCACCTTTCCCCTTAAGCAAGCATAAGTTGGTTTTCTAAATTTGAGAACCTGTTCTGTTTTGGAATTCAGTTCCTGTGTAGCCAAGTTTACATTCCGTGTATTAGTGATATCTTATGATGTTTCTTTTTCTGTGTGACTTATTTCAGTTAGAATCATCGTACCTGAATCTACTCATTATGCTGCTACGTGCCTGATGACATAGATTTCATTGCTGAGTGATAGTGCATTGTACGTAAGTACCACAAGTTCTTTATCCATTTTTCACTTTGTACGACGTTGAACTTGTACTGTAAACGAGGTTCTTGTAAACAGAGCCGTTCCAAACTTTGGGGTGGCTGTGTCTTTTTGATTTTAATTTCCCTAAGCTATAGGACCATAAGTGGAAGTGCCCTAGGCTCTGTTGCTTTGTTTTTTAGATGTTTCAGGAAACACCATACACTTCTCCCGAGTGTCTGTTGGCAATTTACATCCCGCCCATCAGCATAACAAGGCTCCCAGTTCTCCATGGCCTGTTGCCTTTCTGGATTTTACACTTTTTTCAGATGGCCCTTTTGACCGGGGGGAAGTGAGACTTCATTGTAGTGCAGATTTCCTTTGCAAGCTTGCTTGGTTGGCCAAAAAGGGCGTATGCGTTTTTTCCTGATTATATTCAGGAAAAAACGCATACGCCCTTTTTGGCCAAGTGCATCATTGTGGACGTTCTGCCTCTTTTCCTATGCTTTCAATGCAATTCCAGTCTACCTCCTGAAATCGGTTTCCTGCAATTCTGCCCCGCTTTCAAGTCCTCTTGGCAGCCTTACTTCAGTCTATTTTTGGACGATAGCTGTCATTTATAACTCTGCAGGTTTGTGAATTACAGTGCCCCTGAGCTCCTTTCTTCAACTCGCTTTCTTGTGACCTGGCCGCAACACCGCAGGATGGCTTCAGGCCCTAATCTGGTTCCGGCCCGACATGCTGAGCCTTTGGTTAATTCCTCTTCCTGGTGGGAAATGAGAGTTAAATTTGCCCGTCCAGACACCTCCAGCTAGCCTCTCATTGGTTCTCGCTATTCCTGTTCATCTTCCGCAGAAATTGCAAACTGGGCCAAACAGGAGGTTAAAGGGACTGACTCTCCAAGTGGGGAGAGTGTTAGTAAAGCGTCTGGAATGTTGCACCCGAGTACCAGGGGAGGAAAACTGAGACATATTTGAACACGTCTCCCGATCACATGGTTGATCATACTCTGGGTTCCACATGCATGTTTTAGCTGAAGGAAGAATACCTAAAACCTGGGTAGTTGAAACCCGTGGAATGGGTACCATGCAATATGACTTCAAAGGGTCTTCATTTGCTCACCGAACCTCTCCAATCCTAGCACTGCTGCGTTTATGCCCCTGTACACATGCTTGATTCTCTTTCGGAGACATAGCAATCCATAGGTTTTAAGATACTTACTAGTCAGGTACATTCTTAGGCGTTTAATATGCGGTGTTGATTCCATTTCGTTGAGCAAGGAGTAGCTCTTGTCTATTCCATATTTGGCTTAAGGAACTTTATCTGTGCTCATTTCAATCTCTGGTTTTATGCAGCACCCCAACTCACCTTTACCCTTAAGCAAGAATAAGTTGGTTTTCTAAATTTGAGACCCTGTTCTGTTCTGTAATTCAGTTCCTGTGTAGCCAAGTTTCCATTCCGTGTATTACTGATATCTTATGATGTTTCTTTTTCTGTGTGACTTATTTCAGTTAGAATCATCATACCTGAATCCACTGATTGTGCTGCTAAGGCCCTGATGACACAGATTTCATTGCTAAGTGATATTGCTTTGTAAGTAAATACCACAACTTCTTTATCCATTTTTCACTTTCTGCGATGTTGAACTTGTACTGTAAACGAGGTTCTTGTAAACAGAGGCGTCCCAAACTTTGCGGTGGCTGTGTCTTTCTGATTTTAATTTCCATAAGCTGTAGGACCATAAGTGGCAGTGCCCTAGGCTCTGTTGCTTTGTTTTTTAGATGTTTCAGGAAACACCATACACTTCTCCCGAGTGGTTGTTGGCAATTTACATCCCGCCCATCAGCATAACAAGGCTCCCAGTTCTCCATGGCCTGTCCTGCCTTTCTGGATTTTACACTTTTTTCAGATGGCCCTTTTGACCGGGGGGAAGTGAGACTTCATTGTAGTGCAGATTTCCTTTGCAAGCTTGCTTGGTTGGCCAAAAAGGGCGTATGCGTTTTTTCCTGAATATATTCAGGAAAAAACGCATACGCCCTTTTTGGCCAAGTGCATCATTGTGGACGTTCTGCCTCTTTTCCTATGCTTTCAATGCAATTCCAGTCTACCTCCTGAAATCGGTTTCCTGCAATTCTGCCCCGCTTTCAAGTCCTCTTGGCAGCCTTACTTCAGTCTATTTTTGGACAATAGCTGTCATTTATAACTCTGCAGGTTTGTGAATTACAGTGCCCCTGAGCTCCTTTCTTCAACTCGCTTTCTTGTGACCTGGCCGCAACACCGCAGGATGGCTTCAGGCCCTAATCTGGTTCCGGCACGGCACGCGGAGCCTTTGGTTATTTCCTCTTCCTGGTGGGAAATGAGAGTTAAATTTGCCCGTCCAGACACCTCCAGCTAGTCTCTCATTGGTTCTCGCTATTCCTGTTCATCTTCCGCAGAAATTGCAAACTGGGCCAAACAGGAGGTTAAAGGCGCTGACTCTCCAAGTGGGGAGAGTGTTAGTAAAGCGTCTGGAATGTTGCACCCGAGTACCAGGGGAGGAAAACTGAGACATATTTGAACACGTCTCCCGTTCACATGGTTGATCATACTTGGGTTCCACATGCATGTTTTAGCTGAAGGAAGAATACCTTAAACCTGGAGAGTTAAGACCCGTGTAATGGGTACCATGCAATATGACTTCAAAGGGTCTTCATTTGCTCACCGAACCTCTCCAATCCTATCACTGCTGCGTTTATGCCCCTGTACACATGCTTGATTCTCTTTCGGAGACATAGCAATCCATAGGTTTTAAGATACTTACTAGTCAGGTACATTCTTAGGCGTTTAATATGCGGTGTTGAGTCCATTTCATTGAGCAAGGAGTAGCTCTTGTCTATTTCCATATTTGACTTAAGGAACTTTATCTGTGCTCATTTCAATCTCTGGTTTTATGCAGCACCCCAACTCACCTTTACCCTTAAGCAAGCATAAGTTGGTTTTCAAATTTGAGAACCTTTTCTGTTTTGGAATTCAGTTCCTGTGTAGCCAAGTTTACATTCCGTGTATTAGTGATATCTTATGATGTTTCTTTTTCTGTGTGACTTATTTCAGTTAGAATCATCGTACCTGAATCTACTCATTATGCTGCTACGGGCCTGATGACATAGATTTCATTGCTGAGTGATACTGCATTGTACGTAAGTACCACAAGTTCTTTATCCATTTTTCACTTTCTGCGATGTTGAACTTGTACTGTAAACGAGGTTCTTGTAAACAGAGCCGTTCCAAACTTTGGGGTGGCTGTGTCTTTTTGATTTTAATTTCCCTAAGCTATAGGACCATAAGTGGAAGTGCCCTAGGCTCTGTTGCTTTGTTTTTTAGATGTTTCAGGAAACACCATACACTTCTCCCGAGGGTCTGTTGGCAATTTACATCCCGCCCATCAGCATAACAAGGCTCCCAGTTCTCCATGGCCTGTTGCCTTTCTGGATTTTACACTTTTTTCAGATGGCCCTTTTGACTGGGGGGAAGTGAGACTTCATTGTAGTGCAGATTTCCTTTGCAAGCTTGCTTGGTTGGCCAAAAAGGGCGTATGCGTTTTTTCCTGAATATATTCAGGAAAAAACGCATACGCCCTTTTTGGCCAAGTGCATCATTGTGGACGTTCTGCCTCTTTTCCTATGCTTTCAATGCAATTCCAGTCTACCTCCTGAAATTGGTTTCCTGCAATTCTGCCCCGCTTTCAAGTCCTCTTGGCAGCCTTACTTCAGTCTATTTTTGGACGATAGCTGTCATTTATAACTCTGCAGGTTTGTGAATTACAGTGCCCCTGAGCTCCTTTCTTCAACTCGCTTTCTTGTGACCTGGCCGCAACACCGCAGGATGGCTTCAGGCCCTAATCTGGTTCCGGCATGGCACGCTGAGCCTTTGGTTATTTCCTCTTCCTGGTGGGAAATGAGAGTTAAATTTGCCCGTCCAGACACCTCCAGCTAGTCTCTCATTGGTTCTCGCTATTCCTGTTCATCTTCCGCAGAAATTGCAAACTGGGCCAAACTGGAGGTTAAAGGCGCTGACTCTCCAAGTCGGGAGAGTGTTAGTAAAGCGTCTGGAATGTTGCACCCGAGTACCAGGGTACGAAAACTGAGACATAATTGAACACGTCTCCCGATCACATGGTTGATCATACTCTAGGTTCCACATGCATGTTTTAGCTGAAGGAAGAATACCTTAAACCTGGGTAGTTGAAACCCGTGGAATGGGTACCATGCAATATGACTTCAAAGGGTCTTCATTTGCTCACCGAACCTCTCCAATCCTATCACTGCTGCGTTTATGCCCCTGTACACATGCTTGATTCTCTTTCGGAGACATAGCAATCCATAGGTTTTAAGATACTTACTAGTCAGGTACATTCTTAGGCGTTTAATATGCGGTGTTGAGTCCATTTCGTTGAGCAAGGAGTAGTTCTTGTCTATTCCATATTTGACTTAAGGAACTTTATCTGTGCTCATTTCAATCTCTGGTTTTATGCAGCACCCCAACTCACCTTTCCCCTTAAGCAAGCATAAGTTGGTTTTCTAAATTTGAGTCCCTGTTCTGTTCTGTAATTCAGTTCCTGTGTAGCCAAGTTTACATTCCGTGTACTACTGATATCTTATGATGTTTCTTTTTCTGTGTGACTTACTTCAGTTAGAATCATCATACCTGAATCCACTCATTGTGCTGCTAAGGGCCTGATGACACAGATTTCATTGCTGAGTGATATTGCTTTGTAAGTAAATACCACAAGTTGTTTATCCATTTTTCACTTTCTGCGATGTTGAACTTGTACTGTAAACGAGGTTCTTGTAAACAGAGCCGTTCCAAACTTTGGGGTGGCTGTGTCTTTTTGATTTTAATTTCCCTAAGCTATAGGACCATAAGTGGAAGTGCCCTAGGCTCTGTTGCTTTGTTTTTTAGATGTTTCAGGAAACACCATACACTTCTCCCGAGTGGTTGTTCGCAATTTACATCCCGCCCATCAGCATAACAAGGCTCCCAGTTCTCCATGACCTGTCCTGCCTTTCTGGATTTTACACTTTTTTCAGATGGCCCTTTTGACCGGGGGGAAGTGAGACTTCATTGTAGTGCAGATTTCCTTTGCAAGCTTGCTTGGTTGGCCAAAAAGGGCGTATGCGTTTTTTCCTGAATATATTCAGGAAAAAACGCATACGCACTTTTTGGCCAAGTGCATCATTGTGGACGTTCTGCCTCTTTTCCTATGCTTTCAATGCAATTCCAGTCTACCTCCTGAAATCGGTTTCCTGCAATTCTGCCCCGCTTTCAAGTCCTCTTGGCAGCCTTACTTCAGTGTATTTTTGGACGATAGCTGTCATTTATAACTCTGCAGGTTTGTGCATTACAGTGCCCCTGAGCTCCTTTCTTCAACTTGCTATCTTGTGACCTGGCCGCAACACCGCAGGATGGCTTCAGGCCCTAATCTGGTTCCGGCACGGCACGCTGAGCCTTTGGTTATTTCCTTTTCCTGGTGGGAAATGAGAGTTAAATTTGCCCGTCCTGACACCTCCAGCTAGTCTCTCATTGGTTCTCGCTATTCCTGTTCATCTTCCGCAGAAATTGCAAACTGGGCCAAACAGGAGGTTAAAGGCGCTGACTCTCCAAGTGGGGAGAATGTTAGTAAAGCGTCTGGAATGTTGCACCCGAGTACCAGGGGAGGAAAACTGAGACATATTTGAACACGTCTCCCGTTCACATGGTTGATCATACTTGGGTTCCACATGCATGTTTTAGCTGAAGGAAGAATACCTTAAACCTGGAGAGTTAAGACCCGTGTAATGGGTACCATGCAAGATGACTTCAAAGGGTCTTCATTTGCTCACCGAACCTCTCCAATCCTATCACTGCTGCGTTTATGCCCCTGTACACATGCTTCATTCTCTTTCGGAGACATAGCAATCCATAGGTTTTTAAGATACTTACTAGTCAGGTACATTCTTAGGCACTTAATATGCGGTGTTGAGTCCATTTCGTTGAGCAAGGAGTAGCTCTTGTCTATTCCATATTTGACTTAAGGAACTTTATCTGTGCTCATTTCAATCTTTGGTTTTATGCAGCACCCCAACTCACCTTTACCCTTAACCAAGCATAAGTTGGTTTTCTAAATTTGAGACCCTGTTCTGTTCTGTAATTCAGTTCCTGTGTAGCCAAGTTTACATTCCGTGTATTACTGATATCTTATGATGTTTCTTTTTCTGTGTGACTTACTTCAGTTAGAATCATCATACCTGAATCCACTCATTCTGCTGCTAAGGGCCTGATGACACAGATTTCATTGCTGAGTGATATTGCTTTGTAAGTAAATACCACAACTTCTTTATCCATTTTTCACTTTCTGCGATGTTGAACTTGTACTGTAAACGAGGTTCTTGTAAACAGAGCCGTTCCAAACTTTGGGGTGGCTGTGTCTTTTTGATTTTAATTTCCCTAAGCTATAGGACCATAAGTGGAAGTGCCCTAGGTTCTGTTGCTTTGTTTTGTAGATGTTTCAGGAAACACCATACACTTCTCCCGAGTGGTTGTTGGCAATTTACATCCCGCCCATCAGCATAACAAGGCTCCCAGTTCTCCATGGCCTGTCCTGCCTTTCTGGATTTTACACTTTTTTCAGATGGCCCTTTTGACCGGGGGGAAGTGAGACTTCATTGTAGTGCAGATTTCCTTTGCAAGCTTGCTTGGTTGGCCAAAAAGGGCGTATGCGTTTTTTCCTGATTATATTCAGGAAAAAACGCATACGCCCTTTTTGGCCAAGTGCATCATTGTGGACGTTCTGCCTCTTTTCCTATGCTTTCAATGCAATTCCAGTCTACCTCCTGAAATCGGTTTCCTGCAATTCTGCCCCGCATTCAAGTCCTCTTGGCAGCCTTACTTCAGTCTATTTTTGGACGATAGCTGTCATTTATAACTCTGCAGGTTTGTGAATTACAGTGCCCCTGAGCTCCTTTCTTCAACTCACTTTCTTTTGAGCTGGCCGCAACACCGCAGGATGGCTTCAGGCCCTAATCTGGTTCCGGTACGGCACGCTGAGCCTTTGGTTATTTCCTCTTCCTGGTGGGAAATGAGAGTTAAATTTGCCCGTCCAGACACCTCCAGCTAGCCTCTCATTGGTTCTCGCTATTCCTGTTCATCTTCCGCAGAAATTGCAAACTGTGCCAAACAGGAGGTTAAAGGCGCTGACTCTCCAAGTGGGGAGAGTGTTAGTAAAGCGTCTGGAATGTTGCACCCGAGTACCAGGGGAGGAAAACTGAGACATATTTGAACACGTCTCCCGTTCACATGGTTGATCATACTTGGGTTCCACATGCATGTTTTAGCTGAAGGAAGAATACCTAAAACCTGGGTAGTTGAAACCCGTGGAATGGGTACCATGCAATATGAATTCAAAGGGTCTTCATTTGCTCACCGAACCTCTCCAATCCTATCACTGCTGCGTTTATGCCCCTGTACACATGCTTGATTCTCTTTCGGAGACATAGCAATCCATAGGTTTTACGATACTTACTAGTCAGGTACATTCTTAGGCGTTTAATATGCGGTGTTGAGTCCATTTCGTTGAGCAAGGAGTAGCTCTTGTCTATTCCATATTTGGCTTAATGAACTTTATCTGTGCTCATTTCAATCTCTGGTTTTATGCAGCAACCCAACTCACCTTTCCCCTTAAGCAAGCATAAGTTGGTTTTCTAAATTTAAGACCCTGTTCTGTTTTGGAATTCAGTTCCTGTGTAGCCAAGTTTACATTCCGTGTATTAGTGATATCTTATGATGTTTCTTTTTCTGTGTGACTTATTTCAGTTAGAATCATCATACCTGAATCCACTCATTGTGATGCTAAGGGCCTGATGACACAGATTTCATTGCTGAGTGATATTGCTTTGTAAGTGAATACTACAACTTCTTTATCCATTTTTCACTTTCTGCGATGTTGAACTTGTACTGTAAACGAGGTTCTTGTAAACAGAGCCATTCCAAACTTTGGGGTGGCTGTGTCTTTTTGATTTTAATTTCCCTAAGCTATAGGACCATAAGTGGAAGTGCCCTAGGCTCTGTTGCTTTGTTTTTTAGATGTTTCAGGAAACACCATACACTTCTCCCAAGTGTCTGTTGGCAATTTACATCCCGCCCATCAGCATAACAAGGCTCCAAGTTCTCCATGGCCTGTCCTGCCTTTCTGGATTTTACACTTTTTTCAGATGGCCCTTTTGACCGGGGGGAAGTGAGACTTCATTGTAGTGCAGATTTCCTTTGCAAGCTTGCTTGGTTGGCCAAAAAGGGCGTATGCGTTTTTTCCTGAATATATTCAGGAAAAAACGCATACGCCCTTTTTGGCCAAGTGCATCATTGTGGACGTTCTGCCTCTTTTCCTATGCTTTCAATGCAATTCCAGTCTACCTCCTGAAATCGGTTTCCTGCAATTCTGCCCCGCTTTCAAGTCCTCTTGGCAGCCTTACTTCAGTCTATTTTTGGACGATAGCTGTCATTTATAACTCTGCAGGTTTGTGAATTACAGTGCCCCTGAGCTCCTTTCTTCAACTCGCTTTCTTGTGAGCTGGCCGCAACACCGCAGGATGGCTTCAGGCCCTAATCTGGTTCCGGCACGGCACGCTGAGCCTTTGGTTAATTCCTCTTCCTGGTGGGAAATGAGAGTTAAATTTGCCCGTCCAGACACCTCCAGCTAGTCTCTCATTGGTTCTCGCTATTCCTGTTCATCTTCGGCAGAAATTGCAAACTGGGCCAAACAGGAGGTTAAAGGGACTGACTCTCCAAGTCGGGAGAGTGTTAGTAAAGCGTCTGGAATGTTGCACCCGAGTACCAGGGGAGGAAAACTGAGACATATTTGAACACGTCTCCAGTTCACATGGTTGATCATACTCTGGGTTCCACATGCATGTTTTAGCTAAAGGAAGAATACCTTAAACCTAGAGAGTTGAAACCCGTGGAATGGGTACCATGCAATATGACTTCAAAGGGTCTTCATTTGCTCACCGAACCTCTCCAATCCTATCACTGCTGCGTTTATGCCCCTGTACACACGCTTGATTCTCTTTCGGAGACATAGCAATCCATAGGTTTTAAGATACTTACTAGTCAGGTACATTCTTAGGCGTTTAATATGCGGTGTTGAGTCCATTTCGTTGAGCAAGGAGTAGCTCTTGTCTATTCCATATTTGGCTTAAGGAACTTTATCTGTGCTCATTTCAATCTCTGGTTTTATGCAGCACCCCAACTCACCTTTCCCCTTAAGCAAGCATAAGTTGGTTTTCTAAATTTGAGACACTGTTCTGTTTTGGAATGCAGTTCCTGTGTAGCCAAGTTTACATTCCGTGTATTACTGATATCTTATGATGTTTCTTTTTCTGTGTGACTTACTTCAGTTAGAATCATCATACCTGAATCCACTCATTGTGCTGCTAAGGGCCTGATGACACAGATTTCATTGCTGAGTGATATTGCTTTGTAAGTAAATACCACAACTTCTTTATCCATTTTTCACTTTCTGCGATGTGAACTTGTACTGTAAAGGAGGTTCTTGTAAACAGAGGCGTCCCAAACTTTGGGGTGGCTGTGTCTTTTTGATTTTAATTTCCCTATGCTATAGGACCATAAGTGGCAGTGCCCTAGGCTCTGTTGCTTTGTTTTTTAGATGTTTCAGGAAACACCATACACTTCTCCCGAGTGTCTGTTGGCAGTTTACATCCCGCCCATCAGCATAACAAGGCTCCCAGTTCTCCATGGCCTGTCCTGCCTTTCTGGATTTTACACTTTTTTCAGATGGCCCTTTTGACCGGGGGGAAGTGAGACTTCATTGTAGTGCAGATTTCCTTTGCAAGCTTGCTTGGTTGGCCAAAAAGGGCGTATGCGTTTTTTCCTGAATATATTCAGGAAAAAACGCATACGCCCTTTTTGGTCAAGTGCATCATTGTGGACGTTCTGCCTCTTTTCCTATGCTTTCAATGCAATTCCAGTCTACCTCCTGAAATCGGTTTCCTGCAATTCTGCCCCGCTTTCAAGTCCTCTTGGCAGCCTTACTTCAGTCTATTTTTGGACGATAGCTGTCATTTATAACTCTGCAGGTTTGTGAATTACAGTGCCCCTGAGCTCCTTTCTTCAACTCGCTTTCTTGTGACCTGGCCGCAACACCGCAGGGTATCTTCAGGCCCTAATCTGGTTCCGGTACGGCACGCTGAGCCTTTGGTTATTTCCTCTTCCTGGTGGGAAATGAGAGTTAAATTTGCCCGTCCAGACACCTCCAGCTAGCCTCTCATTGGTTCTCGCTATTCCTGTTCATCTTCCGCAGAAATTGCAAACTGGGCCAAACAAGAGGTTAAAGGCGCTGACTCTCCAAGTGGGGAGAGTGTTAGTAAAGCGTCTGGAATGTTGCACCCGAGTACCAGGGGAGGAAAACTGAGACATATTTGAACACGTCTCCCGTTCACATGGTTGATCATACTTGTGTTCCACATGCATGTTTTAGCTGAAGGAAGAATACCTTAAACCTGGAGAGTTGAGACCCGTGTAATGGGTACCATGCAATATTGACTTCAAAGGGTCTTCATTTGCTCACCGAACCTCTCCAATCCTATCACTGCTGCGTTTATGCCCCTGTACACATGCTTGATTCTCTTTCGGAGACATAGCAATCCATAGGTTTTACGATACTTACTAGTCAGGTACATTCTTAGGCGTTTAATATGCGGTGTTGAGTCCATTTCGTTGAGCAAGGAGTAGGTCTTGTCTATTCCATATTTGACTTAAGGAACTTTATCTGTGCTCATTTCAATCTCTGGTTTTATGCAGCACCCCAACTCACCTTTACCCTTAAGCAAGCATAAGTTGGTTTTCTAAATTTGAGACCCTGTTCTGTTCTGTAATTCAGTTCCTGTGTAGCCAAGTTTACATTCCCTGTATTACTGATATCTTATGATGTTTCTTTTTCTGTGTGACTTATTTCAGTTAGAATCATCATACCTGAATCCACTCATTGTGATGCTAAGGGCCTGATGACATAGATTTCATTGCTGAGTGATATTGCTTTGTAAGTAAGTACCACAACTTCTTTATCCATTTTTCACTTTCTGCGATGTTGAACTTGTACTGTAAACGAGGTTCTTGTAAACAGAGCCGTTCGAAAGTTTGGGGTGTCTGTGTCTTTTTGATTTTAATTTCCCTAAGCTATAGGACCATAAGTGGCAGTGCCCTAGGCTCTGTTGCTTTGTTTTTTAGATGTTTCAGGAAACACCATACACTTCTCCCGAGTGTCTGTTGGCAATTTACATCCCGCCCATCAGCATAACAAGGCTCCCAGTTCTCCATGGCCTGTCCTGCCTTTCTGGATTTTACACTTTTTTCAGATGGCCCTTTTGACCGGGGGGAAGTGAGACTTCATTGTAGTGCAGATTTCCTTTGCAAGCTTGCTTGGTTGGCCAAAAAGGGCGTATGCGTTTTTTCCTGAATATATTCAGGAAAAAACGCATACGCCCTTTTTGGCCAAGTGCATCATTGTGGACGTTCTGCCTCTTTTCCTATGCTTTCAATGCAATTCCAGTCTACCTCCTGAAATCGGTTTCCTGCAATTCTGCCCCGCTTTCAAGTCCTCTTGGCAGCCTTACTTCAGTCTATTTTTGGACGATAGCTGTCATTTATAACTCTGCAGGTTTGTGAATTACAGTGCCCCTGAGCTCCTTTCTTCAACTCCCTTTCTTGTGACCTGGCCGCAACACCGCAGGATGGCTTCAGGCCCTAATCTGGTTCCGGCCCGGCATGCTGGGCCTTTGGTTAATTCCTCTTCCTGGTGGGAAATGAGAGTTAAATTTGCCCGTTCAGACACCTCCAGCTAGTCTCTCATTGGTTCTCGCTATTCCTGTTCATCTTCCGCAGAAATTGCAAACTGGGCCAAACAGGAGGTTAAAGGGACTGACTCTCCAAGTCGGGAGAGTGTTAGTAAAGCGTCTGGAATATTGCACCCGAGTACCAGGGGAGGAAAACTGAGACATATTTGAACACGTCTCCCGTTCACATGGTTGATCATACTCTGGGTTCCACATGCATGTTTTAGCTGAAGGAAGAATACCTTAAACATGGAGAGTTGTGACCCGTGGAACGGGTACCATGCAATATGACTTCAAAGGGTCTTCATTTGCTCACCGAACCTCTCCAATCCTATCACTGCTGCGTTTATGCCCCTGTACACACGCTTTATTCTCTTTTGGAGACATAGCAATCCATAGGTTTTAAGATACTTACTAGTCAGGTACATTCTTAGGCGTTTAATATGGGGTGTTGAGTCCATTTCGTTGAGCAAGGAGTAGCTCTTGTCTATTCCATATTTGGCTTAAGGAACTTTATCTGTGCTCATTTCAATCTCTGGTTTTATGCAGCACCCCAACTCACCTTTCCCCTTAAGCAAGCATAAGTTGGTTTTCTAAATTTGAGACCCTGTTCTGTTCTGTAATTCAGTTCCTGTGTAGCCAAGTTTACATTCCGTGTATTAGTGATATCTTATGATGTTTATTTTTCTGTGTGACTTATTTCAGTTAGAATCATCGTACCTGAATCCACTCATTATGCTGCTACGTGCCTGATGACATAGATTTCATTGCTGAGTGATACTGCATTGTACGTAAGTACCACAAGTTCTTTATCCATTTTTCACTTTCTGTGATATTGAACTTGTACGGTAAACGAGGTTCTTGTAAACGGAGGCGTCCCAAACTTTGGGGTGGCTGTGTCTTTTTGATTTTAATTTCCCTAAGCTATAGGACCATAAGTGGAAGTGCCCTAGGCTCTGTTGCTTTGTTTTTTAGATGTTTCAGGAAACACCATACACTTCTCCCGAGTGGTTGTTGGCAATTTACATCCCGCCCATCAGCATAACAAGGCTCCCAGTTCTCCATGGCCTGTCCTGCCTTTCTGGATTTTACACTTTTTTCAGATGGCTCTTTTGACCGGGGGGAAGTGAGACTTCATTGTAGTGCAGATTTCCTTTGCAAGCTTGCTTGGTTGGCCAAAAAGGGCGTATGCGTTTTTTCCTGAATATATTCAGGAAAAAACGCATACGCCCTTTTTGGCCAAGTGCATCATTGTGGACGTTCTGCCTCTTTTCCTATGCTTTCAATGCAATTCCAGTCTACCTCCTGAAATCGGTTTCCTGCAATGCTGCCCCGCTTTCAAGTCCTCTTGGCAGCCTTACTTCAGTCTATTTTTGGACGATAGCTGTCATTTATAACTCTGCAGGTTTGTGAATTACAGTGCCCCTGAGCTCCTTTCTTCAACTTGCTTTCTTGTGACCTGGCCGCAACACCGCAGGATGGCTTCAGGCCCTAATCTGGTTCCGGCACGGCACGCTGAGCCTTTGGTTATTTCCTCTTCCTGGTGGGAAATGAGAGTTAAATTTGCCCGTCCAGACACCTCCAGCTAGTCTCTCATTGGTTCTCGCTATTCCTGTTCATCTTCCGCAGAAATTGCAAACTGGGCCAAACAGGAGGTTAAAGGCGCTGACTCTCCAAGTGGGGAGAGTGTTAGTAAAGCGTCTGGAATGTTGCACCCGAGTACCAGGGGAGGAAAACTGAGACATATTTGAACACGTCTCCCGTTCACATGGTTGATCATACTTGTGTTCCACATGCATGTTTTAGCTGAAGGAAGAATACCTTAAACCTGGAGAGTTGAGACCCGTGTAATGGGTACCATGCAATATGACTTCAAAGGGTCTTCATTTGCTCACCGAACCTCTCCAATCCTATCACTGCTGCGTTTATGCCCCTGTACACATGCTTGATTCTCTTTCGGAGACATAGCAATCCATAGGTTTTACGATACTTACTAGTCAGGTACATTCTTAGGCGTTTAATATGCGGTGTTGAGTCCATTTCGTTGAGCAAGGAGTAGCTCTTGTCTATTCCATATTTGACTTAAGGAACTTTATCTGTGCTCATTTCAATCTCTGGTTTTATGCAGCACCCCAACTCACCTTTCCCCTTAAACAAGCATAAGTTGGTTTTCTAAATTTGAGACCCTGTTCTGTTCTGTAATTCAGTTCCTGTGTAGCCAAGTTTACATTCCGTGTATTACTGATATCTTATGATGTTTCTTTTTCTGTGTGACTTACTTCAGTTAGAATCATCATACCTGAATCCACTCATTGTGCTGCTAAGGGCCTGATGACACAGATTTCATTGCTGAGTGATATTGCTTTGTAAGTAAATACCACAACTTCTTTATCCATTTTTCACTTTCTGCGATGTTGAACTTGTACTGTAAACGAGGTTCTTGTAAACGGAGCCGTTCCAAACTTTGGGGTGGCTGTGTCTTTTTGATTTTAATTTCCCTAAGCTATAGGACCATAAGTGGAAGTGCCCTAGGTTCTGTTGCTTTGTTTTTTAGATGTTTCAGGAAACACCATACACTTCTCCCGAGTGGTTGTTGGCAATTTACATCCCGCCCATCAGCATAACAAGGCTCCCAGTTCTCCATGGCCTGTCCTGCCTTTCTGGATTTTACACTTTTTTCAGATGGCCCTTTTGACCGGGGGGAAGTGAGACTTCATTGTAGTGCAGATTTCCTTTGCAAGCTTGCTTGGTTGGCCAAAAAGGGCGTATGCGTTTTTTCCTGAATATATTCAGGAAAACACGCATACGCCCTTTTTGGCCAAGTGCATCATTGTGGACGTTCTGCCTCTTTTCCTATGCTTTCAATGCAATTCCAGTCTACCTCCTGAAATCGGTTTCCTGCAATTCTGCCCCGCTTTCAAGTCCTCTTGGCAGCCTTACTTCAGTCTATTTTTGGACGATAGCTGTCATTTATAAGTCTGCAGGTTTGTGAATTACAGTGCCCCTGAGCTCCTTTCTTCAACTTGCTTTCTTGTGACCTGGCCGCAACACCGCAGGATGGCTTCAGGCCCTAATCTGGTTCCGGCACGGCACGCTGAGCCTTTGGTTATTTCCTCTTCCTGGTGGGAAATGAGAGTTAAATTTGCCCGTCCAGACACCTCCAGCTAGTCTCTCATTGGTTCTCGCTATTCCTGTTCATCTTCCGCAGAAATTGCAAACTGGGCCAAACAGGAGGTTAAAGGCGCTGACTCTCCAAGTGGGGAGAGTGTTAGTAAAGCGTCTGGAATGTTGCACCCGAGTACCAGGGGAGGAAAACTGAGACATATTTGAACACGTCTCCCGTTCACATGGTTGATCATACTTGGGTTCCACATGCATGTTTTAGCTGAAGGAAGAATACCTTAAACCTGGGGATTTAAGACCCGTGTAATGGGTACCATGCAATATGACTTCAAAGGGTCTTCATTTGCTCACCGAACCTCTCCAATCCTATCACTGCTGCGTTTATGCCCCTGTACACATGCTTGATTCTCTTTCAGAGACATAGCAATCCATAGGTTTTAAGATACTTACTAGTCAGGTACATTCTTAGGCGTTTAATATGCGGTGTTGAGTCCATTTCGTTGAGAAAGGAGTAGCTCTTGTCTATTCCATATTTGACTTAAGGAACTTTATCTGTGCTCATTTCAATCTCTGGTTTTATGCAGCACCCCAACTCACCTTTACCCTTAAGCAAGCATAAGTTGGTTTTCTAAATTTGAGACCCTGTTCTGTTCTGTAATTCAGTTCCTGTGTAGCCAAGTTTACATTCCGTGTATTACTGATATCTTATGATGTTTCTTTTTCTGTGTGACTTACTTCAGTTAGAATCATCATACCTGAATCCACTCATTGTGCTGCTAAGGGCCTGATGACACAGATTTCATTGCTGAGTGATATTGCTTTGTAAGTAAATACCACAACTTCTTTCTCCATTTTTCACTTTCTGCGATGTTGAACTTGTACTGTAAACGAGGTTCTTGTAAACAGAGCCGTTCCAAACTTTGGGGTGGCTGTGTCTTTTTGATTTTAATTTCCCTAAGCTATAGGACCATAAGTGGAAGTGCCCTAGGTTCTGTTGCTTTGTTGTTTACATGTTTCAGGAAACACCATACACTTCTCCCGAGTGGTTGTTGGCAATTTACATCCCGCCCATCAGCATAAAAAGGCTCCCAGTTCTCCATGGCCTGTCCTGCCTTTCTGGATTTTACACTTTTTTCAGATGGCCCTTTTGACCGGGGGGAAGTGAAACTTCATTGTAGTGCAGATTTCCTTTGCAAGCTTGCTTGGTTGGCCAAAAAGGGCGTATGCGTTTTTTCCTGAATATATTCAGGAAAAAACGCATACGCCCTTTTTGGCCAAGTGCATCATTGTGGACGTTCTGCCTCTTTTCCTATGCTTTCAATGCAATTCCAGTCTACCTCCTGAAATCGGTTTCCTGCAATTCTGCCCCGCTTTCAAGTCCTCTTGGCAGCCTTACTTCAGTCTATTTTTGGACGATAGCTGTCATTTATAACTCTGCAGGTTTGTGAATTACAGTGCCCCTGAGCTCCTTTCTTCAACTCGCTTTCTTGTGACCTGGCCGCAACACCGCAGGATGGCTTCAGGCCCTAATCTGGTTCCGGCACGGCACGCTGAGCCTTTGGTTATTTCCTCTTCCTGGTGGGAAATGAGAGTTAAATTTGCCCGTCCAGACACCTCCAGCTAGTCTCTCATTGGTTCTCGCTATTCCTGTTCATCTTCCGCAGAAATTGCAAACTGGGCCAAACAGGAGGTTAAAGGCGCTGACTCTCCAAGTGGGGAGAGTGTTAGTAAAGCGTCTGGAATGTTGCACCCGAGTACCAGGGGAGGAAAACTGAGACATATTTGAACACGTCTCCCGTTCACATGGTTGATCATACTTGGGTTCCACATGCATGTTTTAGCTGAAGGAAGAATACCTTAAACCTGGAGAGTTAAGACCCGTGTAATGGGTACCATGCAATATGACTTCAAAGGGTCTTCATTTGCTCACCGAACCTCTCCAATCCTATCACTGCTGCGTTTATGCCCCTGTACACATGCTTGATTCTCTTTCGGAGACATAGCAATCCATAGGTTTTAAGATACTTACTAGTCAGGTACATTCTTAGGCATTTAATATGCGGTGTTGAGTCCATTTCGTTGAGCAAGGAGTAGCTCTTGTCTATTCCATATTTGACTTAAGGAACTTTATCTGTGCTCATTTCAATCTCTGGTTTTATGCAGCACCCCACCTCACCTTTACCCTTAAGCAAGCATAAGTTGGTTTTCTAAATTTGAGACCCTGTTCTGTTCTGTAATTCAGTTCCTGTGTACCCAAGTTTACATTCCGTGTATTACTGATATCTTATGATGTTTCTTTTTCTGTGTGACTTATTTCAGTTAGAATCATCATACCTGAATCCACTCATTGTGATGCTAAGGGCCTGATGACACAGATTTCATTGCTGAGTGATATTGCTTTGTAAGTAAATACCACAACTTCTTTCTCCATTTTTCACTTTCTGCGATGTTGAACTTGTACTGTAAACGAGGTTCTTGTAAACAGAGCCGTTCCAAACTTTGGGGTGGCTGTGTCTTTTTGATTTTAATTTCCCTAAGCTATAGGACCATAAGTGGCAGTGCCCTAGGCTCTGTTGCTTTGTTTTTTAGATGTTTCAGGAAACACCATACACTTCTCCCGAGTGTCTGTTGGCAATTTACATCCCGCCCATCAGCATAACAAGGCTCCCAGTTCTCCATGGCCTGTCCTGCCTTTCTGGATTTTACACTTTTTACAGATGGCCCTTTTGACCGGGGGAAAGTGAGACTTCATTGTAGTGCAGATTTCCTTTGCAAGCTTGCTTGGTTGGCCAAAAAGGGCGTATGCGTTTTTTCCTGAATATATTCAGGAAAAAACGCATATGCGCTTTTTGGCCAAGTGCATCATTGTGGACGTTCTGCCTCTTTTCCTATGCTTTCAATGCAATTCCAGTCTACCTCCTGAAATCGGTTTCCTGCAATTCTGCCCCGCTTTCAAGTCCTCTTGGCAGCCTTACTTCAGTCTATTTTTGGACGATAGCTGTCATTTATAACTCTGCAGGTTTGTGAATTACAGTGCCCCTGAGCTCCTTTCTTCAACTCGCTTTCTTTTGAGCTGGCCGCAACACTGCAGGATGGCTTCAGGCCCTAATCTGGTTCCGGTACGGCACGCTGAGCCTTTGGTTATTTCCTCTTCCTGGTGGGAAATGAGAGTTAAATTTGCCCGTCCAGACACCTCCAGCTAGCCTCTCATTGGTTCTTGCTATTCCTGTTCATCTTCCGCAGAAATCGCAAACTGGGCCAAACAGGAGGTTAAAGGGTCTGACTCTCCAAGTCGGGAGAGTGTTAGTAAAGCGTCTGGAATGTTGCACCCGAGTACCAGGGTACGAAAACTGACATATTTGAACACGTCTCCCGATCACATGGTTGATCATACTCTAGGTTCCACATGCATGTTTTAGCTGAAGGAAGAATACCTTAAACCTGGAGATTTAAGACCCGTGGAATGGGTACCATGCAATATGACTTCAAAGGGTCTTCATTTGCTCACCGAACCTCTCCAATCCTATCACTGCTGCGTTTATGCCCCTGTACAAATGCTTGATTCTCTTTCAGAGACATAGCAATCCATAGGTTTTAAGATACTTAGTAGTCAGGTACATTCTTAGGCGTTTAATATGCGGTGTTGAGTCCATTTCGTTGAGCAAGGAGTAGCTCTTGTCTATTCCATATTTGACTTAAGGAACTTTATCTGTGCTCATTTCAATCTCTGGTTTTATGCAGCACCCCAACTCACCTTTACCCTTAAGCAAGCATAAGTTGGTTTTCTAAATTTGAGACCCTGTTCTGTTCTGTAATTCAGTTCCTGTGTAGCCAAGTTTACATTCCGTGTATTACTGATATCTTATGATGTTTCTTTTTCTGTGTGACTTACTTCAGTTAGAATCATCATACCTGAATCCACTCATCGTGCTGCTAAGGGCCTGATGACACAGATTTCATTGCTGAGTGATATTGCTTTGTAAGTAAATACCACAACTTCTTTATCCATTTTTCACTTTCTGCGATGTTGAACTTGTACTGTAAACGAGGTTCTTGTAAACAGAGCCGTTCCAAACTTTGGGGTGGCTGTGTCTTTTTGATTTTAATTTCCCTAAGCTATAGGACCATAAGTGGAAGTGCCCTAGGTTCTGTTGCTTTGTTGTTTACATGTTTCAGGAAACACCATACACTTCTCCCGAGTGGTTGTTGGCAATTTACATCCCGCCCATCAGCATAACAAGGCTCCCAGTTCTCCATGGCCTGTCCTGCCTTTCTGGATTTTACACTTTTTTCAGATGGCCCTTTTGACCGGGGGGAAGTGAGACTTCATTGTAGTGCAGATTTCCTTTGCAAGCTTGCTTGGTTGGCCAAAAAGGGCGTATGCGTTTTTTCCTGAATATATTCAGGAAAAAATGCATACGCCCTTTTTCGCCAAGTGCATCATTGTGGACGTTCTGCCTCTTTTCCTATGCTTTCAATGCAATTCCAGTCTACCTCCTGAAATCGGGTTCCTGCAATTCTGCCCCGCTTTCAAGTCCTCTTGGCAGCCTTACTTCAGTCTATTTCTGGACGATAGCTGTCATTTATAACTCTGCAGGTTTGTGAATTACAGTGCCCCTGAGCTCCTTTCTTCAACTCGCTTTCTTGTGACCTGGCCGCAACACCGCAGGATGGCTTCAGGCCCTAATCTGGTTCCGGCACGGCACGCTGAGCCTTTGGTTATTTCCTCTTCCTGGTGGGAAATGAGAGTTAAATTTGCCCGTCCAGACACCTCCAGCTAGTCTCTCATTGGTTCTCGCTATTCCTGTTCATCTTCCGCAGAAATTGCAAACTGGGCCAAACAGGAGGTTAAAGGCGCTGACTCTCCAAGTGGGGAGAGTGTTAGTAAAGCGTCTGGAATGTTGCACCCGAGTACCAGGGGAGGAAAACTGAGACATATTTGAACACGTCTCCCGTTCACATGGTTGATCATACTTGGGTTCCACATGCATGTTTTAGCTGAAGGAAGAATACCTTAAACCTGGAGAGTTGAGACCCGTGTAATGGGTACCATGCAATATGACTTCAAAGGGTCTTCATTTGCTCACCGAACCTCTCCAATCCTATCACTGCTGCGTTTATGCCCCTGTACACATGCTTGATTCTCTTTCGGAGACATAGCAATCCATAGGTTTTAAGATACTTACTAGTCAGGTACATTCTTAGGCATTTAATATGCGGTGTTGAGTCCATTTCGTTGAGCAAGGAGTAGCTCTTGTCTACTCCATATTTGACTTAAGGAACTTTATCTGTGCTCATTTCAATCTCTGGTTTTATGCAGCACCCCACCTCACCTTTACCCTTAAGCAAGCATAAGTTGGTTTTCTAAATTTGAGACCCTGTTCTGTTCTGTAATTCAGTTCCTGTGTACCCAAGTTTACATTCCGTGTATTACTGATATCTTATGATGTTTCTTTTTCTGTGTGACTTATTTCAGTTAGAATCATCATACCTGAATCCACTCATTGTGATGCTAAGGGCCTGATGACACAGATTTCATTGCTGAGTGATATTGCTTTGTAAGTAAATACCACAACTTCTTTCTCCATTTTTCACTTTCTGCGATGTTGAACTTGTACTGTAAACGAGGTTCTTGTAAACAGAGCCGTTCCAAACTTTGGGGTGGCTGTGTCTTTTTGATTTTAATTTCCCTAAGCTATAGGACCATAAGTGGCAGTGCCCTAGGCTCTGTTGCTTTGTTTTTTAGATGTTTCAGGAAACACCATACACTTCTCCCGAGTGTCTGTTGGCAATTTACATCCCGCCCATCAACATAACAAGGCTCCCAGTTCTCCATGGCCTGTCCTGCCTTTCTGGATTTTACACTTTTTACAGATGGCCCTTTTGACCGGGGGAAAGTGAGACTTCATTGTAGTGCAGATTTCCTTTGCAAGCTTGCTTGGTTGGCCAAAAAGGGCGTATGCGTTTTTTCCTGAATATATTCAGGAAAAAACGCATATGCGCTTTTTGGCCAAGTGCATCATTGTGGACGTTCTGCCTCTTTTCCTATGCTTTCAATGCAATTCCAGTCTACCTCCTGAAATCGGTTTCCTGCAATTCTGCCCCGCTTTCAAGTCCTCTTGGCAGCCTTACTTCAGTCTATTTTTGGACGATAGCTGTCATTTATAACTCTGCAGGTTTGTGAATTACAGTGCCCCTGAGCTCCTTTCTTCAACTCGCTTTCTTTTGAGCTGGCCGCAACACCGCAGGATGGCTTCTGGCCCTAATCTGGTTCCGGCACGGCACGCTGATCCTTTGGTTATTTCCTCTTCCTGGTGGGAAATGAGAGTTAAATTTGCCCGTCCAGACACCTCCAGCTAGCCTCTCATTGGTTCTTGCTATTCCTGTTCATCTTCCGCAGAAATTGCAAACTGGGCCAAACAGGAGGTTAAAGGCGCTGACTCTCCAAGTGGGGAGACTGTTAGTAAAGCGTCTGGAATGTTGCACCCGAGTACCAGGGGAGGAAAACTGAGACATATTTGAACACGTCTCCCGTTCACATGGTTGATCATACTCTAGGTTCCACATGCATGTTTTAGCTGAAGGAAGAATACCTTAAACCTGGAGAGTTGAGACCCGTGGAATGGGTACCATGCAATATGACTTCAAAGGGTCTTCATTTGCTCACCGAACCTCTCCAATCCTATCACTGCTGCGTTTATGCCCCTGTACACATGCTTGATTCTCTTTTGGAGACATAGCAATCCATAGGTTTTAAGATACTTACTAGTCAGGTACATTCTTAGGCATTTAATATGCGGTGTTGAGTCCATTTCGTTGAGCAAGGAGTAGCTCTTGTCTATTCCATATTTGACTTAAGGAACTTTATCTGTGCTCATTTCAATCTCTGGTTTTATGCAGCACCCCACCTCACCTTTACCCTTAAGCAAGCATAAGTTGGTTTTCTAAATTTGAGACCCTGTTCTGTTCTGTAATTCAGTTCCTGTGTACCCAAGTTTACATTCCGTGTATTACTGATATCTTATGATGTTTCTTTTTCTGTGTGACTTATTTCAGTTAGAATCATCATACCTGAATCCACTCATTGTGATGCTAAGGGCCTGATGACACAGATTTCATTGCTGAGTGATATTGCTTTGTAAGTAAATACCACAACTTCTTTCTCCATTTTTCACTTTCTGCGATGTTGAACTTGTACTGTAAACGAGGTTCTTGTAAACAGAGCCGTTCCAAACTTTGGGGTGGCTGTGTCTTTTTGATTTTAATTTCCCTAAGCTATAGGACCATAAGTGGCAGTGCCCTAGGCTCTGTTGCTTTGTTTTTTAGATGTTTCAGGAAACACCATACACTTCTCCCGAGTGTCTGTTGGCAATTTACATCCCGCCCATCAGCATAACAAGGCTCCCAGTTCTCCATGGCCTGTCCTGCCTTTCTGGATTTTACACTTTTTTCAGATGGCCCTTTTGACCGGGGGGAAGTGAGACTTCATTGTAGTGCAGATTTCCTTTGCAAGCTTGCTTGGTTGGCCAAAAAGGGCGTATGCGTTTTTTCCTGAATATATTCAGGAAAAAACGCATACGCCCTTTTTGGCCAAGTGCATCATTGTGGACGTTCTGCCTCTTTTCCTATGCTTTCAATGCAATTCCAGTCTACCTCCTGAAATCGGTTTCCTGCAATTCTGCCCCGCTTTCAAGTCCTCTTGGCAGCCTTACTTCAGTCTATTTTTGGACGATAGCTGTCATTTATAACTCTGCAGGTTTGTGAATTACAGTGCCCCTGAGCTCCTTTCTTCAACTCGCTTTCTTTTGAGCTGGCCGCAACACCGCAGGATGGCTTCAGGCCCTAATCTGGTTCCGGTACGGCACGCTGAGCCTTTGGTTATTTCCTCTTCCTGTTGGGAAATGAGAGTTAAATTTGCCCGTCCAGACACCTCCAGCTAGCCTCTCATTGGTTCTCGCTATTCCTGTTCATCTTCCGCAGAAATTGCAAACTGGGCCAAACAGGAGGTTAAAGGGGCTGACTCTCCAAGTGGGGAGAGTGTTAGTAAAGCGTCTGGAATGTTGCACCCGAGTACCAGGGGAGGAAAACTGAGACATATTTGAACACGTCTCCCGTTCACATGGTTGATCATACTTGGGTTCCACATGCATGTTTTAGCTGAAGGAAGAATACCTTAAACCTGGAGAGTTGAGACCCGTGGAATGGGTACCATGCAATATGACTTCAAAGGGTCTTCATTTGCTCACCGAACCTCTCCAATCCTATCACTGCTGCGTTTATGCCCCTGTACACATGCTTGATTCTCTTTTGGAGACATAGCAATCCATAGGTTTTACGATACTTACTAGTCAGGTACATTCTTAGGCGTTTAATATGCGGTGTTGAGTCCATTTCGTTGAGCAAGGAGTAGCTCTTGCCTATTCCATATTTGACTTAAGGAACTTTATCTGTGCTCATTTCAATCTCTGGTTTTATGCAGCACCCCAACTCACCTTTACCCTTAAGCAAGCATAAGTTGGTTTTCTAAATTTGAATCCCTGTTCTGTTCTGTAATTCAGTTCCTGTGTAGCCAAGTTTACATTCCGTGTATTACTGATATCTTATGATGTTTCTTTTTCTGTGTGACTTACTTCAGTTAGAATCATCATACCTGAATCCACTCATTGTGCTGCTACGGGCCTGATGACACAGATTTCATTGCTGAGTGATATTGCTTTGTAAGTAAATACCACAACTTCTTTATCCATTTTTCACTTTCTGCGATGTTGAACTTGTACTGTAAACGAGGTTCTTGTAAACAGAGCCGTTCCAAACTTTGGG
Source organism: Delphinus delphis (assembly GCF_949987515.2). Classification (NCBI taxonomy): domain Eukaryota; kingdom Metazoa; phylum Chordata; class Mammalia; order Artiodactyla; family Delphinidae; genus Delphinus; species Delphinus delphis. The sequence goes on along the minus strand of NC_082690.1, from coordinate 1,276,309 downwards.
GTGGCTGTGTCTTTTTGATTTTAATTTCCCTAAGCTATAGGACCATAAGTGGAAGTGCCCTAGGTTCTGTTGCTTTGTTTTTTAGATGTTTCAGGAAACACCATACACTTCTCCCGAGTGGTTGTTGGCAATTTACATCCCACCCATCAGCATAACAAGGCTCCCAGTTCTCCATGGCCTGTCCTGCCTTTCTGGATTTTACACTTTTTTCAGATGGCCCTTTTGACCGGGGGGAAGTGAGACTTCATTGTAGTGCAGATTTCCTTTGCAAGCTTGCTTGGTTGGCCAAAAAGGGCGTATGCGTTTTTTCCTGAATATATTCAGGAAAAAACGCATACGCCCTTTTTGGCCAAGTGCATCATTGTGGACGTTCTGCCTCTTTTCCTATGCTTTCAATGCAATTCCAGTCTACCTCCTGAAATCGGTTTCCTGCAATTCTGCCCCGCTTTCAAGTCCTCTTGGCAGCCTTACTTCAGTCTATTTTTGGACGATAGCTGTCATTTATAACTCTGCAGGTTTGTGAATTACAGTGCCCTTGAGCTCCTTTCTTCAACTCGCTTTCTTGTGACCTGGCCGCAACACCGCAGGATGGCTTCAGGACATAATCTGGTTCCGGCACGGCACGCTGAGCCTTTGGTTAATTCCTCTTCCTGGTGGGAAATGAGAGTTAAATTTGCCCGTCCAGACACCTCCAGCTAGTCTCTCATTGGTTCTCGCTATTCCTGTTCATCTTCCGCAGAAATTGCAAACTGGGCCAAACAGGAGGTTAAAGGGACTGACTCTCCACGTGGGGAGAGTGTTAGTAAAGCGTCTGGAATGTTGCACCCGAGTACCAGGGGAGGAAAACTGAGACATATTTGAACACGTCTCCCGTTCACATGGTTGATCATACTTGGGTTCCACATGCATGTTTTAGCTGAAGGAAGAATACCTAAAACCTGGGTAGTTGAAACCCGTGGAATGGGTACCATGCAATATGACTTCAAAGGGTCTTCATTTGCTCACCGAACCTCTCCAATCCTATCACTGCTGCGTTTATGCCCCTGTACACATGCTTGATTCTCTTTCGGAGACATAGCAATCCATAGGTTTTAAGATACTTACTAGTCAGGTACATTCTTAGGCGTTTAATATGCGGTGTTGAGTCCATTTTGTTGAGCAAGGAGTAGCTCTTGTCTATTCCATATTTGACTTAAGGAACTTTATCTGTGCTCATTTCAATCGCTGGTTTTATGCAGCACCCCAACTCCCCTTTACCCTTAAGCAAGCATAAGTTGGTTTTCTAAATTTGAATCCCTGTTCTGTTCTGTAATTCAGTTCCTGTGTAGCCAAGTTTACATTCCGTGTATTACTGATATCTTATGATGTTTCTTTTTCTGTGTGACTTACTTCAGTTAGAATCATCATACCTGAATCCACTCATTGTGCTGCTACGGGCCTGATGACACAGATTTCATTGCTGAGTGATATTGCTTTGTAAGTAAATACCACAACTTCTTTATCCATTTTTCACTTTCTGCGATGTTGAACTTGTACTGTAAACGAGGTTCTTGTAAACAGAGCCGTTCCAAACTTTGGGGTGGCTGTGTCTTTTTGATTTTAATTTCCCTAAGCTATAGGACCATAAGTGGCAGTGCCCTAGGCTCTGTTGCTTTGTTTTTTAGATGTTTCAGGAAACACCATACACTTCTCCCGAGTGTCTGTTGGCAATTTACATCCCGCCCATCAGCATAACAAGGCTCCCAGTTCTCCATGGCCTGTCCTGCCTTTCTGGATTTTACACTTTTTTCAGATGGCCCTTTTGACCGGGGGGAAGTGAGACTTCATTGTAGTGCAGATTTCCTTTGCAAGCTTGCTTGGTTGGCCAAAAAGGGCGTATGCGTTTTTTCCTGAATATATTCAGGAAAAAACGCATACGCCCTTTTTGGCCAAGTGCATCATTGTGGACGTTCTGCTTCTTTTCCTATGCTTTCAATGCAATTCCAGTCTACCTCCTGAAATCGGTTTCCTGCAATTCTGCCCCGCTTTCAAGTCCTCTTGGCAGCCTTACTTCAGTCTATTTTTGGACGATAGCTGTCATTTATAAGTCTGCAGGTTTGTGAATTACAGTGCCCCTGAGCTCCTTTCTTCAACTCGCTTTCTTGTGACCTGGCCGCAACACCGCAGGATGGCTTCAGGCCCTAATCTGGTTCTGGCACGGCACGCTGAGCCTTTGGTTAATTCCTCTTCCTGGTGGGAAATGAGAGTTAAATTTGCCCGTCCAGACACCTCCAGCTAGCCTCTCATTGGTTCTCGCTATTCCTGTTCATCTTCCGCAGAAATTGCAAACTGGGCCAAACAGGAGGTTAAAGGGACTGACTCTCCAAGTCGGGAGAGTGTTAGTAAAGCGTCTGGAATGTTGCACCCGAGTACCAGGGGAGGAAAACTGAGACATATTTGAACACGTCTCCCGATCACATGGTTGATCATACTCTAGGTTCCACATGCATGTTTTAGCTGAAGGAAGAATACCTTAAACCTGGGTAGTTGAAACCCGTGGAATGGGTACCATGCAATATGACTTCAAAGGGTCTTCATTTGCTCACCGAACCTCTCCAATCCTATCACTGCTGCGTTTATGCCCCTGTACACATGCTTGATTCTCTTTCGGAGACATAGCAATCCATAGGTTTTAAGATACTTACTAGTCAGGTACATTCTTAGGCGTTTAATATGCGGTGTTGAGTCCATTTCGTTGAGCAAGGAGTAGCCCTTGTCTATTCCATATTTGACTTAAGGAACTTTATCTGTGCTCATTTCAATCTCTGGTTTTATGCAGCACCCCAACTCACCTTTACCCTTAAGCAAGCATAAGTTGGTTTTCTAAATTTGAGACCCTGTTCTGTTCTGTAATTCAGTTCCTGTGTAGCCAAGTTTACATTCCGTGTATTACTGATATCTTATGATGTTTCTTTTCTGTGTGACTTACTTCAGTTAGAATCATCATACCTGAATCCACTCATCGTGCTGCTAAGGGCCTGATGACACAGATTTCATTGCTGAGTGATATTGCTTTGTAAGTAAATACCACAACTTCTTTATCCATTTTTCACTTTCTGCGATGTTGAACTTGTACTGTAAACGAGGTTCTTGTAAACAGAGCCGTTCCAAACTTTGGGGTGGCTGTGTCTTTTTGATTTTAATTTCCCTAAGCTATAGGACCATAAGTGGAAGTGCCCTAGGTTCTGTTGCTTTGTTGTTTACATGTTTCAGGAAACACCATACACTTCTCCCGAGTGGTTGTTGGCAATTTACATCCCGCCCATCAGCATAACAAGGCTCCCAGTTCTCCATGGCCTGTCCTGCCTTTCTGGATTTTACACTTTTTTCAGATGGCCCTTTTGACCGGGGGGAAGTGAGACTTCATTGTAGTGTAGATTTCCTTTGCAAGCTTGCTTGGTTGGCCAAAAAGGGCGTATGCGTTTTTTCCTGAATATATTCAGGAAAAAACGCATACGCCCTTTTTGGCCAAGTGCATCATTGTGGACGTTCTGCCTCTTTTCCTATGCTTTCAATGCAATTCCAGTCTACCTCCTGAAATCGGTTTCCTGCAATTCTGCCCCGCTTTCAAGTCCTCTTGGCAGCCTTACTTCAGTCTATTTTTGGACGATAGCTGTCATTTATAACTCTGCAGGTTTGTGAATTACAGTGCCCCTGAGCTCCTTTCTTCAACTCGCTTTCTTTTGAGCTGGCCGCAACACCGCAGGATGGCTTCAGGCCCTAATCTGGTTCCGGTACGGCACGCTGAGCCTTTGGTTATTTCCTCTTCCTGTTGGGAAATGAGAGTTAAATTTGCCCGTCCAGACACTTCCAGCTAGCCTCTCATTGGTTCTCGCTATTCCTGTTCATCTTCCGCAGAAATTGCAAACTGGGCCAAACAGGAGGTTAAAGGGGCTGACTCTCCAAGTGGGGAGAGTGTTAGTAAAGCGTCTGGAATGTTGCACCCGAGTACCAGGGGAGGAAAACTGAGACATATTTGAACATGTCTCCCGTTCACATGGTTGATCATACTTGGGTTCCACATGCATGTTTTAGCTGAAGGAAGAATACCTTAAACCTGGAGAGTTGAGACCCGTGGAATGGGTACCATGCAATATGACTTCAAAGGGTCTTCATTTGCTCACCGAACCTCTCCAATCCTATCACTGCTGCGTTTATGCCCCTGTACACATGCTTGATTCTCTTTTGGAGACATAGCAATCCATAGGTTTTACGATACTTACTAGTCAGGTACATTCTTAGGCGTTTAATATGCGGTGTTGAGTCCATTTCGTTGAGCAAGGAGTAGCTCTTGCCTATTCCATATTTGACTTAAGGAACTTTATCTGTGCTCATTTCAATCTCTGGTTTTATGCAGCACCCCAACTCACCTTTACCCTTAAGCAAGCATAAGTTGGTTTTCTAAATTTGAATCCCTGTTCTGTTCTGTAATTCAGTTCCTGTGTAGCCAAGTTTACATTCCGTGTATTACTGATATCTTATGATGTTTCTTTTTCTGTGTGACTTACTTCAGTTAGAATCATCATACCTGAATCCACTCATTGTGCTGCTACGGGCCTGATGACACAGATTTCATTGCTGAGTGATATTGCTTTGTAAGTAAATACCACAACTTCTTTATCCATTTTTCACTTTCTGCGATGTTGAACTTGTAGTGTAAACGAGGTTCTTGTAAACAGAGCCGTTCCAACCTTTGGGGTGGCTGTGTCTTTTTGATTTTAATTTCCCTAAGCTATAGGACCATAAGTGGAAGTGCCCTAGGTTCTGTTGCTTTGTTTTTTAGATGTTTCAGGAAACACCATACACTTCTCCCGAGTGGTTGTTGGCAATTTACATCCCACCCATCAGCATAACAAGGCTCCCAGTTCTCCATGGCCTGTCCTGCCTTTCTGGATTTTACACTTTTTTCAGATGGCCCTTTTGACCGGGGGGAAGTGAGACTTCATTGTAGTGCAGATTTCCTTTGCAAGCTTGCTTGGTTGGCCAAAAAGGGCGTATGCGTTTTTTCCTGAATATATTCAGGAAAAAACGCATACGCCCTTTTTGGCCAAGTGCATCATTGTGGACGTTCTGCCTCTTTTCCTATGCTTTCAATGCAATTCCAGTCTACCTCCTGAAATCGGTTTCCTGCAATTCTGCCCCGCTTTCAAGTCCTCTTGGCAGCCTTACTTCAGTCTATTTTTGGACGATAGCTGTCATTTATAACTCTGCAGGTTTGTGAATTACAGTGTCCCTGAGCTCCTTTCTTCAACTCGCTTTCTTGTGACCTGGCCGCAACACCGCAGGATGGCTTCAGGCCCTAATCTGGTTCCGGCACGGCACGTTGAGCCTTTGGTTAATTCCTCTTCCTGGTGGGAAATGAGAGTTAAATTTGCCCGTCCAGACACCTCCAGCTAGTCTCTCATTGGTTCTCGCTATTCCTGTTCATCTTCCGCAGAAATTGCAAACTGGGCCAAACAGGAGGTTAAAGGGACTGACTCTCCAAGTCGGGAGAGTGTTAGTAAAGCGTCTGGAATGTTGCACCCGAGTACCAGGGGAGGAAAACTGAGACATATTTGAACACGTCTCCCGATCACATGGTTGATCATACTCTAGGTTCCACATGCATGTTTTAGCTGAAGGAAGAATACCTTAAACCTGGGTAGTTGAAACCCGTGGAATGGGTACCATGCAATATGACTTCAAAGGGTCTTCATTTGCTCACCGAACCTCTCCAATCCTATCACTGCTGCGTTTATGCCCCTGTACACATGCTTGATTCTCTTTCGGAGACATAGCAATCCATAGGTTTTAAGATACTTACTAGTCAGGTACATTCTTAGGCGTTTAATATGCGGTGTTGAGTCCATTTCATTGAGCAAGGAGTAGCCCTTGTCTATTCCATATTTGACTTAAGGAACTTTATCTGTGCTCATTTCAATCTCTGGTTTTATGCAGCACCCCAACTCACCTTTCCCCTTAAGCAAGCATAAGTTGGTTTTCTAAATTTGAGACCCTGTTCTGTTCTGTAATTCAGTTCCTGTGTAGCCAAGTTTACATTCCGTGTATTACTGATATCTTATGATGTTTCTTTTTCTGTGTGACTTACTTCAGTTAGAATCATCATACCTGAATCCACTCATTGTGCTGCTAAGGGCCTGATGACACAGATTTCATTGCTGAGTGATATTGCTTTGTAAGTAAATACCACAACTTCTTTATCCATTTTTCACTTTCTGCGATGTTGAACTTGTACTGTAAACGAGGTTCTTGTAAACAGAGCCGTTCCAAACTTTGGGGTGGCTGTGTCTTTTTGATTTTAATTTCCCTAAGCTATAGGACCATAAGTGGAAGTGCCCTAGGCTCTGTTGCTTTGTTTTTTAGATGTTTCAGGAAACACCATACACTTCTCCCGAGTGGTTGTTGGCAATTTACATCCCACCCATCAGCATAACAAGGCTCCCAGTTCTCCATGGCCTGTCCTGCCTTTCTGGATTTTACACTTTTTTCAGATGGCCCTTTTGACCGGGGGGAAGTGAGACTTCATTGTAGTGTAGATTTCCTTTGCAAGCTTGCTTGGTTGGCCAAAAAGGGCGTATGCGTTTTTTCCTGAATATATTCAGGAAAAAACGCATACGCCCTTTTTGGCCAAGTGCATCATTGTGGACGTTCTGCCTCTTTTCCTATGCTTTCAATGCAATTCCAGTCTACCTCCTGAAATCGGTTTCCTGCAATTCTGCCCCGCTTTCAAGTCCTCTTGGCAGCCTTACTTCAGTCTATTTTTGGACGATAGCTGTCATTTATAACTCTGCAGGTTTGTGAATTACAGTGCCCCTGAGCTCCTTTCTTCAACTCGCTTTCTTTTGAGCTGGCCGCAACACCGCAGGATGGCTTCAGGCCCTAATCTGGTTCCGGTACGGCACGCTGAGCCTTTGGTTATTTCCTCTTCCTGTTGGGAAATGAGAGTTAAATTTGCCCGTCCAGACACTTCCAGCTAGCCTCTCATTGGTTCTCGCTATTCCTGTTCATCTTCCGCAGAAATTGCAAACTGGGCCAAACAGGAGGTTAAAGGGGCTGACTCTCCAAGTGGGGAGAGTGTTAGTAAAGCGTCTGGAATGTTGCACCCGAGTACCAGGGGAGGAAAACTGAGACATATTTGAACATGTCTCCCGTTCACATGGTTGATCATACTTGGGTTCCACATGCATGTTTTAGCTGAAGGAAGAATACCTTAAACCTGGAGAGTTGAGACCCGTGGAATGGGTACCATGCAATATGACTTCAAAGGGTCTTCATTTGCTCACCGAACCTCTCCAATCCTATCACTGCTGCGTTTATGCCCCTGTACACATGCTTGATTCTCTTTTGGAGACATAGCAATCCATAGGTTTTACGATACTTACTAGTCAGGTACATTCTTAGGCGTTTAATATGCGGTGTTGAGTCCATTTCGTTGAGCAAGGAGTAGCTCTTGCCTATTCCATATTTGACTTAAGGAACTTTATCTGTGCTCATTTCAATCTCTGGTTTTATGCAGCACCCCAACTCACCTTTACCCTTAAGCAAGCATAAGTTGGTTTTCTAAATTTGAATCCCTGTTCTGTTCTGTAATTCAGTTCCTGTGTAGCCAAGTTTACATTCCGTGTATTACTGATATCTTATGATGTTTCTTTTTCTGTGTGACTTACTTCAGTTAGAATCATCATACCTGAATCCACTCATTGTGCTGCTACGGGCCTGATGACACAGATTTCATTGCTGAGTGATATTGCTTTGTAAGTAAATACCACAACTTCTTTATCCATTTTTCACTTTCTGCGATGTTGAACTTGTAGTGTAAACGAGGTTCTTGTAAACAGAGCCGTTCCAACCTTTGGGGTGGCTGTGTCTTTTTGATTTTAATTTCCCTAAGCTATAGGACCATAAGTGGAAGTGCCCTAGGTTCTGTTGCTTTGTTTTTTAGATGTTTCAGGAAACACCATACACTTCTCCCGAGTGGTTGTTGGCAATTTACATCCCACCCATCAGCATAACAAGGCTCCCAGTTCTCCATGGCCTGTCCTGCCTTTCTGGATTTTACACTTTTTTCAGATGGCCCTTTTGACCGGGGGGAAGTGAGACTTCATTGTAGTGCAGATTTCCTTTGCAAGCTTGCTTGGTTGGCCAAAAAGGGCGTATGCGTTTTTTCCTGAATATATTCAGGAAAAAACGCATACGCCCTTTTTGGCCAAGTGCATCATTGTGGACGTTCTGCCTCTTTTCCTATGCTTTCAATGCAATTCCAGTCTACCTCCTGAAATCGGTTTCCTGCAATTCTGCCCCGCTTTCAAGTCCTCTTGGCAGCCTTACTTCAGTCTATTTTTGGACGATAGCTGTCATTTATAACTCTGCAGGTTTGTGAATTACAGTGTCCCTGAGCTCCTTTCTTCAACTCGCTTTCTTGTGACCTGGCCGCAACACCGCAGGATGGCTTCAGGCCCTAATCTGGTTCCGGCACGGCACGTTGAGCCTTTGGTTAATTCCTCTTCCTGGTGGGAAATGAGAGTTAAATTTGCCCGTCCAGACACCTCCAGCTAGTCTCTCATTGGTTCTCGCTATTCCTGTTCATCTTCCGCAGAAATTGCAAACTGGGCCAAACAGGAGGTTAAAGGGACTGACTCTCCAAGTCGGGAGAGTGTTAGTAAAGCGTCTGGAATGTTGCACCCGAGTACCAGGGGAGGAAAACTGAGACATATTTGAACACGTCTCCCGATCACATGGTTGATCATACTCTAGGTTCCACATGCATGTTTTAGCTGAAGGAAGAATACCTTAAACCTGGGTAGTTGAAACCCGTGGAATGGGTACCATGCAATATGACTTCAAAGGGTCTTCATTTGCTCACCGAACCTCTCCAATCCTATCACTGCTGCGTTTATGCCCCTGTACACATGCTTGATTCTCTTTCGGAGACATAGCAATCCATAGGTTTTAAGATACTTACTAGTCAGGTACATTCTTAGGCGTTTAATATGCGGTGTTGAGTCCATTTCATTGAGCAAGGAGTAGCCCTTGTCTATTCCATATTTGACTTAAGGAACTTTATCTGTGCTCATTTCAATCTCTGGTTTTATGCAGCACCCCAACTCACCTTTCCCCTTAAGCAAGCATAAGTTGGTTTTCTAAATTTGAGACCCTGTTCTGTTCTGTAATTCAGTTCCTGTGTAGCCAAGTTTACATTCCGTGTATTACTGATATCTTATGATGTTTCTTTTTCTGTGTGACTTACTTCAGTTAGAATCATCATACCTGAATCCACTCATTGTGCTGCTAAGGGCCTGATGACACAGATTTCATTGCTGAGTGATATTGCTTTGTAAGTAAATACCACAACTTCTTTATCCATTTTTCACTTTCTGCGATGTTGAACTTGTACTGTAAACGAGGTTCTTGTAAACAGAGCCGTTCCAAACTTTGGGGTGGCTGTGTCTTTTTGATTTTAATTTCCCTAAGCTATAGGACCATAAGTGGAAGTGCCCTAGGCTCTGTTGCTTTGTTTTTTAGATGTTTCAGGAAACACCATACACTTCTCCCGAGTGGTTGTTGGCAATTTACATCCCACCCATCAGCATAACAAGGCTCCCAGTTCTCCATGGCCTGTCCTGCCTTTCTGGATTTTACACTTTTTTCAGATGGCCCTTTTGACCGGGGGGAAGTGAGACTTCATTGTAGTGTAGATTTCCTTTGCAAGCTTGCTTGGTTGGCCAAAAAGGGCGTATGCGTTTTTTCCTGAATATATTCAGGAAAAAACGCATACGCCCTTTTTGGCCAAGTGCATCATTGTGGACGTTCTGCCTCTTTTCCTATGCTTTCAATGCAATTCCAGTCTACCTCCTGAAATCGGTTTCCTGCAATTCTGCCCCGCTTTCAAGTCCTCTTGGCAGCCTTACTTCAGTCTATTTTTGGACGATAGCTGTCATTTATAACTCTGCAGGTTTGTGAATTACAGTGTCCCTGAGCTCCTTTCTTCAACTCGCTTTCTTGTGACCTGGCCGCAACACCGCAGGATGGCTTCAGGCCCTAATCTGGTTCCGGCACGGCACGTTGAGCCTTTGGTTAATTCCTCTTCCTGGTGGGAAATGAGAGTTAAATTTGCCCGTCCAGACACCTCCAGCTAGCCTCTCATTGGTTCTCGCTATTCCTGTTCATCTTCCGCAGAAATTGCAAACTGGGCCAAACAGGAGGTTAAAGGGACTGACTCTCCAAGTGGGGAGAGTGTTAGTAAAGCGTCTGGAATGTTGCACCCGAGTACCAGGGGAGGAAAACTGAGACATATTTGAACACGTCTCCCGTTCACATGGTTGATCATACTTGGGTTCCACATGCATGTTTTAGCTGAAGGAAGAATACCTAAAACCTGGGTAGTTGAAACCCGTGGAATGGGTACCATGCAATATGACTTCAAAGGGTCTTCATTTGCTCACCGAACCTCTCCAATCCTATCACTGCTGCGTTTATGCCCCTGTACACATGCTTGATTCTCTTTCGGAGACATAGCAATCCATAGGTTTTAAGATACTTACTAGTCAGGTACATTCTTAGGCGTTTAATATGCGGTGTTGAGTCCATTTCGTTGAGCAAGGAGTAGCTCTTGTCTATTCCATATTTGACTTAAGGAACTTTATCTGTGCTCATTTCAATCTCTGGTTTTATGCAGCACCCCAACTCCCCTTTACCCTTAAGCAAGCATAAGTTGGTTTTCTAAATTTGAATCCCTGTTCTGTTCTGTAATTCAGTTCCTGTGTAGCCAAGTTTACATTCCGTGTATTACTGATATCTTATGATGTTTCTTTTTCTGTGTGACTTACTTCAGTTAGAATCATCATACCTGAATCCACTCATTGTGCTGCTACGGGCCTGATGACACAGATTTCATTGCTGAGTGATATTGCTTTGTAAGTAAATACCACAACTTCTTTATCCATTTTTCACTTTCTGCGATGTTGAACTTGTACTGTAAACGAGGTTCTTGTAAACAGAGCCGTTCCAAACTTTGGGGTGGCTGTGTCTTTTTGATTTTAATTTCCCTAAGCTATAGGACCATAAGTGGCAGTGCCCTAGGCTCTGTTGCTTTGTTTTTTAGATGTTTCAGGAAACACCATACACTTCTCCCGAGTGTCTGTTGGCAATTTACATCCCGCCCATCAGCATAACAAGGCTCCCAGTTCTCCATGGCCTGTCCTGCCTTTCTGGATTTTACACTTTTTTCAGATGGCCCTTTTGACCGGGGGGAAGTGAGACTTCATTGTAGTGCAGATTTCCTTTGCAAGCTTGCTTGGTTGGCCAAAAAGGGCGTATGCGTTTTTTCCTGAATATATTCAGGAAAAAACGCATACGCCCTTTTTGGCCAAGTGCATCATTGTGGACGTTCTGCTTCTTTTCCTATGCTTTCAATGCAATTCCAGTCTACCTCCTGAAATCGGTTTCCTGCAATTCTGCCCCGCTTTCAAGTCCTCTTGGCAGCCTTACTTCAGTCTATTTTTGGACGATAGCTGTCATTTATAAGTCTGCAGGTTTGTGAATTACAGTGCCCCTGAGCTCCTTTCTTCAACTCGCTTTCTTGTGACCTGGCCGCAACACCGCAGGATGGCTTCAGGCCCTAATCTGGTTCCGGCACGGCACGTTGAGCCTTTGGTTAATTCCTCTTCCTGGTGGGAAATGAGAGTTAAATTTGCCCGTCCAGACACCTCCAGCTAGCCTCTCATTGGTTCTCGCTATTCCTGTTCATCTTCCGCAGAAATTGCAAACTGGGCCAAACAGGAGGTTAAAGGGACTGACTCTCCAAGTCGGGAGAGTGTTAGTAAAGCGTCTGGAATGTTGCACCCGAGTACCAGGGGAGGAAAACTGAGACATATTTGAACACGTCTCCCGATCACATGGTTGATCATACTCTAGGTTCCACATGCATGTTTTAGCTGAAGGAAGAATACCTTAAACCTGGGTAGTTGAAACCCGTGGAATGGGTACCATGCAATATGACTTCAAAGGGTCTTCATTTGCTCACCGAACCTCTCCAATCCTATCACTGCTGCGTTTATGCCCCTGTACACATGCTTGATTCTCTTTCGGAGACATAGCAATCCATAGGTTTTAAGATACTTACTAGTCAGGTACATTCTTAGGCGTTTAATATGCGGTGTTGAGTCCATTTCGTTGAGCAAGGAGTAGCCCTTGTCTATTCCATATTTGACTTAAGGAACTTTATCTGTGCTCATTTCAATCTCTGGTTTTATGCAGCACCCCAACTCACCTTTACCCTTAAGCAAGCATAAGTTGGTTTTCTAAATTTGAGACCCTGTTCTGTTCTGTAATTCAGTTCCTGTGTAGCCAAGTTTACATTCCGTGTATTACTGATATCTTATGATGTTTCTTTTTCTGTGTGACTTACTTCAGTTAGAATCATCATACCTGAATCCACTCATCGTGCTGCTAAGGGCCTGATGACACAGATTTCATTGCTGAGTGATATTGCTTTGTAAGTAAATACCACAACTTCTTTATCCATTTTTCACTTTCTGCGATGTTGAACTTGTACTGTAAACGAGGTTCTTGTAAACAGAGCCGTTCCAAACTTTGGGGTGGCTGTGTCTTTTTGATTTTAATTTCCCTAAGCTATAGGACCATAAGTGGAAGTGCCCTAGGTTCTGTTGCTTTGTTGTTTACATGTTTCAGGAAACACCATACACTTCTCCCGAGTGGTTGTTGGCAATTTACATCCCGCCCATCAGCATAACAAGGCTCCCAGTTCTCCATGGCCTGTCCTGCCTTTCTGGATTTTACACTTTTTTCAGATGGCCCTTTTGACCGGGGGGAAGTGAGACTTCATTGTAGTGTAGATTTCCTTTGCAAGCTTGCTTGGTTGGCCAAAAAGGGCGTATGCGTTTTTTCCTGAATATATTCAGGAAAAAACGCATACGCCCTTTTTGGCCAAGTGCATCATTGTGGACGTTCTGCCTCTTTTCCTATGCTTTCAATGCAATTCCAGTCTACCTCCTGAAATCGGTTTCCTGCAATTCTGCCCCGCTTTCAAGTCCTCTTGGCAGCCTTACTTCAGTCTATTTTTGGACGATAGCTGTCATTTATAACTCTGCAGGTTTGTGAATTACAGTGCCCCTGAGCTCCTTTCTTCAACTCGCTTTCTTTTGAGCTTGCCGCAACACCGCAGGATGGCTTCAGGCCCTAATCTGGTTCCGGTACGGCACGCTGAGCCTTTGGTTATTTCCTCTTCCTGTTGGGAAATGAGAGTTAAATTTGCCCGTCCAGACACCTCCAGCTAGCCTCTCATTGGTTCTCGCTATTCCTGTTCATCTTCCGCAGAAATTGCAAACTGGGCCAAACAGGAGGTTAAAGGGGCTGACTCTCCAAGTGGGGAGAGTGTTAGTAAAGCGTCTGGAATGTTGCACCCGAGTACCAGGGGAGGAAAACTGAGACATATTTGAACACGTCTCCCGTTCACATGGTTGATCATACTTGGGTTCCACATGCATGTTTTAGCTGAAGGAAGAATACCTTAAACCTGGAGAGTTGAGACCCGTGGAATGGGTACCATGCAATATGACTTCAAAGGGTCTTCATTTGCTCACCGAACCTCTCCAATCCTATCACTGCTGCGTTTATGCCCCTGTACACATGCTTGATTCTCTTTTGGAGACATAGCAATCCATAGGTTTTACGATACTTACTAGTCAGGTACATTCTTAGGCGTTTAATATGCGGTGTTGAGTCCATTTCGTTGAGCAAGGAGTAGCTCTTGCCTATTCCATATTTGACTTAAGGAACTTTATCTGTGCTCATTTCAATCTCTGGTTTTATGCAGCACCCCAACTCACCTTTACCCTTAAGCAAGCATAAGTTGGTTTTCTAAATTTGAATCCCTGTTCTGTTCTGTAATTCAGTTCCTGTGTAGCCAAGTTTACATTCCGTGTATTACTGATATCTTATGATGTTTCTTTTTCTGTGTGACTTACTTCAGTTAGAATCATCATACCTGAATCCACTCATTGTGCTGCTACGGGCCTGATGACACAGATTTCATTGCTGAGTGATATTGCTTTGTAAGTAAATACCACAACTTCTTTATCCATTTTTCACTTTCTGTGATGTTGAACTTGTACTGTAAACGAGGTTCTTGTAAACAGAGCCGTTCCAAACTTTGGGGTGGCTGTGTCTTTTTGATTTTAATTTCCCTAAGCTATAGGACCATAAGTGGAAGTGCCCTAGGTTCTGTTGCTTTGTTTTTTAGATGTTTCAGGAAACACCATACACTTCTCTCGAGTGGTTGTTGGCAATTTACATCCCACCCATCAGCATAACAAGGCTCCCAGTTCTCCATGGCCTGTCCTGCCTTTCTGGATTTTACACTTTTTTCAGATGGCCCTTTTGACCGGGGGGAAGTGAGACTTCATTGTAGTGCAGATTTCCTTTGCAAGCTTGCTTGGTTGGCCAAAAAGGGCGTATGCGTTTTTTCCTGAATATATTCAGGAAAAAACGCATACGCCCTTTTTGGCCAAGTGCATCATTGTGGACGTTCTGCCTCTTTTCCTATGCTTTCAATGCAATTCCAGTCTACCTCCTGAAATCGGTTTCCTGCAATTCTGCCCCGCTTTCAAGTCCTCTTGGCAGCCTTACTTCAGTCTATTTTTGGACGATAGCTGTCATTTATAACTCTGCAGGTTTGTGAATTACAGTGCCCCTGAGCTCCTTTCTTCAACTCGCTTTCTTGTGACCTGGCCGCAACACCGCAGGATGGCTTCAGGCCCTAATCTGGTTCCGGCACGGCACGCTGAGCCTTTGGTTATTTCCTCTTCCTGGTGGGAAATGAGAGTTAAATTTGCCCGTCCAGACACCTCCAGCTAGTCTCTCATTGGTTCTCGCTATTCCTGTTCATCTTCCGCAGAAATTGCAAACTGGGCCAAACAGGAGGTTAAAGGGACTGACTCTCCAAGTCGGGAGAGTGTTAGTAAAGCGTCTGGAATGTTGCACCCGAGTACCAGGGGAGGAAAACTGAGACATATTTGAACACGTCTCCCGATCACATGGTTGATCATACTCTAGGTTCCACATGCATGTTTTAGCTGAAGGAAGAATACCTTAAACCTGGGTAGTTGAAACCCGTGGAATGGGTACCATGCAATATGACTTCAAAGGGTCTTCATTTGCTCACCGAACCTCTCCAATCCTATCACTGCTGCGTTTATGCCCCTGTACACATGCTTGATTCTCTTTCGGAGACATAGCAGTCCATAGGTTTTAAGATACTTACTAGTCAGGTACATTCTTAGGCGTTTAATATGCGGTGTTGAGTCCATTTCATTGAGCAAGGAGTAGCCCTTGTCTATTCCATATTTGACTTAAGGAACTTTATCTGTGCTCATTTCAATCTCTGGTTTTATGCAGCACCCCAACTCACCTTTCCCCTTAAGCAAGCATAAGTTGGTTTTCTAAATTTGAGACCCTGTTCTGTTCTGTAATTCAGTTCCTGTGTAGCCAAGTTTACATTCCGTGTATTACTGATATCTTATGATGTTTCTTTTTCTGTGTGACTTACTTCAGTTAGAATCATCATACCTGAATCCACTCATTGTGCTGCTAAGGGCCTGATGACACAGATTTCATTGCTGAGTGATATTGCTTTGTAAGTAAATACCACAACTTCTTTATCCATTTTTCACTTTCTGCGATGTTGAACTTGTACTGTAAACGAGGTTCTTGTAAACAGAGCCGTTCCAAACTTTGGGGTGGCTGTGTCTTTTTGATTTTAATTTCCCTAAGCTATAGGACCATAAGTGGAAGTGCCCTAGGTTCTGTTGCTTTGTTTTTTAGATGTTTCAGGAAACACCATACACTTCTCCCGAGTGGTTGTTGGCAATTTACATCCCACCCATCAGCATAACAAGGCTCCCAGTTCTCCATGGCCTGTCCTGCCTTTCTGGATTTTACACTTTTTTCAGATGGCCCTTTTGACCGGGGGGAAGTGAGACTTCATTGTAGTGCAGATTTCCTTTGCAAGCTTGCTTGGTTGGCCAAAAAGGGCGTATGCGTTTTTTCCTGAATATATTCAGGAAAAAACGCATACGCCCTTTTTGGCCAAGTGCATCATTGTGGACGTTCTGCCTCTTTTCCTATGCTTTCAATGCAATTCCAGTCTACCTCCTGAAATCGGTTTCCTGCAATTCTGCCCCGCTTTCAAGTCCTCTTGGCAGCCTTACTTCAGTCTATTTTTGGACGATAGCTGTCATTTATAACTCTGCAGGTTTCTGAATTACAGTGCCCCTGAGCTCCTTTCTTCAGCTCGCTTTCTTGTGAGCTGGCCGCAACACCGCAGGATGGCTTCAGGCCCTAATCTGGTTCCGGCACGGCACGTTGAGCCTTTGGTTAATTCCTCTTCCTGGTGGGAAATGAGAGTTAAATTTGCCCGTCCAGACACCTCCAGCTAGCCTCTCATTGGTTCTCGCTATTCCTGTTCATCTTCCGCAGAAATTGCAAACTGGGCCAAACAGGAGGTTAAAGGGACTGACTCTCCAAGTCGGGAGAGTGTTAGTAAAGCGTCTGGAATGTTGCACCCGAGTACCAGGGGAGGAAAACTGAGACATATTTGAACACGTCTCCCGATCACATGGTTGATCATACTCTAGGTTCCACATGCATGTTTTAGCTGAAGGAAGAATACCTTAAACCTGGGTAGTTGAAACCCGTGGAATGGGTACCATGCAATATGACTTCAAAGGGTCTTCATTTGCTCACCGAACCTCTCCAATCCTATCACTGCTGCGTTTATGCCCCTGTACACATGCTTGATTCTCTTTCGGAGACATAGCAATCCATAGGTTTTAAGATACTTACTAGTCAGGTACATTCTTAGGCGTTTAATATGCGGTGTTGAGTCCATTTCGTTGAGCAAGGAGTAGCCCTTGTCTATTCCATATTTGACTTAAGGAACTTTATCTGTGCTCATTTCAATCTCTGGTTTTATGCAGCACCCCAACTCACCTTTACCCTTAAGCAAGCATAAGTTGGTTTTCTAAATTTGAGACCCTGTTCTGTTCTGTAATTCAGTTCCTGTGTAGCCAAGTTTACATTCCGTGTATTACTGATATCTTATGATGTTTCTTTTTCTGTGTGACTTACTTCAGTTAGAATCATCATACCTGAATCCACTCATCGTGCTGCTAAGGGCCTGATGACACAGATTTCATTGCTGAGTGATATTGCTTTGTAAGTAAATACCACAACTTCTTTATCCATTTTTCACTTTCTGCGATGTTGAACTTGTACTGTAAACGAGGTTCTTGTAAACAGAGCCGTTCCAAACTTTGGGGTGGCTGTGTCTTTTTGATTTTAATTTCCCTAAGCTATAGGACCATAAGTGGAAGTGCCCTAGGTTCTGTTGCTTTGTTGTTTACATGTTTCAGGAAACACCATACACTTCTCCCGAGTGGTTGTTGGCAATTTACATCCCGCCCATCAGCATAACAAGGCTCCCAGTTCTCCATGGCCTGTCCTGCCTTTCTGGATTTTACACTTTTTTCAGATGGCCCTTTTGACCGGGGGGAAGTGAGACTTCATTGTAGTGTAGATTTCCTTTGCAAGCTTGCTTGGTTGGCCAAAAAGGGCGTATGCGTTTTTTCCTGAATATATTCAGGAAAAAACGCATACGCCCTTTTTGGCCAAGTGCATCATTGTGGACGTTCTGCCTCTTTTCCTATGCTTTCAATGCAATTCCAGTCTACCTCCTGAAATCGGTTTCCTGCAATTCTGCCCCGCTTTCAAGTCCTCTTGGCAGCCTTACTTCAGTCTATTTTTGGACGATAGCTGTCATTTATAACTCTGCAGGTTTGTGAATTACAGTGCCCCTGAGCTCCTTTCTTCAACTCGCTTTCTTTTGAGCTTGCCGCAACACCGCAGGATGGCTTCAGGCCCTAATCTGGTTCCGGTACGGCACGCTGAGCCTTTGGTTATTTCCTCTTCCTGTTGGGAAATGAGAGTTAAATTTGCCCGTCCAGACACCTCCAGCTAGCCTCTCATTGGTTCTCGCTATTCCTGTTCATCTTCCGCAGAAATTGCAAACTGGGCCAAACAGGAGGTTAAAGGGGCTGACTCTCCAAGTGGGGAGAGTGTTAGTAAAGCGTCTGGAATGTTGCACCCGAGTACCAGGGGAGGAAAACTGAGACATATTTGAACACGTCTCCCGTTCACATGGTTGATCATACTTGGGTTCCACATGCATGTTTTAGCTGAAGGAAGAATACCTTAAACCTGGAGAGTTGAGACCCGTGGAATGGGTACCATGCAATATGACTTCAAAGGGTCTTCATTTGCTCACCGAACCTCTCCAATCCTATCACTGCTGCGTTTATGCCCCTGTACACATGCTTGATTCTCTTTTGGAGACATAGCAATCCATAGGTTTTACGATACTTACTAGTCAGGTACATTCTTAGGCGTTTAATATGCGGTGTTGAGTCCATTTCGTTGAGCAAGGAGTAGCTCTTGCCTATTCCATATTTGACTTAAGGAACTTTATCTGTGCTCATTTCAATCTCTGGTTTTATGCAGCACCCCAACTCACCTTTACCCTTAAGCAAGCATAAGTTGGTTTTCTAAATTTGAATCCCTGTTCTGTTCTGTAATTCAGTTCCTGTGTAGCCAAGTTTACATTCCGTGTATTACTGATATCTTATGATGTTTCTTTTTCTGTGTGACTTACTTCAGTTAGAATCATCATACCTGAATCCACTCATTGTGCTGCTACGGGCCTGATGACACAGATTTCATTGCTGAGTGATATTGCTTTGTAAGTAAATACCACAACTTCTTTATCCATTTTTCACTTTCTGTGATGTTGAACTTGTACTGTAAACGAGGTTCTTGTAAACAGAGCCGTTCCAAACTTTGGGGTGGCTGTGTCTTTTTGATTTTAATTTCCCTAAGCTATAGGACCATAAGTGGAAGTGCCCTAGGTTCTGTTGCTTTGTTTTTTAGATGTTTCAGGAAACACCATACACTTCTCTCGAGTGGTTGTTGGCAATTTACATCCCACCCATCAGCATAACAAGGCTCCCAGTTCTCCATGGCCTGTCCTGCCTTTCTGGATTTTACACTTTTTTCAGATGGCCCTTTTGACCGGGGGGAAGTGAGACTTCATTGTAGTGCAGATTTCCTTTGCAAGCTTGCTTGGTTGGCCAAAAAGGGCGTATGCGTTTTTTCCTGAATATATTCAGGAAAAAACGCATACGCCCTTTTTGGCCAAGTGCATCATTGTGGACGTTCTGCCTCTTTTCCTATGCTTTCAATGCAATTCCAGTCTACCTCCTGAAATCGGTTTCCTGCAATTCTGCCCCGCTTTCAAGTCCTCTTGGCAGCCTTACTTCAGTCTATTTTTGGACGATAGCTGTCATTTATAACTCTGCAGGTTTGTGAATTACAGTGCCCCTGAGCTCCTTTCTTCAACTCGCTTTCTTGTGACCTGGCCGCAACACCGCAGGATGGCTTCAGGCCCTAATCTGGTTCCGGCACGGCACGCTGAGCCTTTGGTTATTTCCTCTTCCTGGTGGGAAATGAGAGTTAAATTTGCCCGTCCAGACACCTCCAGCTAGTCTCTCATTGGTTCTCGCTATTCCTGTTCATCTTCCGCAGAAATTGCAAACTGGGCCAAACAGGAGGTTAAAGGGACTGACTCTCCAAGTCGGGAGAGTGTTAGTAAAGCGTCTGGAATGTTGCACCCGAGTACCAGGGGAGGAAAACTGAGACATATTTGAACACGTCTCCCGATCACATGGTTGATCATACTCTAGGTTCCACATGCATGTTTTAGCTGAAGGAAGAATACCTTAAACCTGGGTAGTTGAAACCCGTGGAATGGGTACCATGCAATATGACTTCAAAGGGTCTTCATTTGCTCACCGAACCTCTCCAATCCTATCACTGCTGCGTTTATGCCCCTGTACACATGCTTGATTCTCTTTCGGAGACATAGCAGTCCATAGGTTTTAAGATACTTACTAGTCAGGTACATTCTTAGGCGTTTAATATGCGGTGTTGAGTCCATTTCATTGAGCAAGGAGTAGCCCTTGTCTATTCCATATTTGACTTAAGGAACTTTATCTGTGCTCATTTCAATCTCTGGTTTTATGCAGCACCCCAACTCACCTTTACCCTTAAGCAAGCATAAGTTGGTTTTCTAAATTTGAGACCCTGTTCTGTTCTGTAATTCAGTTCCTGTGTAGCCAAGTTTACATTCCGTGTATTACTGATATCTTATGATGTTTCTTTTTCTGTGTGACTTACTTCAGTTAGAATCATCATACCTGAATCCACTCATTGTGCTGCTAAGGGCCTGATGACACAGATTTCATTGCTGAGTGATATTGCTTTGTAAGTAAATACCACAACTTCTTTATCCATTTTTCACTTTCTGCGATGTTGAACTTGTACTGTAAACGAGGTTCTTGTAAACAGAGCCGTTCCAAACTTTGGGGTGGCTGTGTCTTTTTGATTTTAATTTCCCTAAGCTATAGGACCATAAGTGGAAGTGCCCTAGGTTCTGTTGCTTTGTTTTTTAGATGTTTCAGGAAACACCATACACTTCTCCCGAGTGGTTGTTGGCAATTTACATCCCACCCATCAGCATAACAAGGCTCCCAGTTCTCCATGGCCTGTCCTGCCTTTCTGGATTTTACACTTTTTTCAGATGGCCCTTTTGACCGGGGGGAAGTGAGACTTCATTGTAGTGCAGATTTCCTTTGCAAGCTTGCTTGGTTGGCCAAAAAGGGCGTATGCGTTTTTTCCTGAATATATTCAGGAAAAAACGCATACGCCCTTTTTGGCCAAGTGCATCATTGTGGACGTTCTGCCTCTTTTCCTATGCTTTCAATGCAATTCCAGTCTACCTCCTGAAATCGGTTTCCTGCAATTCTGCCCCGCTTTCAAGTCCTCTTGGCAGCCTTACTTCAGTCTATTTTTGGACGATAGCTGTCATTTATAACTCTGCAGGTTTGTGAATTACAGTGTCCCTGAGCTCCTTTCTTCAACTCGCTTTCTTGTGACCTGGCCGCAACACCGCAGGATGGCTTCAGGCCCTAATCTGGTTCCGGCACGGCACGTTGAGCCTTTGGTTAATTCCTCTTCCTGGTGGGAAATGAGAGTTAAATTTGCCCGTCCAGACACCTCCAGCTAGCCTCTCATTGGTTCTCGCTATTCCTGTTCATCTTCCGCAGAAATTGCAAACTGGGCCAAACAGGAGGTTAAAGGGACTGACTCTCCAAGTCGGGAGAGTGTTAGTAAAGCGTCTGGAATGTTGCACCCGAGTACCAGGGGAGGAAAACTGAGACATATTTGAACACGTCTCCCGATCACATGGTTGATCATACTCTAGGTTCCACATGCATGTTTTAGCTGAAGGAAGAATACCTTAAACCTGGGTAGTTGAAACCCGTGGAATGGGTACCATGCAATATGACTTCAAAGGGTCTTCATTTGCTCACCGAACCTCTCCAATCCTATCACTGCTGCGTTTATGCCCCTGTACACATGCTTGATTCTCTTTCGGAGACATAGCAATCCATAGGTTTTAAGATACTTACTAGTCAGGTACATTCTTAGGCGTTTAATATGCGGTGTTGAGTCCATTTCATTGAGCAAGGAGTAGCCCTTGTCTATTCCATATTTGACTTAAGGAACTTTATCTGTGCTCATTTCAATCTCTGGTTTTATGCAGCACCCCATCTCACCTTTACCCTTAAGCAAGCATAAGTTGGTTTTCTAAATTTGAGACCCTGTTCTGTTCTGTAATTCAGTTCCTGTGTAGCCAAGTTTACATTCCATGTATTACTGATATCTTATGATGTTTCTTTTTCTGTGTGACTTACTTCAGTTAGAATCATCATACCTGAATCCACTCATTGTGCTGCTAAGGGCCTGATGACACAGATTTCATTGCTGAGTGATATTGCTTTGTAAGTAAATACCACAACTTCTTTATCCATTTTTCACTTTCTGCGATGTTGAACTTGTACTGTAAACGAGGTTCTTGTAAACAGAGCCGTTCCAAACTTTGGGGTGGCTGTGTCTTTTTGATTTTAATTTCCCTAAGCTATAGGACCATAAGTGGAAGTGCCCTAGGTTCTGTTGCTTTGTTTTTTAGATGTTTCAGGAAACACCATACACTTCTCCCGAGTGGTTGTTGGCAATTTACATCCCACCCATCAGCATAACAAGGCTCCCAGTTCTCCATGGCCTGTCCTGCCTTTCTGGATTTTACACTTTTTTCAGATGGCCCTTTTGACCGGGGGGAAGTGAGACTTCATTGTAGTGCAGATTTCCTTTGCAAGCTTGCTTGGTTGGCCAAAAAGGGCGTATGCGTTTTTTCCTGAATATATTCAGGAAAAAACGCATACGCCCTTTTTGGCCAAGTGCATCATTGTGGACGTTCTGCCTCTTTTCCTATGCTTTCAATGCAATTCCAGTCTACCTCCTGAAATCGGTTTCCTGCAATTCTGCCCCGCTTTCAAGTCCTCTTGGCAGCCTTACTTCAGTCTATTTTTGGACGATAGCTGTCATTTATAATTCTGCAGGTTTGTGAATTACAGTGTCCCTGAGCTCCTTTCTTCAACTCGCTTTCTTGTGACCTGGCCGCAACACCGCAGGATGGCTTCAGGCCCTAATCTGGTTCCGGCACGGCACGTTGAGCCTTTGGTTAATTCCTCTTCCTGGTGGGAAATGAGAGTTAAATTTGCCCGTCCAGACACCTCCAGCTAGCCTCTCATTGGTTCTCGCTATTCCTGTTCATCTTCCGCAGAAATTGCAAACTGGGCCAAACAGGAGGTTAAAGGGACTGACTCTCCAAGTCGGGAGAGTGTTAGTAAAGCGTCTGGAATGTTGCACCCGAGTACCAGGGGAGGAAAACTGAGACATATTTGAACACGTCTCCCGATCACATGGTTGATCATACTCTAGGTTCCACATGCATGTTTTAGCTGAAGGAAGAATACCTTAAACCTGGGTAGTTGAAACCCGTGGAATGGGTACCATGCAATATGACTTCAAAGGGTCTTCATTTGCTCACCGAACCTCTCCAATCCTATCACTGCTGCGTTTATGCCCCTGTACACATGCTTGATTCTCTTTCGGAGACATAGCAATCCATAGGTTTTAAGATACTTACTAGTCAGGTACATTCTTAGGCGTTTAATATGCGGTGTTGAGTCCATTTCATTGAGCAAGGAGTAGCCCTTGTCTATTCCATATTTGACTTAAGGAACTTTATCTGTGCTCATTTCAATCTCTGGTTTTATGCAGCACCCCAACTCACCTTTACCCTTAAGCAAGCATAAGTTGGTTTTCTAAATTTGAGACCCTGTTCTGTTCTGTAATTCAGTTCCTGTGTAGCCAAGTTTACATTCCGTGTATTACTGATATCTTATGATGTTTCTTTTTCTGTGTGACTTACTTCAGTTAGAATCATCATACCTGAATCCACTCATTGTGCTGCTAAGGGCCTGATGACACAGATTTCATTGCTGAGTGATATTGCTTTGTAAGTAAATACCACAACTTCTTTATCCATTTTTCACTTTCTGCGATGTTGAACTTGTACTGTAAACGAGGTTTTTGTAAACAGAGCCGTTCCAAACTTTGGGGTGGCTGTGTCTTTTTGATTTTAATTTCCCTAAGCTATAGGACCATAAGTGGAAGTGCCCTAGGTTCTGTTGCTTTGTTTTTTAGATGTTTCAGGAAACACCATACACTTCTCCCGAGTGGTTGTTGGCAATTTACATCCCGCCCATCAGCATAACAAGGCTCCCAGTTCTCCATGGCCTGTCCTGCCTTTCTGGATTTTACACTTTTTTCAGATGGCCCTTTTGACTGGGGGGAAGTGAGACTTCATTGTAGTGCAGATTTCCTTTGCAAGCTTGCTTGGTTGGCCAAAAAGGGCGTATGCGTTTTTTCCTGAATATATTCAGGAAAAAACGCATACGCCCTTTTTGGCCAAGTGCATCATTGTGGACGTTCTGCCTCTTTTCCTATGCTTTCAATGCAATTCCAGTCTACCTCCTGAAATCGGTTTCCTGCAATTCTGCCCCGCTTTCAAGTCCTCTTGGCAGCCTTACTTCAGTCTATTTTTGGACGATAGCTGTCATTTATAACTCTGCAGGTTTGTGAATTACAGTGCCCCTGAGCTCCTTTCTTCAACTCGCTTTATTTTGAGCTGGCCGCAACACCGCAGGATGGCTTCAGGCCCTAATCTGGTTCCGGTACGGCACGCTGAGCCTTTGGTTATTTCCTCTTCCTGTTGGGAAATGAGAGTTAAATTTGCCCGTCCAGACACCTCCAGCTAGCCTCTCATTGGTTCTCGCTATTCCTGTTCATCTTCCGCAGAAATTGCAAACTGGGCCAAACAGGAGGTTAAAGGGGCTGACTCTCCAAGTGGGGAGAGTGTTAGTAAAGCGTCTGGAATGTTGCACCCGAGTACCAGGGGAGGAAAACTGAGACATATTTGAACACGTCTCCCGTTCACATGGTTGATCATACTTGGGTTCCACATGCATGTTTTAGCTGAAGGAAGAATACCTTAAACCTGGAGAGTTGAGACCCGTGGAATGGGTACCATGCAATATGACTTCAAAGGGTCTTCATTTGCTCACCGAACCTCTCCAATCCTATCACTGCTGCGTTTATGCCCCTGTACACATGCTTGATTCTCTTTTGGAGACATAGCAATCCATAGGTTTTAAGATACTTACTAGTCAGGTACATTCTTAGGCGTTTAATATGCGGTGTTGAGTCCATTTCGTTGAGCAAGGAGTAGCTCTTGCCTATTCCATATTTGACTTAAGGAACTTTATCTGTGCTCATTTCAATCTCTGGTTTTATGCAGCACCCCAACTCACCTTTACCCTTAAGCAAGCATAAGTTGGTTTTCTAAATTTGAATCCCTGTTCTGTTATGTAATTCAGTTCCTGTGTAGCCAAGTTTACATTCCGTGTATTACTGATATCTTATGATGTTTCTTTTTCTGTGTGACTTACTTCAGTTAGAATCATCATACCTGAATCCACTCATTGTGCTGCTACGGGCCTGATGACACAGATTTCATTGCTGAGTGATATTGCTTTGTAAGTAAATACCACAACTTCTTTATCCATTTTTCACTTTCTGCGATGTTGAACTTGTACTGTAAACGAGGTTCTTGTAAACAGAGCCGTTCCAAACTTTGGGGTGGCTGTGTCTTTTTGATTTTAATTTCCCTAAGCTATAGGACCATAAGTGGAAGTGCACTAGGTTCTGTTGCTTTGTTTTTTAGATGTTTCAGGAAACACCATACACTTCTCCCGAGTGGTTGTTGGCAATTTACATCCCGCCCATCAGCATAACAAGGCTCCCAGTTCTCCATGGCCTGTCCTGCCTTTCTGGATTTTACACATTTTTCAGATGGCCCTTTTGACCGGGGGAAAGTGAGACTTCATTGTAGTGCAGATTTCCTTTGCAAGCTTGCTTGGTTGGCCAAAAAGGGCGTATGCGTTTTTTCCTGAATATATTCAGGAAAAAACGCATACGCCCTTTTTGGCCAAGTGCATCACTGTGGACGTTCTGCCTCTTTTCCTATGCTTTCAATGCAATTCCAGTCTACCCCCTGAAATCGGTTTCCTGCAATTCTGCCCCGCTTTCAAGTCCTCTTGGCAGCCTTACTTCAGTCTATTTTTGGACGATAGCTGTCATTTATAACTCTGCAGGTTTGTGAATTACAGTGCCCCTGAGCTCCTTTGTTCAACTCGCTTTCTTTTGAGCTGGCCGCAACACCACAGGATGGCTTCAGGCCCTAATCTGGTTCCGGTACGGCACGCTGAGCCTTTGGTTATTTCCTCTTCCTGGTGGGAAATGAGAGTTAAATTTGCCCGTCCAGACACCTCCAGCTAGCCTCTCATTGGTTCTCGCTATTCCTGTTCATCTTCCGCAGAAATTGCAAACTGGGCCAAACAGGAGGTTAAAGGCGCTGACTCTCCAAGTGGGGAGAGTGTTAGTAAAGCGTCTGGAATGTTGCACCCGAGTACCAGGGGAGGAAAACTGAGACATATTTGAACACGTCTCCCGTTAACATGGTTGATCATACTTGGGTTCCACATGCATGTTTTAGCTGAAGGAAGAATACCTAAAACCTGGGTAGTTGAAACCCGTGGAATGGGTACCATGCAATATGACTTCAAAGGGTCTTCATTTGCTCACCGAACCTCTCCAATCCTATCACTGCTGCGTTTATGCCCCTGTACACATGCTTGATTCTCTTTTGGAGACATAGCAATCCATAGGTTTTAAGATACTTACTAGTCAGGTACATTCTTAGGCGTTTAATATGCGGTGTTGAGTCCATTTCGTTGAGCAAGGAGTAGCTCTTGTCTATTCCATATTTGGCTTAAGGAACTTTATCTGTGCTCATTTCAATCTCTGGTTTTATGCAGCACCCCAACTCACCTTTCCCCTTAAGCAAGCATAAGTTGGTTTTCTAAATTTGAGACCCTGTTCTGTTCTGTAATACAGTTCCTGTGTAGCCAAGTTTACATTCCGTGTATTACTGATATCTTATGATGTTTCTTTTTCTGTGTGACTTATTTCAGTTAGAATCATCATACCTGAATCCACTCATTGTGATGCTAAGGGCCTGATGACATAGAATTCATTGCTGAGTGATATTGCTTTGTAAGTAAATACCACAACTTCTTTATCCATTTTTCACTTTCTGCGATGTTGAACTTGTACTGTAAACGAGGTTCTTGTAAACAGAGGCGTCCCAAACTTTGGGGTGGCTGTGTCTTTTTTATTTTAATTTCCCTAAGCTATAGGACCATAAGTGGCAGTGCCCTAGGCTCTGTTGCTTTGTTTTTTAGATGTTTCAGGAAACACCATACACTTCTCCCGAGTGTCTGTTGGCAATTTACATCCCGCCCATCAGCATAACAAGGCTCCCAGTTCTCAATGGCCTGTTGTCTTTCTGGATTTTACACTTTTTTCAGATGGCCCTTTTGACCGGGGGGAAGTGAGACTTCATTGTAGTGCAGATTTCCTTTGCAAGCTTGCTTGGTTGGCCAAAAAGGGCGTATGCGTTTTTTCCTGAATATATTCAGGAAAAAACGCATACGCCCTTTTTGGCCAAGTGCATCATTGTGGACGTTCTGCCTCTTTTCCTATGCTTTCAATGCAATTCCAGTCTACCTCCTGAAATCGGTTTCCTGCAATTCTGCCCCGCTTTCAAGTCCTCTTGGCAGCCTTACTTCAGTCTATTTTTGGACGATAGCTGTCATTTATAACTCTGCAGGTTTGTGAATTACAGTGCCCCTGAGCTCCTTTCTTCAACTCGCTTTCTTGTGACCTGGCCGCAACAACGCAGGATGGCTTCAGGCCCTAATCTGGTTCCGGTACGGTTTGCTGAGCCTTTGGTTAATTCCTCTTCCTGGTGGGAAATGAGAGTTAAATTTGCCCGTCCAGACACCTCCAGCTAGTCTCTCATTGGTTCTCGCTATTCCTGTTCATCTTCCGCAGAAATTGCAAACTGGGCCAAACAGGAGGTTAAAGGGACTGACTCTCCAAGTGGGGAGAGTGTTAGTAAAGCGTCTGGAATGTTGCACCCGAGTACCAGGGGAGGAAAACTGAGACATATTTGAACACGTCTCCCGATCACATGGTTGATCATACTTGGGTTCCACATGCATGTTTTAGCTGAAGGAAGAATACCTTAAACCTGGAGAGTTGAGACCCGTGTAATGGGTACCATGCAATATGACTTCAAAGGGTCTTCATTTGCTCACCGAACCTCTCCAATCCTATCACTGCTGCGTTTATTCCCCTTTACACACGCTTGATTCTCTTTTGGAGACCTAGCAATCCATAGGTTTTAAGATACTTACTAGTCAGGTATATTCTTAGGCGTTTAATATGCGGTGTTGAGTCCATTTCGTTGAGCAAGGAGTAGCTCTTGTCTATTCCATATTCGGCTTAAGGAACTTTATCTGTGCTCATTTCAATCTCTGGTTTTATGCAGCACCCCAACTCACCTTTCCCCTTAAGCAAGCATAAGTTGGTTTTCTAAATTTGAGACCCTGTTCTGTTTTGGAATTCAGTTCCTGTGTAGCCAAGTTTACATTCCGTGTATTAGTGATATCTTATGATGTTTCTTTTTCTGTGTGACTTATTTCAGTTAGAATCATCGTACCTGAATCTACTCATTATGCTGCTACGGGCCTGATGACATAGATTTCATTGCTGAGTGATACTGCATTGTACGTAAGTACCACAAGTTCTTTATCCATTTTTCACTTTCTGCGATGTTGAACTTGTACTGTAAACGAGGTTCTTGTAAACAGAGCCGTTCCAAACTTTGGGGTGGCTGTGTCTTTTTGATTTTAATTTCCCTAAGCTATAGGACCATAAGTGGAAGTGCCCTAGGCTCTGTTGCTTTGTTTTTTAGATGTTTCAGGAAACACCATACACTTCTCCCGAGTGGTTGTTGGCAATTTACATCCCGCCCATCAGCATAACAAGACTCCCAGTTCTTCATGGCCTGTCCTGCCTTTCTGGATTTTACACTTTTTTCAGATGGCCCTTTTGACCGGGGGGAAGTGAGACTTCATTGTAGTGCAGATTTCCTTTGCAAGCTTGCTTGGTTGGCCAAAAAGGGCGTATGCGTTTTTTCCTGAATATATTCAGGAAAAAACGCATACGCCCTTTTTGGCCAAGTGCATCATTGTGGACGTTCTGCCTCTTTTCCTATGCTTTCAATGCAATTCCAGTCTACCTCCTGAAATCGGTTTCCTGCAATTCTGCCCCGCTTTCAAGTCCTCTTGGCAGCCTTACTTCAGTCTATTTTTGGACGATAGCTGTCATTTATAACTCTGCAGGTTTGTGCATTACAGTGCCGCTGAGCTCCTTTCTTCAACTTGCTTTCTTGTGACCTGGCCGCAACACTGCAGGATGGCTTCAGGCCCTAATCTGGTTCCGGCACGGCACGCTGAGCCTTTGGTTATTTCCTTTTCCTGGTGGGAAATGAGAGTTAAATTTGCCCGTCCAGACACCTCCAGCTAGTCTCTCATTGGTTCTCGCTATTCCTGTTCATCTTCCGCAGAAATTGCAAACTGGGCCAAACAGGAGGTTAAAGGGACTGACCCTCCAAGTCGGGAGAGTGTTAGTAAAGCGTCTGGAATGTTGCACCCGAGTACCAGGGGAGGAAAACTGAGACATATTTGAACACGTCTCCCGTTCACATGGTTGATCATACTCTGGGTTCCACATGCATGTTTTAGCTGAAGGAAGAATACCTTAAACCTGGAGAGTTGAGACCCGTGTAATGGGTACCATGCAATATGACTTCAAAGGGTCTTCATTTGCTCACCGAACCTCTCCAATCCTATCACTGCTGCGTTTATGCCCCTGTACACACGCTTGATTCTCTTTTGGAGACATAGCAATCCATAGGTTTTAAGATACTTACTAGTCAGGTACATTCTTAGGCGTTTAATATGGGGTTTTGAGTCCATTTCGTTGAGCAAGGAGTAGCTCTTGTCTATTCCATATTTGGCTTAAGGAACTTTATCTGTGCTCATTTCAATCTCTGGTTTTATGCAGCACCCCAACTCACCTTTCCCCTTAAGCAAGCATAAGTTGGTTTTCTAAATTTGAGACCCTGTTCTGTTTTGGAATGCAGTTCCTGTGTAGCCAAGTTTACATTCCGTGTATTAGTGATATCTTATGATGTTTCTTTTTCTGTGTGACTTATTTCAGTTAGAATCATCGTACCTGAATCCACTCATTATGCTGCTACGGGCCTGATGACATAGATTTCATTGCTGAGTGATACTGCATTGTACGTAAGTACTACAAGTTCTTAATCCATTTTTCACTTTCTGTGATATTGAACTTGTACTGTAAACGAGGTTCTTGTAAAAGGAGGCGTCCCAAACTTTGGGGTGGCTGTGTCTTTTTGATTTTAATTTCCCTAAGCTATAGGACCATAAGTGGAAGTGCCCTAGGCTCTGTTGCTTTGTTTTTTAGATGTTTCAGGAAACACCATACACTTCTCCCGAGTGTCTGTTGGCAATTTACATCCCGCCCATCAGCATAACAAGGCTCCCAGTTCTCCATGGCCTGTCCTGCCTTTCTGGATTTTACACTTTTTTCAGATGGCCCTTTTGACCGGGGGGAAGTGAAACTTCATTGTAGTGCAGATTTCCTTTGCAAGCCTGCTTGGTTGGCCAAAAAGGGCGTATGCGTTTTTTCCTGAATATATTCAGGAAAAAACGCATACGCGCTTTTTGGCCAAGTGCATCATTGTGGACGTTCTGCCTCTTTTCCTATGCTTTCAATGCAATTCCAGTCTACCTCCTGAAATCGGTTTCCTGCAATTCTGCCCCGCTTTCAAGTCCTCTTGGCAGCCTTACTTCAGTCTATTTTTGGACGATAGCTGTCATTTATAACTCTGCAGGTGTGTGAATTACAGTGCCCCTGAGCTCCTTTCTTCAACTCGCTTTCTTTTGAGCTGGCCGCAACACCGCAGGATGGCTTCAGGCGCTAATCTGGTTCCGGTACGGCACGCTGAGCCTTTGGTTATTTCCTCTTCCTGGTGGGAAATGAGAGTTAAATTTGCCCGTCCAGACACCTCCAGCTAGCCTCTCATTGGTTCTCGCTATTCCTGTTCATCTTCCGCAGAAATTGCAAACTGGGCCAAACAGGAGGTTAAAGGGACTGACTCTCCAAGTCGGGAGAGTGTTAGTAAAGCGTCTGGAATGTTGCACCCGAGTACCAGGGGAGGAAAACTGAGACATATTTGAACACGTCTCCCGTTCACATGGTTGATCATACTTGGGTTCCACATGCATGTTTTAGCTGAAGGAAGAATACCTTAAACCTGGAGAGTTGAGACACGTGGAATGGGTACCATGCAATATGACTTCAAAGGGTCTTCATTTGCTCACCGAACCTCTCCAATCCTATCACTGCTGCGTTTATGCCCCTGTACACATGCTTGATTCTCTTTCAGAGACATAGCAATCCATAGGTTTTACGATACTTACTAGTCAGGTACATTCTTAGGCGTTTAATATGCGGTGTTGAGTCCATTTCGTTGAGCAAGGAGTAGCTCTTGTCTATTTCATATTTGGCCTAAGGAACTTTATCTGTGCTCATTTCAATCTCTGGTTTTATGCAGCACCCCAACTCACCTTTACCCTTAAGCAAGCATAAGTTGGTTTTCTAAATTTGAGACCCTGTTCTGTTTTGGAATGCAGTTCCTGTGTAGCCAAGTTTACATTCCGTGTATTAGTGATATCTTATGATGTTTCTTTTTCTGTGTGACATATTTC
Source organism: Delphinus delphis (assembly GCF_949987515.2). Lineage (NCBI taxonomy): Eukaryota > Metazoa > Chordata > Mammalia > Artiodactyla > Delphinidae > Delphinus > Delphinus delphis. The sequence goes on along the minus strand of NC_082690.1, from coordinate 1,244,909 downwards.
AGTTAGAATCATCGTACCTGAATCCACTCATTGTGCTGCTAAGGGCCTGATGACACAGATTTCATTGCTGAGTGATATTGCTTTGTAAGTAAATACCACAACTTCTTTATCCATTTTTCACTTTCTGCGATGTTGAACTTGTACTGTAAACGAGGTTCTTGTAAACAGAGCCGTTCCAAACTTTGGGGTGGCTGTGTCTTTTTGATTTTAATTTCCCTAAGCTATAGGACCATAAGTGGAAGTGCCCTAGGTTCTGTTGCTTTGTTTTTTAGATGTTTCAGGAAACACCATACACTTCTCCCGAGTGGTTGTTGGCAATTTACATCCCGCCCATCAGCATAACAAGGCTCCCAGTTCTCCATGGCCTGTCCTGCCTTTCTGGATTTTACACTTTTTTCAGATGGCTCTTTTGACCGGGGGGAAGTGAGACTTCATTGTAGTGCAGATTTCCTTTGCAAGCTTGCTTGGTTGGCCAAAAAGGGCGTATGCGTTTTTTCCTGAATATATTCAGGAAAAAACGCATACGCCCTTTTTGGCCAAGTGCATCATTGTGGACGTTCTGCCTCTTTTCCTATGCTTTCAATGCAATTCCAGTCTACCTCCTGAAATCGGTTTCCTGCAATTCTGCCCCGCTTTCAAGTCCTCTTGGCAGCCTTACTTCAGTCTATTTTTGGACGATAGCTGTCATTTATAACTCTGCAGGTTTGAGAATTACAGTGCCCCTGAGCTCCTTTCTTCAACTCGCTTTCTTGTGAGCTGGCCGCAACACCGCAGGATGGCTTCAGGCCCTAATCTGGTTCCAGCACGGCACGCTGAGCCTTTGGTTAATTCCTCTTCCTGGTGGGAAATGAGAGTTAAATTTGCCCGTCCAGACACCTCCAGCTAGTCTCTCATTGGTTCTCGCTATTCCTGTTCATCTTCCGCAGAAATTGCAAACTGGGCCAAACAGGAGGTTAAAGGGACTGACCCTCCAAGTCGGGAGAGTGTTAGTAAAGCGTCTGGAATGTTGCACCCGAGTACCAGGGGAGGAAAACTGAGACATATTTGAACACGTCTCCCGTTCACATGGTTGATCATACTCTGGGTTCCACATGCATGTTTTAGCTGAAGGAAGAATACCTTAAACCTGGAGAGTTGAGACCCGTGTAATGGGTACCATGCAATATGACTTCAAAGGGTCTTCATTTGCTCACCGAACCTCTCCAATCCTATCACTGCTGCGTTTATGCCCCTGTACACACGCTTGATTCTCTTTTGGAGACATAGCAATCCATAGGTTTTACGATACTTACTAGTCAGGTACATTCTTAGGCGTTTAATATGGGGTTTTGAGTCCATTTCGTTGAGCAAGGAGTAGCTCTTGTCTATTCCATATTTGGCTTAAGGAACTTTATCTGTGCTCATTTCAATCTCTGGTTTTATGCAGCACCCCAACTCACCTTTCCCCTTAAGCAAGCATAAGTTGGTTTTCTAAATTTGAGACCCTGTTCTGTTTTGGAATTCAGTTCCTGTGTAGCCAAGTTTACATTCCGTGTATTAGTGATATCTTATGATGTTTCTTTTTCTGTGTGACTTATTTCAGTTAGAATCATCGTACCTGAATCCACTCATTATGCTGCTACGGGCCTGATGACATAGATTTCATTGCTGAGTGATACTGCATTGTACGTAAGTACTACAAGTTCTTAATCCATTTTTCATTTCTGTGATATTGAACTTGTACGGTAAACGAGGTTCTTGTAAACGGAGGCGTCCCAAACTTTGGGGTGGCTGTGTCTTTTTGATTTTAATTTCCCTAAGCTATAGGACCATAAGTGGAAGTGCCCTAGGCTCTGTTGCTTTGTTTTTTAGATGTTTCAGGAAACACCATACACTTCTCCCGAGGGTCTGTTGGCAATTTACATCCCGCCCATCAGCATAACAAGGCTCCCAGTTCTCCATGGCCTGTCCTGCCTTTCTGGATTTTACACTTTTTTCAGATGGCCCTTTTGACCGGGGGGAAGTGAAACTTCATTGTAGTGCAGATTTCCTTTGCAAGCCTGCTTGGTTGGCCAAAAAGGGCGTATGCGTTTTTTCCTGAATATATTCAGGAAAAAACGCATACGCGCTTTTTGGCCAAGTGCATCATTGTGGACGTTCTGCCTCTTTTCCTATGCTTTCAATGCAATTCCAGTCTACATCCTGAAATCGGTTTCCTGCAATTCTGCCCCGCTTTCAAGTCCTCTTGGCAGCCTTACTTCAGTCTATTTTTGGACGATAGCTGTCATTTATAACTCTGCAGGTGTGTGAATTACAGTGCCCCTGAGCTCCTTTCTTCAACTCGCTTTCTTTTGAGCTGGCCGCAACACCGCAGGATGGCTTCAGGCGCTAATCTGGTTCCGGTACGGCACGCTGAGCCTTTGGTTATTTCCTCTTCCTGGTGGGAAATGAGAGTTAAATTTGCCCGTCCAGACACCTCCAGCTAGCCTCTCATTGGTTCTCGCTATTCCTGTTCATCTTCCGCAGAAATTGCAAACTGGGCCAAACAGGAGGTTAAAGGCGCTGACTCTCCAAGTGGGGAGAGTGTTAGTAAAGCGTCTGGAATGTTGCACCCGAGTACCAGGGGAGGAAAACTGAGACATATTTGAACACGTCTCCCGTTCACATGGTTGATCATACTTGGGTTCCACATGCATGTTTTAGCTGAAGGAAGAATACCTTAAACCTGGAGAGTTGAGACACGTGGAATGGGTACCATGCAATATGACTTCAAAGGGTCTTCATTTGCTCACCGAACCTCTCCAATCCTATCACTGCTGCGTTTATGCCCCTGTACACATGCTTGTTTCTCTTTCGGAGACATAGCAATCCATAGGTTTTACGATACTTACTAGTCAGGTACATTCTTAGGCTTTTAATATGCGGTGTTGAGTCCATTTCGTTGAGCAAGGAGTAGCTCTTGTCTATTCCATATTTGGCCTAAGGAACTTTATCTGTGCTCATTTCAATCTCTGGTTTTATGCAGCACCCCAACTCACCTTTACCCTTAAGCAAGCATAAGTTGGTTTTCTAAATTTGAGACCCTGTTCTGTTTTGGAATGCAGTTCCTCTGTAGCCAAGTTTACATTCCGTGTATTAGTGATATCTTATGATGTTTCTTTTTCTGTGTGACTTATTTCAGTTAGAATCATCGTACCTGAATCCACTCATTGTGCTGCTAAGGGCCTGATGACACAGATTTCATTGCTGAGTGATATTGCTTTGTAAGTAAATACCACAACTTCTTTATCCATTTTTTACTTTCTGCGATGTTGAACTTGTACTGTAAACGAGGTTCTTGTAAACAGAGCCGTTCCAAACTTTGGGGTGGCTGTGTCTTTTTGATTTTAATTTCCCTAAGCTATAGGACCATAAGTGGAAGTGCCCTAGGTTCTGTTGCTTTGTTTTTTAGATGTTTCAGGAAACACCATACACTTCTCCCGAGTGGTTGTTGGCAATTTACATCCCGCCCATCAGCATAACAAGGCTCCCAGTTCTCCATGGCCTGTCCTGCCTTTCTGGATTTTACACTTTTTTGAGATGGCCCTTTTGACCGGGGGGAAGTGAGACTTCATTGTAGTGCAGATTTCCTTTGCAAGCTTGCTTGGTTGGCCAAAAAGGGCGTATGCGTTTTTTCCTGAATATATTCAGGAAAAAACGCATACGCCCTTTTTGACCAAGTGCATCATTGTGGACGTTCTGCCTCTTTTCCTATGCTTTCAATGCAATTCCAGTCTACCTCCTGAAATCGGTTTCCTGCAATTCTGCCCCGCTTTCAAGTCCTCTTGGCAGCCTTACTTCAGTCTATTTTTGGACGATAGCTGTCATTTATAACTCTGCAGGTTTGTGAATTACAGTGCCCCTGAGCTCCTTTCTTCAACTCGCTTTCTTGTGAGCTGGCCGCAACACCGCAGGATGGCTTCAGGCCCTAATCTGGTTCCGGCACGGCACGCTGAGCCTTTGGTTAATTCCTCATCCTGGTGGGAAATGAGAGTTAAATTTGCCCGTCCAGACACCTCCAGCTAGTCTCTCATTGGTTCTCGCTATTCCTGTTCATCTTCCGCAGAAATTGCAAACTGGGCCAAACAGGAGGTTAAAGGGACTGACTCTCCAAGTCGGGAGAGTGTTAGTAAAGCGTCTGGAATGTTGCACCAGAGTCCCAGGGTACGAAAACTGAGACATATTTGAACACGTCTCCCGATCACATGGTTGATCATACTCTAGGTTCCACATGCATGTTTTAGCTGAAGGAAGAATACCTTAAACCTGGGTAGTTGAAACCCGTGGAATGGGTACCATGCAATATGACTTCAAAGGGTCTTCATTTGCTCACCGAACCTCTCCAATCCTATCACTGCTGCGTTTATGCCCCTGTACACATGCTTGATTCTCTTTCGGAGACATAGCAATCCATAGGTTTTACGATACTTACTAGTCAGGTACATTCTTAGGCGTTTAATATGCGGTGTTGAGTCCATTTCGTTGAGCAAGGAGTAGCTCTTGTCTATTCCATATTTGGCTTAAGGAACTTTATCTGTGCTCATTTCAATCTCTGGTTTTATGCAGCACCCCAACTCACCTTTCCCCTTAAGCAAGCATAAGTTGGTTTTCTAAATTTGAGACCCTGTTCTGTTCTGTAATTCAGTTCCTGTGTAGCCAAGTTTACATTCCGTGTATTACTGATATCTTATGATGTTTCTTTTTCTGTGTGACTTATTTCAGTTAGAATCATCATACCTGAATCCACTCATTGTGCTGCTAAGGGCCTGATGACACAGATTTCATTGCTGAGTGATATTGCTTTGTAAGTAAATACCACAACTTCTTTATCCATTTTTCACTTTCTGCGATGTTGAACTTGTACTGTAAACGAGGTTCTTGTAAACAGAGCCATTCCAAACTTTGGGGTGGCTGTGTCTTTTTGATTTTAATTTCCCTAAGCTATAGGACCATAAGTGGAAGTGCCCTAGGTTCTGTTGCTTTGTTTTTTAGATGTTTCAGGAAACACCATACACTTCTCCCGAGTGGTTGTTGGCAATTTACATCCCGCCCATCAGCATAACAAGGCTCCCAGTTCTCCATGGCCTGTCCTGCCTTTCTGGATTTTACACTTTTTTCAGATGGCCCTTTTGACCGGGGGGAAGTGAGACTTCATTGTAGTGCAGATTTCCTTTGCAAGCTTGCTTGGTTGGCCAAAAAGGGCGTATGCGTTTTTTCCTGAATATATTCAGGAAAAAACGCATACGCCCTTTTTGGCCAAGTGCATCATTGTGGACGTTCTGCCTCTTTTCCTATGCTTTCAATGCAATTCCAGTCTACCTCCTGAAATTGGTTTCCTGCAATTCTGCCCCGCTTTCAAGTCCTCTTGGCAGCCTTACTTCAGTCTATTTTTGGACGATAGCTGTCATTTATAACTCTGCAGGTTTGTGAATTACAGTGCCCCTGAGCTCCTTTCTTCAACTCGCTTTCTTGTGAGCTGGCCGCAACACCGCAGGATGGCTTCAGGCCCTAATCTGGTTCCGGCACGGCACGCTGAGCCTTTGGTCAATTCCTCTTCCTGGTGGGAAATGAGAGTTAAATTTGCCCGTCCAGACACCTCCAGCTAGTCTCTCATTGGTTCTCGCTATTCCTGTTCATCTTCCGCAGAAATTGCAAACTGGGCCAAACAGGAGGTTAAAGGGACTGACTCTCCAAGTCGGGAGAGTGTTAGTAAAGCATCTGGAATGTTGCACCAGAGTCCCAGGTTACGAAAACTGAGACATATTTGAACACGTCTCCCGATCACATGGTTGATCATACTCTAGGTTCCACATGCATGTTTTAGCTGAAGGAAGAATACCTTAAACCTGGGTAGTTGAAACCCGTGGAATGGGTACCATGCAATATGACTTCAAAGGGTCTTCATTTGCTCACCGAACCTCTCCAATCCTATCACTGCTGCGTTTATGCCCCTGTACACACGCTTGATTCTCTTTTGGAGACATAGCAATCCATAGGTTTTAAGATACTTACTAGTCAGGTACATTCTTAGGCGTTTAATATGGGGTTTTGAGTCCATTTCGTTGAGCAAGGAGTAGCTCTTGTCTATTCCATATTTGGCTTAAGGAACTTTATCTGTGCTCATTTCAATCTCTGGTTTTATGCAGCACCCCAACTCACCTTTCCCCTTAAGCAAGCATAAGTTGGTTTTCTAAATTTGAGACCCTGTTCTGTTTTGGAATGCAGTTCCTGTGTAGCCAAGTTTACATTCCGTGTATTACTGATATCTTATGATGTTTCTTTTTCTGTGTGACTTATTTCAGTTAGAATCATCATACCTGAATCCACTCATTGTGCTGCTAAGGGCCTGATGACACAGATTTCATTGCTGAGTGATATTGCTTTGTAAGTAAATACCACAACTTCTTTATCCATTTTTCACTTTCTGCGATGTTGAACTTGTACTGTAAACGAGGTTCTTGTAAACAGAGCCATTCCAAACTTTGGGGTGGCTGTGTCTTTTTGATTTTAATTTCCCTAAGCTATAGGACCATAAGTGGAAGTGCCCTAGGTTCTGTTGCTTTGTTTTTTAGATGTTTCAGGAAACACCATACACTTCTCCCGAGTGGTTGTTGGCAATTTACATCCCGCCCATCAGCATAACAAGGCTCCCAGTTCTCCATGGCCTGTCCTGCCTTTCTGGATTTTACACTTTTTTCAGATGGCCCTTTTGACCGGGGGGAAGTGAGACTTCATTGTAGTGCAGATTTCCTTTGCAAGCTTGCTTGGTTGGCCAAAAAGCGCGTATGCGTTTTTTCATGAATATATTCAGGATAAAACGCATACGCCCTTTTTGGCCAAGTGCATCATTGTGGACGTTCTGCCTCTTTTCCTATGCTTTCAATGCAATTCCAGTCTACCTCCTGAAATCGGTTTCCTGCAATTCTGCCCCGCTTTCAAGTCCTCTTGGCAGCCTTACTTCAGTCTATTTTTGGACGATAGCTGTCATTTATAACTCTGCAGGTTTGTGAATTAGAGTGCCCCTGAGCTCCTTTCTTCAACTCGCTTTCTTGTGAGCTGGCCGCAACACCGCAGGATGGCTTCAGGCCCTAATCTGGTTCCGGCACGGCACGCTGAGCCTTTGGTTAATTCCTCTTCCTGGTGGGAAATGAGAGTTAAATTTGCCCGTCCAGACACCTCCAGCTAGTCTCTCATTGGTTCTCGCTATTCCTGTTCATCTTCCGCAGAAATTGCAAACTGGGCCAAACAGGAGGTTAAAGGGACTGACTCTCCAAGTCGGGAGAGTGTTAGTAAAGCATCTGGAATGTTGCACCAGAGTCCCAGGTTACGAAAACTGAGACATATTTGAACACGTCTCCCGATCACATGGTTGATCATACTCTAGGTTCCACATGCATGTTTTAGCTGAAGGAAGAATACCTTAAACCTGGGTAGTTGAAACCCGTGGAATGGGTACCATGCAATATGACTTCAAAGGGTCTTCATTTGCTCACCGAACCTCTCAATCCTATCACTGCTGCGTTTATGCCCCTGTACACACGCTTGATTCTCTTTTGGAGACATAGCAATCCATAGGTTTTAAGATACTTACTAGTCAGGTACATTCTTAGGCGTTTAATATGGGGTTTTGAGTCCATTTCGTTGAGCAAGGAGTAGCTCTTGTCTATTCCATATTTGGCTTAAGGAACTTTATCTGTGCTCATTTCAATCTCTGGTTTTATGCAGCACCCCAACTCACCTTTCCCCTTAAGCAAGCATAAGTTGGTTTTCTAAATTTGAGACCCTGTTCTGTTTTGGAATGCAGTTCCTGTGTAGCCAAGTTTACATTCCGTGTATTACTGATATCTTATGATGTTTCTTTTTCTGTGTGACTTATTTCAGTTAGAATCATCGTACCTGAATCCACTCATTATGCTGCTACGGGCCTGATGACATAGATTTCATTGCTGAGTGATACTGCATTGTACGTAAGTACCACAAGTTCTTTATCCATTTTTCACTTTCTGTGATATTGAACTTGTACGGTAAACGAGGTTCTTGTAAATGGAGGCGTCCCAAACTTTGGGGTGGCTGTGTCTTTTTGATTTTAATTTCCCTAAGCTATAGGACCATAAGTGGAAGTGCCCTAGGCTCTGTTGCTTTGTTTTTTAGATGTTTCAGGAAACACCATACACTTCTCCCCAGTCTCTGTTGGCAATTTACATCCCGCCCATCAGCATAACAAGGCTCCCAGTTCTCCATGGCCTGTCCTGCCTTTCTGGATTTTACACTTTTTTCAGATGGCCCTTTTGACCGGGGGGAAGTGAGACTTCATTGTAGTGCAGATTTCCTTTGCAAGCCTGCTTGGTTGGCCAAAAAGGGCGTATGCGTTTTTTCCTGAATATATTCAGGAAAAAACGCATACGCCCTTTTTGGCCAAGTGCATCATTGTGGACGTTCTGCCTCTTTTCCTATGCTTTCAATGCAATTCCAGTCTACCTCCTGAAATCGGTTTCCTGCAATTCTGCCCCGCTTTCAAGTCCTCTTGGCAGCCTTACTTCAGTCTATTTTTGGACGATAGCTGTCATTTATAACTCTGCAGGTTTGTGAATTACAGTGCCCCTGAGCTCCTTTCTTCAACTCGCTTTCTTGTGAGCTGGCCGCAACACCGCAGGATGGCTTCAGGCCCTAATCTGGTTCCGGCACGACACGCTGAGCCTTTGGTTAATTCCTCTTCCTGGTGGGAAATGAGAGTTAAATTTGCCCGTCCAGACACCTCCAGCTAGTCTCTCATTGGTTCTCGCTGTTCCTGTTCATCTTCCGCAGAAATTGCAAACTGGGCCAAACAGGAGGTTAAAGGCGCTGACTCTCCAAGTGGGGAGAGTGTTAGTAAAGCGTCTGGAATGTTGCACCCGAGTACCAGGGTACGAAAACTGAGACATATTTGAACACGTCTCCCGATCACATGGTTGATCATACTTTGGGTTCCACATGCATGTTTTAGCTGAAGGAAGAATACCTAAAACCTGGGTAGTTGAAACCCGTGGAATGGGTACCATGCAATATGACTTCAAAGGGTCTTCATTTGCTCACCGAACCTCTCCAATCCTATCACTGCTGCGTTTATGCCCCTGTACACATGCTTGACTCCCCTTCGGAGACATAGCAATCCATAGGTTTTAAGATACTTACTAGTCAGGTACATTCTTAGGCGTTTAATATGCGGTGTTGAGTCCATTTCATTGAGCAAGGAGTAGCTCTTGTCTATTCCATATTTGGCTTAAGGAACTTTATCTGTGCTCATTTCAATCTCTGGTTTTATGCAGCACCCCAACTCACCTTTCCCCTTAAGCAAGCATAAGTTGGTTTTCTAAATTTGAGACCCTGTTCTGTTTTGGAATGCAGTTCCTGTGTAGCCAAGTTTACATTCCGTGTATTAGTGATATCTTATGATGTTTCTTTTTCTGTGTGACTTATTTCAGTTAGAATCATCGTACCTGAATCCACTCATTATGCTGCTACGGGCCTGATGACATAGATTTCATTGCTGAGTGATACTGCATTGTACGTAAGTACCACAAGTTCTTAATCCATTTTTCACTTTCTGTGATATTGAACTTGTACGGTAAACGAGGTTCTTGTAAACGGAGGCGTCCCAAACTTTGGGGTCGCTGTGTCTTTTTGATTTTAATTTCCCTAAGCTATAGGACCATAAGTGGAAGTGCCCTAGGCTCTGTTGCTTTGTTTTTTAGATGTTTCAGGAAACACCATACACTTCTCCCGAGGGTCTGTTGGCAATTTGCATCCCGCCCATCAGCATAACAAGGCTCCCAGTTCTCCATGGCCTGTCCTGCCTTTCTGGATTTTACACTTTTTTCAGATGGCCCTTTTGACCGGGGGGAAGTGAAACTTCATTGTAGTGCAGATTTCCTTTGCAAGCCTGCTTGGTTGGCCAAAAAGGGCGTATGCGTTTTTTCCTGAATATATTCAGGAAAAAACGCATACGCCCTTTTTGGCCAAGTGCATCATTGTGGACGTTCTGCCTCTTTTCCTATGCTTTCAATGCAATTCCAGTCTACCTCCTGAAATCGGTTTATTGCAATTCTGCCCCGCTTTCAAGTCCTCTTGGCAGCCTTACTTCAGTCTATTTTTGGACGATAGCTGTCATTTATAACTCTGCAGGTTTGTGAATTACAGTGCCCCTGAGCTCCTTTCTTCAACTCGCTTTCTTGTGACCTGGCCGCAACACTGCAGGATGGCTTCAGGCGCTAATCTGGTTCCGGTACGGCACGCTGAGCCTTTGGTTATTTCCTCTTCCTGGTGGGAAATGAGAGTTAAATTTGCCCGTCCAGACACCTCCAGCTAGCCTCTCATTGGTTCTCGCTATTCCTGTTCATCTTCCGCAGAAATTGCAAACTGGGCCAAACAGGAGGTTAAAGGCGCTGACTCTCCAAGTGGGGAGAGTGTTAGTAAAGCGTCTGGAATGTTGCACCCGAGTACCAGGGGAGGAAAACTGAGACATATTTGAACACGTCTCCCGTTCACATGGTTGATCATACTTGGGTTCCACATGCATGTTTTAGCTGAAGGAAGAATACCTTAAACCTGGAGAGTTGAGACACGTGGAATGGGTACCATGCAATATGACTTCAAAGGGTCTTCATTTGCTCACCGAACCTCTCCAATCCTATCACTGCTGCGTTTATGCCCCTGTACACATGCTTGATTCTCTTTCGGAGACATAGCAATCCATAGGTTTTACGATACTTACTAGTCAGGTACATTCTTAGGCGTTTAATATGCGGTGTTGAGTCCATTTCGTTGAGCAAGGAGTAGCTCTTGTCTATTCCATATTTGGCCTAAGGAACTTTATCTGTGCTCATTTCAATCTCTGGTTTTATGCAGCACCCCAACTCACCTTTACCCTTAAGCAAGCATAAGTTGGTTTTCTAAATTTGAGACCCTGTTCTGTTCTGTAATTCAGTTCCTGTGTAGCCAAGTTTACATTCCGTGTATTACTGATATCTTATGATGTTTCTTTTTCTGTGTGACTTATTTCAGTTAGAATCATCGTACCTGAATCCACTCATTGTGCTGCTAAGGGCCTGATGACACAGATTTCATTGCTGAGTGATATTGCTTTGTAAGTAAATACCACAACTTCTTTCTCCATTTTTCACTTTCTGCGATGTTGAACTTGTACTGTAAACGAGGTTCTTGTAAACAGAGCCGTTCCAAACTTTGGGGTGGCTGTGTCTTTTTGATTTTAATTTCCCTAAGCTATAGGACCATAAGTGGAAGTGCCCTAGGTTCTGTTGCTTTGTTTTTTAGATGTTTCAGGAAACACCATACACTTCTCCCGAGTGTCTGTTGGCAATTTACATCCCGCCCATCAGCATAACAAGGCTCCCAGTTCTCAATGGCCTGTTGCCTTTCTGGATTTTACACTTTTTTCAGATGGCCCTTTTGACCGGGGGGAAGTGAGACTTCATTGTAGTGCAGATTTCCTTTGCAAGCTTGCTTGGTTGGCCAAAAAGGGCGTATGCGTTTTTTCCTGAATATATTCAGGAAAAAACGCATACGCCCTTTTTGGGCAAGTGCATCATTGTGGACGTTCTGCCGCTTTTCCTATGCTTTCAATGCAATTCCAGTCTACCTCCTGAAATCGGTTTCCTGCAATTCTGCCCCGCTTTCAAGTCCTCTTGGCAGCCTTACTTCAGTCTATTTTTGGACGATAGCTGTCATTTATAACTCTGCAGGTTTGTGAATTACAGTGCCCCTGAGCTCCTTTCTTCAACTCGCTTTCTTGTGAGCTGGCCGCAACACCGCAGGATGGCTTCAGGCCCTAATCTGGTTCCGGCACGGCACGCTGAGCCTTTGGTTAATTCCTCTTCCTGGTGGGAAATGAGAGTTAAATTTGCCCGTCCAGACACCTCCAGCTAGTCTCTCATTGGTTCTCGCTATTCCTGTTCATCTTCCGCAGAAATTGCAAACTGGGCCAAACAGGAGGTTAAAGGTGCTGACTCTCCAAGTGGGGAGAGTGTTAGTAAAGCGTCTGGAATGTTGCACCCGAGTACCAGGGTACGAAAACTGAGACATATTTGAACACGTCTCCCGATCACATGGTTGATCATACTCTGGGTTCCACATGCATGTTTTAGCTGAAGGAAGAATACCTAAAACCTGGGTAGTTGAAACCCGTGGAATGGGTACCATGCAATATGACTTCAAAGGATCTTCATTTGCTCACCGAACCTCTCCAATCCTATCACTGCTGCGTTTATGCCCCTGTACACATGCTTGATTCTCTTTCGGAGACATAGCAATCCATAGGTTTTAAGATACTTACTAGTCAGGTACATTCTTAGGCATTTAATATGCGGTGTTGAGTCCATTTCGTGGAGCAAGGAGTAGCTCTTGTCTATTCCATATTTGGCTTAAGGAACTTTATCTGTGCTCATTTCAATCTCTGGTTTTATGCAGCAACCCAACTCACCTTTACCCTTAAGCAAGCATAAGTTGGTTTTCTAAATTTGAGAACCTGTTCTGTTTTGGAATTCAGTTCCTGTGTAGCCAAGTTTACATTCCGTGTATTAGTGATATCTTATGATGTTTCTTTTTCTGTGTGACTTATTTCAGTTAGAATCATCGTACCTGAATCTACTCATTATGCTGCTACGTGCCTGATGACATAGATTTCATTGCTGAGTGATACTGCATTGTACGTAAGTACCACAAGTTCTTTATCCATTTTTCACTTTCTACGATGTTGAACTTGTACTGTAAACGAGGTTCTTGTAAACAGAGCCGTTCCAAACTTTGGGGTGGCTGTGTCTTTTTGATTTTAATTTCCCTAAGCTATAGGACCATAAGTGGAAGTGCCCTAGGCTCTGTTGCTTTGTTTTTTAGATGTTTCAGGAAACACCATACACTTCTCCCGAATGTCTGTTGGCAGTTTACATCCCGCCCATCAGCATAACAAGGCTCCCAGTTCTCAATGGCCTGTTGCCTTTCTGGTTTTACACTTTTTTCAGATGGCCCTTTTGACCGGGGGGAAGTGAGACTTCATTGTAGTGCAGATTTCCTTTGCAAGCTTGCTTGGTTGGCCAAAAAGTACGTATGCGTTTTTTCCTGATTATATTCAGGAAAAAACGCATACGCCCTTTTTGGCCAAGTGCATCATTGTGGACGTTCTGCCTCTTTTCCTATGCTTTCAATGCAATTCCAGTCTACCTCCTGAAATCGGTTTCCTGCAATTCTGCCCCGCTTTCAAGTCCTCTTGGCAGCCTTACTTCAGTCTATTTTTGGACGATAGCTGTCATTTATAACTCTGCAGGTTTGTGAATTACAGTGCCCCTGAGCTCCTTTCTTCAACTCGCTTTCTTGTGACCTGGCCGCAACACCGCAGGATGGCTTCAGGCCCTAATCTGGTTCCGGCCCGGCATGCTGAGCGTTTGGTTAATTCCTCTTCCTGGTGGGAAATGAGAGTTAAATTTGCCCGTCCAGACACCTCCAGCTAGCCTCTCATTGGTTCTCGCTATTCCTGTTCATCTTCCGCAGAAATTGCAAACTGGGCCAAACAGGAGGTTAAAGGGACTGACTCTCCAAGTGGGGAGAGTGTTAGTAAAGCGTCTGGAATGTTGCACCCGAGTACCAGGGGAGGAAAACTGAGACATATTTGAACACGTCTCCCGATCACATGGTTGATCATACTCTGGGTTCCACATGCATGTTTTAGCTGAAGGAAGAATACCTAAAACCTGGGTAGTTGAAACCCGTGGAATGGGTACCATGCAATATGACTTCAAAGGGTCTTCATTTGCTCACCGAACCTCTCCAATCCTAGCACTGCTGCGTTTATGCCCCTGTACACATGCTTGATTCTCTTTCGGAGACATAGCAATCCATAGGTTTTAAGATACTTACTAGTCAGGTACATTCTTAGGCGTTTAATATGCGGTGTTGAGTCCATTTCGTGGAGCAAGGAGTAGCTCTTGTCTATTCCATATTTGGCTTAAGGAACTTTATCTGTGCTCATTTCAATCTCTGGTTTTATGCAGCACCCCAACTCACCTTTACCCTTAAGCAAGCATAAGTTGGTTTTCTAAATTTGAGACCCTGTTCTGTTCTGTAATTCAGTTCCTGTGTAGCCAAGTTTACATTCCGTGTATTACTGATATCTTATGATGTTTCTTTTTCTGTGTGACTTATTTCAGTTAGAATCATCATACCTGAATCCACTCATTGTGCTGCTAAGGCCCTGATGACACAGATTTCATTGCTGAGTGATATTGCTTTGTAAGTAAATACCACAACTTGTTTATCCATTTTTCACTTTCTGCGATGTTGAACTTGTACTGTAAACGAGGTTCTTGTAAACAGAGCTGTTCCAAACTTTGGGGTGGCTGTGTCTTTTTGATTTTAATTTCCCTAAGCTATAGGACCATAAGTGGAAGTGCCCTAGGTTCTGTTGCTTTGTTTTTTAGATGTTTCAGGAAACACCATACACTTCTCCCGAGTGGTTGTTGGCAATTTACATCCCGCCCATCAGCATAACAAGGCTGCCAGTTCTCCATGGCCTGTCCTGCCTTTCTGGATTTTACACTTTTTTCAGATGGCCCTTTTGACCGGGGGGAAGTGAGACTTCATTGTAGTGCAGATTTCCTTTGCAAGCTTGCTTGGTTGGCCAAAAAGGGCGTATGCGTTTTTTCCTGAATATATTCAGGAAAAAACGCATACGCCCTTTTTGGCCAAGTGCATCATTGTGGACGTTCTGCCTCTTTTCCTATGCTTTCAATGCAATTCCAGTCTACCTCCTGAAATCGGTTTCCTGCAATTCTGCCCCGCTTTCAAGTCCTCTTGGCAGCCTTACTTCAGTCTATTTTTGGACGATAGCTGTCATTTATAACTCTGCAGGTTTGTGAATTACAGTGCCCCTGAGCTCCTTTCTTCAGCTCGCTTTCTTGTGACCTGGCCGCAACACCGCAGGATGACTTCAGACCCTAATCTGGTTCCCGCACGGCACACTGAGCCTTTGGTTATTTCCTCTTCCTGGTGGGAAATGAGAGTTAAATTTGCCCGTCCAGACACCTCCAGCTAGTCTCTCATTGGTTCTCGCTATTCCTGTTCATCTTCCGCAGAAATTGCAAACTGGGCCAAACAGGAGGTTAAAGGCGCTGACTCTCCAAGTGGGGACAGTGTTAGTAAAGCGTCTGGAATGTTGCACCCGAGTACCAGGGGAGGAAAACTGAGACATATTTGAACACGTCTCCCGTTCACATGGTTGATCATACTTAGGTTCCACATGCATGTTTTAGCTGAAGGAAGAATACCTTAAACCTGGAGAGTTGAGACTCGTGTAATGGGTACCATGCAATATGACTTCAAAGGGTCTTCATTTGCTCACCGAACCTCTCCAATCCTATCACTGCTGCGTTTATGCCCCTGTACACATGCTTGATTCTCTTTCGGAGACATAGCAATCCATAGGTTTTACGATACTTACTAGTCAGGTACATTCTTAGGCGTTTAATATGCGGTGTTGAGTCCATTTCGTTGAGCAAGGAGTAGCTCTTGTCTATTCCATATTTGACTTAAGGAACTTTATCTGTGCTCATTTCAATCTCTGGTTTTATGCAGCACCCCAACTCACCTTTACCCTTAAGCAAGCATAAGTTGGTTTTCTAAATTTGAGACCCTGTTCTGTTCTGTAATTCAGTTCCTGTGTAGCCAAGTTTACATTCCGTGTATTACTGATATCTTATGATGTTTCTTTTTCTGTGTGACTTATTTCAGTTAGAATCATCATACCTGAATCCACTCATTGTGATGCTAAGGGCCTGATGACATAGATTTCATTGCTGAGTGATATTGCTTTGTAAGTAAATACCACAACTTCTTTATCCATTTTTCACTTTCTGCGATGTTGAACTTGTACTGTAAACGAGGTTCTTGTAAACAGAGGCGTCCCAAACTTTGGGGTGGCTGTGTCTTTTTGATTTTAATTTCCCTAAGCTATAGGACCATAAGTGGCAGTGCCCTAGGCTCTGTTGCTTTGTTTTTTAGATGTTTCAGGAAACACCATACACTTCTCCCGAGTGTCTGTTGGCAATTTACATCCCGCCCATCAGCATAACAAGGCTCCCAGTTCTCCATGGCCTGTCCTGCCTTTCTGGATTTTACACTTTTTTCAGATGGCCCTTTTGACCGGGGGGAAGTGAGACTTCATTGTAGTGCAGATTTCCTTTGCAAGCTTGCTTGGTTGGCCAAAAAGGGCGTATGCGTTTTTTCCTGAATATATTCAGGAAAAAATGCATACGCCCTTTTTGGCCAAGTGCATCATTGTGGACGTTCTGCCTCTTTTCCTATGCTTTCAATGCAATTCCAGTCTACCTCCTGAAATCGGTTTCCTGCAATTCTGCCCCGCTTTCAAGTCCTCTTGGCAGCCTTACTTCAGTCTATTTTTGGACGATAGCTGTCATTTATAACTCTGCAGGTTTCTGAATTACAGTGCCCCTGAGCTCCTTTCTTCAGCTCGCTTTCTTGTGAGCTGGCCGCAACACCGCAGGATGGCTTCAGGCCCTAATCTTGTTCTGGTACGGCACGCTGAGCCTTTGGTTATTTCCTCTTCCTGGTGGGAAATGAGAGTTAAATTTGCCCGTCCAGACACCTCCAGCTAGTCTCTCATTGGTTCTCGCTATTCCTGTTCATCTTCCGCAGAAATTGCAAACTGGGCCAAACAGGAGGTTAAAGGCGCTGACTCTCCAAGTGGGGAGAGTGTTAGTAAAGCGTCTGGAATGTTGCACCCGAGTACCAGGGGAGGAAAACTGAGACATATTTGAACACGTCTCCCGTTCACATGGTTGATCATACTTGGGTTCCACATGCATGTTTTAGCTGAAGGAAGAATACCTTAAACCTGGAGAGTTGAGACCCGTGTAATGGGTACCATGCAATATGACTTCAAAGGGTCTTCATTTGCTCACCGAACCTCTCCAATCCTATCACTGCTGCGTTTATGCCCCTGTACACATGCTTGATTCTCTTTTGGAGACATAGCAATCCATAGGTTTTACGATACTTACTAGTCAGGTACATTCTTAGGCGTTTAATATGCGGTGTTGAGTCCATTTCGTTGAGCAAGGAGTAGCTCTTGTCTATTCCATATTTGACTTAAGGAACTTTATCTGTGCTCATTTCAATCTCTGGTTTTATGCAGCACCCCAACTCACCTTTACCCTTAAGCAAGCATAAGTTGGTTTTCTAAATTTGAGACCCTGTTCTGTTCTGTAATTCACTTCCTGTGTAGCCAAGTTTACATTCCGTGTATTACTGATATCTTATGATGTTTCTTTTTCTGTGTGACTTATTTCAGTTAGAATCATCATACCTGAATCCACTCATTGTGCTGCTAAGGGCCTGATGACACAGATTTCATTGCTGAGTGATATTGCTTTGTAAGTAAATACCACAACTTCTTTATCCATTTTTCACTTTCTGCGATGTTGAACTTGTACTGTAAACGAGGTTCTTGTAAACAGAGCCGTTCCAAACTTTGGGGTGGCTATGTCTTTTTGATTTTAATTTCCCTAAGCTATAGGACCATAAGTGGAAGTGCCCTAGGTTCTGTTGCTTTGTTTTTTAGATGTTTCAGGAAACACCATACACTTCTCCCGAGTGGTTGTTGGCAATTTACATCCCGCCCATCAGCATAACAAGGCTCCCAGTTCTCCATGGCCTGTCCTGCCTTTCTGGATTTTACACTTTTTTCAGATGGCCCTTTTGACCGGGGGGAAGTGAGACTTCATTGTAGTGCAGATTTCCTTTGCAAGCTTGCTTGGTTGGCCAAAAAGGGCGTATGCGTTTTTTCCTGAATATATTCAGGAAAAAACGCATACGCCCTTTTTGGCCAAGTGCATCATTGTGGACGTTCTGCCTCTTTTCCTATGCTTTCAATGCAATTCCAGTCTACCTCCTGAAATCGGTTTCCTGCAATTCTGCCCCGCTTTCAAGTCCTCTTGGCAGCCTTACTTCAGTCTATTTTTGGACGATAGCTGTCATTTATAACTCTGCAGGTTTGTGAATTACAGTGCCCCTGAGCTCCTTTCTTCAACTCGCTTTCTTTTGAGCTGGCCGCAACACCGCAGGATGGCTTCAGGCCCTAATCTGGTTCCGGTACGGCACGCTGAGCCTTTGGTTATTTCGTCTTCCTGGTGGGAAATGAGAGTTAAATTTGCCCGTCCAGACACCTCCAGCTAGCCTCTCATTGGTTCTCGCTATTCCTGTTCATCTTCCGCAGAAATTGCAAACTGGGCCAAACAGGAGGTTAAAGGCGCTGACTCTCCAAGTGGGGAGAGTGTTAGTAAAGCGTCTGGAATGTTGCACCCGAGTACCAGGGGATGAAAACTGAGACATATTTGAACACGTCTCCCGTTCACATGGTTGATCATACTTGGGTTCCACATGCATGTTTTAGCTGAAGGAAGAATACCTTAAACCTGGAGAGTTGAGACCCGTGTAATGGGTACCATGCAATATGACTTCAAAGGGTCTTCATTTGCTCACCGAACCTCTCCAATCCTATCACTGCTGCGTTTATGCCCCTGTACACATGCTTGATTCTCTTTTGGAGACATAGCAATCCATAGGTTTTACGATACTTACTAGTCAGGTACATTCTTAGGCATTTAATATGCGGTGTTGAGTCCATTTCGTTGAGCAAGGAGTAGCTCTTGTCTATTCCATATTTGGCTTAAGGAACTTTATCTGTGCTCATTTCAATCTCTGGTTTTATGCAGCACCCCAACTCACCTTTACCCTTAAGCAAGCATAAGTTGGTTTTCTAAATTTGAGACCCTGTTCTGTTCTGTAATTCAGTTCCTGTGTAGCCAAGTTTACATTCCGTGTATTACTGATATCTTATGATGTTTCTTTTTCTGTGTGACTTACTTCAGTTAGAATCATCATACCTGAATCCACTCATTGTGCTGCTAAGGGCCTGATGACACAGATATCATTGCTGAGTGATATTGCTTTGTAATTAAATACCACAACTTCTTTATCCATTTTTCACTTTCTGCGATGTTGAACTTGTACTGTAAACGAGGTTCTTGTAAACAGAGCCGTTCCAAACTTTGGGGTGGCTGTGTCTTTTTGATTTTAATTTCCCTAAGCTATAGGACCATAAGTGGCAGTGCCCTAGGCTCTGTTGCTTTGTTTTTTAGATGTTTCAGGAAACACCATACACTTCTCCCGAGTGTCTGTTGGCAATTTACATCCCGCCCATCAGCATAACAAGGCTCCCAGTTCTCCATGGCCTGTCCTGCCTTTCTGGATTTTACACTTTTTTCAGATGGCCCTTTTGACCGGGGGGAAGTGAGACTTCATTGTAGTGCAGATTTCCTTTGCAAGCTTGCTTGGTTGGCCAAAAAGGGCGTATGCGTTTTTTCCTGAATATATTCAGGAAAAAACGCATACGCCCTTTTTGGCCAAGTGCATCATTGTGGACGTTCTGCCTCTTTTCCTATGCTTTCAATGCAATTCCAGTCTACCTCCTGAAATCGGTTTCCTGCAATTCTGCCCCGCTTTCAAGTCCTCTTGGCAGCCTTACTTCAGTCTATTTTTGGACGATAGCTGTCATTTATAACTCTGCAGGTTTGTGAATTACAGTGCCCCTGAGCTCCTTTCTTCAACTCGCTTTCTTTTGAGCTGGCCGCAACACCGCAGGATGGCTTCAGGCCCTAATCTGGTTCCGGTACGGCACGCTGAGCCTTTGGTTATTTCCTCTTCCTGGTGGGAAATGAGAGTTAAATTTGCCCGTCCAGACACCTCCAGCTAGCCTCTCATTGGTTCTCGCTATTCCTGTTCATCTTCCGCAGAAATTGCAAACTGGGCCAAACAGGAGGTTAAAGGCGCTGACTCTCCAAGTGGGGAGAGTGTTAGTAAAGCGTCTGGAATGTTGCACCCGAGTACCAGGGGAGGAAAACTGAGACATATTTGAACACGTCTCCCGTTCACATGGTTGATCATACTTGGGTTCCACATGCATGTTTTAGCTGAAGGAAGAATACCTTAAACCTGGAGAGTTGAGACCCGTGTAATGGGTACCATGCAATATGACTTCAAAGGGTCTTCATTTGCTCACCAAACCTCTCCAATCCTATCACTGCTGCGTTTATGCCCCTGTACACATGCTTGATTCTCTTTCGGAGACATAGCAATCCATAGGTTTTACGATACTTACTAGTCAGGTACATTCTTAGGCGTTTAATATGCGGTGTTGAGTCCATTTCGTTGAGCAAGGAGTAGCTCTTGTCTATTCCATATTTGGCTTAAGGAACTTTATCTGTGCTCATTTCAATCTCTGGTTTTATGCAGCACCCCAGCTCACCTTTCCCCTTAAGCAAGCATAAGTTGGTTTTCTAAATTTGAGAACCTGTTCTGTTTTGGAATTCAGTTCCTGTGTAGCCAAGTTTACATTCCGTGTATTAGTGATATCTTATGATGTTTCTTTTTCTGTGTGATTTATTTCAGTTAGAATCATCGTACCTGAATCTACTCATTATGCTGCTACGGGCCTGATGACATAGATTTCATTGCTGAGTGATACTGCATTGTACGTACGTACCTCAAGTTCTTTATCCATTTTTCACTTTCTGCGATGTTGAACTTGTACTGTAAACGAGGTTCTTGTAAACAGAGCCGTTCCAAACTTTGGGGTGGCTGTGTCTTTTTGATTTTAATTTCCCTAAGCTATAGGACCATAAGAGGAAGTGCCCTAGGCTCTGTTGCTTTGTTTTTTAGATGTTTCAGGAAACACCATACACTTCTCCCAAGTGTCTGTTGGCAATTTACATCCCGCCCATCAGCATAACAAGGCTCCCAGTTCTCCATGGCCTGTTGCCTTTCTGGATTTTACACTTTTTTCAGATGGCCCTTTTGACCGGGGGGAAGTGAGACTTCATTGTAGTGCAGATTTCCTTTGCAAGCTTGCTTGGTTGGCCAAAAAGGGCATATGCGTTTTTTCCTGAATATATTCAGGAAAAAACGCATACGCCCTTTTTGGCCAAGTGCATCATTGTGGACGTTCTGCCTCTTTTCCTATGCTTTAAATGCAATTCCAGTCTACCTCCTGAAATCGGTTTCCTGCAATTCTGCCCCGCTTTCAAGTCCTCTTGGCAGCCTTACTTCAGTCTATTTTTGGACGATAGCTGTCATTTATAACTCTGCAGGTTTGTGAATTACAGTGCCCCTGAGCTCCTTTCTTCAACTTGCTTTCTTGTGACCTGGCCGCAACACCGCAGGATGGCTTCAGGCCCTAATCTGGTTCCGGCACGGCACGCTGAGCCTTTGGTTATTTCCTCTTCCTGGTGGGAAATGAGAGTTAAATTTGCCCGTCCAGACACCTCCAGCTAGCCTCTCATTGGTTCTCGCTATTCCTGTTCATCTTCCGCAGTAATTGCAAACTGGGCCAAACAGGAGGTTAAAGGGACTGACTCTCCAAGTGGGGAGAGTGTTAGTAAAGCGTCTGGAATGTTGCACCCGAGTACCAGGGGAGGAAAACTGAGACATATTTGAACACGTCTCCCGATCACATGGTTGATCATACTCTGGGTTCCACATGCATATTTTAGCTGAAGGAAGAATACCTAAAACCTGGGTAGTTGAAACCCGTGGAATGGGTACCATGCAATATGACTTCAAAGGGTCTTCATTTGCTCACCGAACCTCTCCGATCCTATCACTGCTGCGTTTATGCCCCTGTACACATGCTTGATTCTCTTTTGGAGACATAGCAATCCATAGGTTTTAAGATACTTACTAGTCAGGTACATTCTTAGGCGTTTAATATGCGGTGTTGAGTCCATTTCGTTGAGCAAGGAGTAGCTCTTGTCTATTCCATATTTGGCTTAAGGAACTTTATCTGTGCTCATTTCAATCTCTGGTTTTATGCAGCACCCCAACTCACCTTTCCCCTTAAGCAAGCATAAGTTGGTTTTCTAAATTTGAGACCCTGTTCAGTTTTGGAATGCAGTTCCTGTGTAGCCAAGTTTACATTCCGTGTATTAGTGATATCTTATGATGTTTCTTTTTCTGTGTGACTTATTTCAGTTAGAATCATCATACCTGAATCCACTCATTATGCTGCTACGGGCCTGATGACATAGATTTCATTGCTGAGTGATACTGCATTGTATGTAAGTACCACAAGTTCTTTACCCATTTTTCACTTTCTGTGATATTGAACTTGTACGGTAAACGAGGTTCTTGTAAACGGAGGCGTCCCAAACTTTGGGGTGGCTGTGTCTTTTCGATTTTAATTTCCCTAAGCTCTAGGACCATAAGTGGAAGTGCCCTAGGCTCTGTTGCTTTGTTTTTTAGATGTTTCAGGAAACACCATACACTTCTCCCGAGTGTCTGTTGGCAATTTACATCCCGCCCATCAGCATAACAAGGCTCCCAGTTGTCCATGGCCTGTCCTGCCTTTCTGGATTTTACACTTTTTTCAGATGGCCCTTTTGACCGGGGGGAAGTGAGACTTCATTGTAGTGCAGATTTCCTTTGCAAGCTTGCTTGGTTGGCCAAAAAGGGCGTATGCGTTTTTTCCTGAATATATTCAGGAAAAAACGCATACGCCCTTTTTGGCCAAGTGCATCATTGTGGACGTTCTGCCTCTTTTCCTATGCTTTCAATGCAATTCCAGTCTACCTCCTGAAATCGGTTTCCTGCAATTCTGCCCCGCTTTCAAGTCCTCTTGGCAGCCTTACTTCAGTCTATTTTTGGACGATAGCTGTCATTTATAACTCTGCAGGTTTGTGAATTACAGTGCCCCTGAGCTCCTTTCTTCAACTCGCTTTCTTTTGAGCTGGCCGCAACACTGCAGGATGGCTTCAGGCCCTAATCTGGTTCCGGTACGGCATGCTGAGCCTTTGGTTATTTCCTCTTCCTGGTGGGAAATGAGAGTTAAATTTGCCCGTCCAGACACCTCCAGCTAGCCTCTCATTGGTTCTCGCTATTCCTGTTCATCTTCCGCAGAAATTGCAAACTGGGCCAAACAGGAGGTTAAAGGCGCTGACTCTCCAAGTGGGGAGAGTGTTAGTAAAGCGTCTGGAATGTTGCACCCGAGTACCAGGGGAGGAAAACTGAGACATATTTGAACACGTCTCCCGATCACATGGTTGATCATACTCTGGGTTCCACATGCATGTTTTAGCTGAAGGAAGAATACCTAAAACCTGGGTAGTTGAAACCCCTGGAATGTGTACCATGCAGTATGACTTCAAAGGGTCTTCATTTGCTCACCGAACCTCTCCAATCCTATCACTGCTGCGTTTATGCCCCTGTACACATGCTTGATTCTCTTTCGGAGACATAGCAATCCATAGGTTTTAAGATACTTACTAGTCAGGTACATTCTTAGGCGTTTAATATGCGGTGTTGATTCCATTTCGTTGAGCAAGGAGTAGCTCTTGTCTATTCCATATTTGGCTTAAGGAACTTTATCTGTGCTCATTTCAATCTCTGGTTTTATGCAGCACCCCAACTCACCTTTCCCCTTAAGCAAGCATAAGTTGGTTGTCTAAATTTGAGAACCTGTTCTGTTTTGGAATTCAGTTCCTGTGTAGCCAAGTTTACATTCCGTGTATTAGTGATATCTTATGATGTTTCTTTTTCTGTGTGACTTATTTCAGTTAGAATCATCGTACCTGAATCTACTCATTATGCTGCTACGGGCCTGATGACATAGATTTCATTGCTGAGTGATACTGCATTGTACGTACGTACCTCAAGTTCTTTATCCATTTTTCACTTTCTGCGATGTTGAACTTGTACTGTAAACGAGGTTCTTGTAAACAGAGCCGTTCCAAACTTTGGGGTGGCTGTGTCTTTTTGATTTTAATTTCCCTAAGCTATAGGACCATAAGTGGAAGTGCCCTAGGCTCTGTTGCTTTGTTTTTCAGATGTTTCAGGAAACACCATACACTTCTCCCAAGTGTCTGTTGGCAATTTACATCCCGCCCATCAGCATAACAAGGCTCCTAGTTCTCAATGGCCTGTCCTGCCTTTCTGGATTTTACACTTTTTTCAGATGGCCCTTTTGACCTGGAGGAAGTGAGACTTCATTGTAGTGCAGATTTCCTTTGCAAGCTTGCTTGGTTGGCCAAAAAGGGCGTATGCGTTTTTTCCTGAATATATTCAGGAAAAAACGCATACGCCCTTTTTGGCCAAGTGCATCATTGTGGACGTTCTGCCTCTTTTCCTATGCTTTAAATGCAATTGCAGTCTACCTCCTGAAATCGGTTTCCTGCAATTCTGCCCCGCTTCCAAGTCCTCTTGGCAGGCTTACTTCAGTCTATTTTTGGACGATAGCTGTCATTTATAACTCTGCAGGTTTGGGAATTACAGTGCCCCTGAGCTCCTTTCTTCAACTCGCTTTCTTGTGACCTGGCCGCAACACCGCAGGATGGCTTCAGGCCCTAATCTGGTTCCGGCACGGCACGCTGAGCCTTTGGTTAATTCCTCTACCTGGTGGGAAATGAGAGTTAAATTTGCCCGTCCAGACACCTCCAGCTAGTCTCTCATTGGTTCTCGCTATTCCTGTTCATCTTCCGCAGAAATTGCAAACTGGGCCAAACAGGAGGTTAAAGGGACTGACTCTCCAAGTGGCGAGATTGTTAGTAAAGCGTCTGGAATGTTGCACCCGAGTACCAGGGGAGGAAAACTGAGACATATTTGAACACGTCTCCCGATCACATGGTTGATCATACTCTAGGTTCCACATGCATGTTTTAGCTGAAGGAAGAATACCTTAAACCTGGGTAGTTGAAACCCGTGGAATGGGTACCATGCAATATGACTTCAAAGGGTCTTCATTTGCTCACCGAACCTCTCCAATCCTATCACTGCTGCGTTTATGCCCCTGTACACATGCTTGATTCTCTTTTGGAGACATAGCAATCAATAGGTTTTACGATACTTACTATTCAGGTACATTCTTAGGCGTTTACTATGCGGTGTTGAGTCCATTTCGTTGAGCAAGGAGTAGCTCTTGTCTATTCCATATTTGACTTAAGGAACTTTATCTGTGCTCATTTCAATCTCTGGTTTTATGCAGCACCCCACCTCACCTTTCCCCTTAAGCAAGCATAAGTTGGTTTTCTAAATTTGAGACCCTGTTCTGTTCTGTAATTCAGTTCCTGTGTAGCCAAGTTTACATTCCGTGTATTACTGATATCTTATGATGTTTCTTTTTCTGTGTGACTTATTTCAGTTAGAATCATCATACCTGAATCCACTCATTGTGATGCTAAGGGCCTGATGACATAGATTTCATTGCTGAGTGATATTGCTTTGTAAGTAAACACCACAACTTCTTTATCCATTTTTCACTTACTGCGATGTTGAACTTGTACTGTAAACGAGGTTCTTGTAAACAGAGGCGTCCCAAACTTTGCGGTGGCTGTGTCTTTCTGATTTTAATTTCCCTAAGCTGTAAGACCATAAGTGGCAGTGCCCTAGGCTCTGTTGCTTTGTTTTTTAGATGTTTCAGGAAACACCATACACTTCTCCCGAGTGTCTGTTGGCAATTTACATCCCGCCCATCAGCATAACAAGGCTCCCAGTTCTCCATGGCCTGTCCTGCCTTTCTGGATTTTACACTTTTTTCAGATGGCCCTTTTGCCCGGGGGGAAGTGAGACTTCATTGTAGTGCAGATTTCCTTTGCAAGCTTGCTTGGTTGGCCAAAAAGGGCGTATGCGATTTTTCCTGAATATATTCAGGAAAAAACGCATACGCCCTTTTTGGCCAAGTGCATCATTGTGGACGTTCTGCCTCTTTTCCTATGCTTTCAATGCAATTCCAGTCTACCTCCTGAAATCGGTTTCCTGCAATTCTGCCCCGCTTTCAAGTCCTCTTGGCAGCCTTACTTCAGTCTATTTTTGGACGATAGCTGTCATTTATAACTCTGCAGGTTTGTGGATTACAGTGCCCCTGAGCTCCTTTCTTCAACTCGCTTTCTTGTGACCTGGCCGCAACACCGCAGGATGGCTTCAGGCCCTAATCTGGTTCCGGCATGGCACGCTGAGCCTTTGGTTATTTCCTCTTCCTGGTGGGAAATGAGAGTTAAATTTGCCCGTCCAGACACCTCCAGCTAGTCTCTCATTGGTTCTCGCTATTCCTGTTCATCTTCCGCAGAAATTGCAAACTGGGCCAAACAGGAGGTTAAAGGCGCTGACTCTCCAAGTGGGGAGAGTGTTAGTAAAGCGTCTGGAATGTTGCACCCGAGTACCAGGGGAGGAAAACTGAGACATATTTGAACACGTCTCCCGTTCACATGGTTGATCATACTTGGGTTCCACATGCATGTTTTAGCTGAAGGAAGAATACCTTAAACCTGGAGAGTTAAGACCCGTGTAATGGGTACCATGCAATATGACTTCAAAGGGTCTTCATTTGCTCACCGAACCTCTCCAATCCTATCACTGCTGCGTTTATGCCCCTGTACACATGCTTGATTCTCTTTCGGAGACATAGCAATCCATAGGTTTTAAGATACTTACTAGTCAGGTACATTCTTAGGCGTTTAATATGCGGTGTTGTGTCCATTTCATTGAGCAAGGAGTAGCTCTTGTCTATTTCCATATTTGACTTAAGGAACTTTATCTGTGCTCATTTCAATCTCTGGTTTTATGCAGCACCCCAACTCACCTTTACCCTTAAGCAAGCATAAGTTGGTTTTCAAATTTGAGAACCTTTTCTGTTTTGGAATTCAGTTCCTGTGTAGCCAAGTTTACATTCCGTGTATTAGTGATATCTTATGATGTTTCTTTTTCTGTGTGACTTATTTCAGTTAGAATCATCGTACCTGAATCTACTCATTATGCTGCTACGGGCCTGATGACATAGATTTCATTGCTGAGTGATACTGCATTGTACGTAAGTACCACAAGTTCTTTATCCATTTTTCACTTTCTGCGATGTTGAACTTGTACTGTAAACGAGGTTCTTGTAAACAGAGCCGTTCCAAACTTTGGGGTGGCTGTGTCTTTTTGATTTTAATTTCCCTAAGCTATAGGACCATAAGTGGAAGTGCCCTAGGCTCTGTTGCTTTGTTTTTTAGATGTTTCAGGAAACACCATACACTTCTCCCGAGTGGTTGTTGCCAATTTACATCCCGCCCATCAGCATAACAAGGCTCCCAGTTCTAAATGGCCTGTTGCCTTTCTGGATTTTACACTTTTTTCAGATGGCCCTTTTGACCGGGGGGAAGTGAGACTTCATTGTAGTGCAGATTTCCTTTGCAAGCTTGCTTGGTTGGCCAAAAAGGGCGTATGCGTTTTTTCCTGAATATATTCAGGAAAAAACGCATACGCCCTTTTTGGCCAAGTGCATCATTGTGGACGTTCTGCCTCTTTTCCTATGCTTTCAATGCAATTCCAGTCTACCTCCTGAAATCGGTTTCCTGCAATTCTGCCCCGCTTTCAAGTCCTCTTGGCAGCCTTACTTCAGTCTATTTTTGGACGATAGCTGTCATTTATAACTCTGCAGGTTTGTGAATTACGGTGCCCCTGAGCTCCTTTCTTCAACTCGCTTTCTTGTGACCTGGCCGTAACACTGCAGGATGGCTTCAGGCCCTAATCTGGTTCCGGCCCGGCATGCTGAGCCTTTGGTTAATTCCTCTTCCTGGTGGGAAATGAGAGTTAAATTTGCCCGTTCAGACACCTCCAGCTAGTCTCTCATTGGTTCTCGCTATTCCTGTTCATCTTCCGCAGAAATTGCAAACTGGGCCAAACAGGAGGTTAAAGGCGCTGACTCTCCAAGTGGGGAGAGTGTTAGTAAAGCGTCTGGAATGTTGCACCCGAGTACCAGGGGAGGAAAACTGAGACATATTTGAACACGTCTACCGTTCACATGGTTGATCATACTCTGGGTTCCACATGCATGTTTTACCTGAAGGAAGAATACCTTAAACCTGGAGAGTTGAGACCCGTGGAATGGGTACCATGCAATATGATTTCAAAGGGTCTTCATTTGCTCACCGAACCTCTCCAATCCTATCACTGCTGCGTTTATGCCCCTGTACACACGCTTGATTCTCTTTTGGAGACATAGCAATCCATAGGTTTTAAGATACTTACTAGTCAGGTACATTCTTAGGCGTTTAATATGGGGTGTTGAGTCCATTTCGTTGAGCAAGGAGTAGCTCTTGTCTATTCCATATTTGGCTTAAGGAACTTTATCTGTGCTCATTTCAATCTCTGGTTTTATGCAGCACCCCAACTCACCTTTCCCCTTAAGCAAGCATAAGTTGGTTTTCTAAATTTGAGACCCTGTTCTGTTTTGGAATGCAGTTCCTGTGTAGCCAAGTTTACATTCCGTGTATTAGTGATATCTTATGATGTTTCTTTTTCTGTGTGACTTATTTCAGTTAGAATCATCGTACCTGAATCCACTCATTGTGATGCTAAGGGCCTGATGACATAGATTTCATTGCTGAGTGATATTGCTTTGTAAGGAAATACCACAACTTCTTTATCCATTTTTCACTTTCTGCGATGTTGAACTTGTACTGTAAACGAGGTTCTTGTAAACAGAGGCGTCCCAAACTTTGGAGTGGCTGTGTCTTTTTGATTTTAATTTCCTTAAGCTATAGGACCATAAGTGGCAGTGCCCTAGGCTCTGTTGCTTTGTTTTTTAGATGTTTCAGGAAACACCATACACTTCTCCTGAGTGTCTGTTGGCAATTTACATTCCGCCCATCAGCATAACAAGGCTCCCAGTTCTCCATGGCCTGTCCTGCCTTTCTGGATTTTACACTTTTTTCAGATGGCCCTTTTGACCGGGGGGAAGTGAGACTTCATTGTAGTGCAGATTTCCTTTGCAAGCTTGCTTGGTTGGCCAAAAAGGGCGTATGCGTTTTTTCCTGAATATATTCAGGAAAAAACACATACGCCCTTTTTGGCCAAGTGCATCATTGTGGACGTTCTGCCTCTTTTCCTATGCTTTCAATGCAATTCCAGTCTACCTCCTGAAATCGGTTTCCTGCAATTCTGCCCCGCTTTCAAGTCCTCTTGGCAGCCTTACTTCAGTCTATTTTTGGACGATAGCTGTCATTTATAACTCTGCAGGTTTGTGAATTACAGTGCCCCTGAGCTCCTTTCTTCAACTCGCTTTCTTGTGACCTGGCCGCAACACCGCAGGATGGCTTCAGGCCCTAATCTGGTTCCGGCCCGGCATGCTGAGCCTTTGGTTAATTCCTCTTCCTGGTGGGAAATGAGAGTTAAATTTGCCCGTCCAGACACCTCCAGCTAGCCTCTCATTGGTTCTCGCTATTCCTGTTCATCTTCCGCAGAAATTGCAAACTGGGCCAAACAGGAGGTTAAAGGGACTGACTCTCCAAGTGGGGAGAGTGTTAGTAAAGCGTCTGGAATGTTGCACCCGAGTACCAGGGGAGGAAAACTGAGACATATTTGAACACGTCTCCTGATCACATGGTTGATCATACTCTAGGTTCCACATGCATGTTTTAGCTGAAGGAAGAATACCTTAAACCTGGGTAGTTGAAACCCGTGGAATGGGTACCATGCAATATGACTTCAAAGGGTCTTCATTTGCTCACCGAACCTCTCCAATCCTATCACTGCTGCGTTTATGCCCCTGTACACATGCTTGATTCTCTTTCGGAGACATAGCAATCCATAGGTTTTAAGATACTTACTAGTCAGGTACATTCTTAGGCGTTTAATATGGGGTGTTGAGTCCATTTCGTTGAGCAAGGAGTAGTTCTTGTCTATTCCATATTTGGCTTAAGGAACTTTATCTGTGCTCATTTCAATCTCTGGTTTTATGCAGCACCCCCACTCACCTTTACCCTTAAGCAAGCATAAGTTGGTTTTCTAAATTTGAGACCCTGTTCTGTTCTGTAATTCAGTTCCTGTGTAGCCAAGTTTACATTCCGTGTATTACTGATATCTTATGATGTTTCTTTTTCTGTGTGACTTACTTCAGTTAGAATCATCATACCTGAATCCACTCATTGTGCTGCTAAGGGCCTGATGACACAGATTTCATTGCTGAGTGATATTGCTTTGTAAGTAAATACCACAACTTCTTTATCCATTTTTCACTTTCTGCGATGTTGAACTTGTACTGTAAACGAGGTTCTTGTAAACAGAGGCGTCCCAAACTTTGGGGTGGCTGTGTCTTTTCGATTTTAATTTCCCTAAGCTATAGGACCATAAGTGACAGTGCCCTAGGCTCTGTTGCTTTGTTTTTTAGATGTTTCAGGAAACACCAGACACTTCTCCCGAGTGTCTGTTGGCAATTTACATCCCGCCCATCAGCATAACAAGGCTCCGAGTTGTCCTTGGCCTGTCCTGCCTTTCTGGATTTTACACTTTTTTCAGATGGCCCTTTTGACCGGGGGGAAGTGAGACTTCATTGTAGTGCAGATTTCCTTTGCAAGCTTGCTTGGTTGGCCAAAAAGGGCATATGCGTTTTTTCCTGAATATATTCAGGAATAATTTGCCCGTCCAGACACCTCCAGCTAGCCTCTCATTGGTTCTCGCTATTCCTGTTCATCTTCCGCAGAAATTGCAAACTGGGCCAAACAGGAGGTTAAAGGCGCTGACTCTCCAAGTGGGGAGAGTGTTAGTAAAGCGTCTGGAATGTTGCACCCGAGTACCAGGGGAGGAAAACTGAGACATATTTGAACACGTCTCCCGTTCACATGGTTGATCATACTTGGGTTCCACATGCATGTTTTAGCTGAAGGAAGAATACCTTAAACCTGGAGAGTTGAGACCCGTGTAATGGGTACCATGCAATATGACTTCAAAGGGTCTTCATTTGCTCACCGAACCTCTCCAATCCTATCACTGCTGCGTTTATACCCCTGTACACATACTTGATTCTCTTTCGGAGACATAGCAATCCATAGGTTTTACGATACTTACTAGTCAGGTACATTCTTAGGCGTTTAATATGCGGTGTTGAGTCCATTTCGTTGAGCAAGGAGTAGCTCTTGTCTATTCCATATTTGACTTAAGGAACTTTATCTGTGCTCATTTCAATCTCTGGTTTTATGCAGCACCCCAACTCACCTTTACCCTTAAGCAAGCATAAGTTGGTTTTCTAAATTTGAGACCCTGTTCTGTTCTGTAATTCAGTTCCTGTGTAGCCAAGTTTACATTCCGTGTATTACTGATATCTTATGATGTTTCTTTTTCTGTGTGACTTATTTCAGTTAGAATCATCATACCTGAATCCACTCATTGTGATGCTAAGGGCCTGATGACATAGATTTCATTGCTGAGTGCTATTGCTTTGTAAGTAAATACCACAACTTCTTTATCCATTTTTCACTTTCTGCAATGTTGAACTTGTACTGTAAACGAGGTTCTTGTAAACAGAGGCGTCCCAAACTTTGGAGTGGCTGTGTCTTTTTGATTTTCATTTCCCTAAGCTATAGGACCATAAGTGGAAGTGCCCTAGGCTCTGTTGCTTTGTTTTTTAGATGTTTCAGGAAACACCATACACTTCTCCCGAGTGTCTGTTGGCAATTTACATCCCGCCCATCAGCATAACAAGGCTTCCAGTTCTCCATGGCCTGTCCTGCCTTTCTGGATTTTACCCTTTTTTCAGATGGCCCTTT
The DNA here is from genome assembly GCF_949987515.2 of Delphinus delphis. Classification (NCBI taxonomy): domain Eukaryota; kingdom Metazoa; phylum Chordata; class Mammalia; order Artiodactyla; family Delphinidae; genus Delphinus; species Delphinus delphis. The sequence goes on along the minus strand of NC_082690.1, from coordinate 1,213,260 downwards.
TGACCGGGGGGACGTGAGACTTCATTGTAGTGCAGATTTCCTTTGCAAGCTTGCTTGGTTGGCCAAAAAGGGCGTATGCGTTTTTTCCTGAATATATTCAGGAAAAAACGCATACGCCCTTTTTGGCCAAGTGCATCATTGTGGACGTTCTGCCTCTTTTCCTATGCTTTCAATGCAATTCCAGTCTACCTCCTGAAATCGGTTTCCTGCAATTCTGCCCCGCTTTCAAGTCCTCTTGGCAGCCTTACTTCAGTCTATTTTTGGACGATAGCTGTCATTTATAACTCTGCAGGTTTGTGAATTACAGTGCCCCTGAGCTCCTTTCTTCAACTCGCTTTCTTGTGACCTGGCCGCAACACCGCAGGATGGCTTCAGGCCCTAATCTGGTTCCGGCCCGGCATGCTGAGCCTTTGGTTAATTCCTCTTCCTGGTGGGAAATGAGAGTTAAATTTGCCCGTCCAGACACCTCCAGCTAGCCTCTCATTGGTTCTCGCTATTCCTGTTCATCTTCCGCAGAAATTGCAAACTGGGCCAAACAGGAGGTTAAAGGGACTGACTCTCCAAGTGGGGAGAGTGTTAGTAAAGCGTCTGGAATGTTGCACCCGAGTACCAGGGGAGGAAAACTGAGACATATTTGAACACGTCTCCTGATCACATGGTTGATCATACTCTAGGTTCCACATGCATGTTTTAGCTGAAGGAAGAATACCTTAAACCTGGGTAGTTGAAACCCGTGGAATGGGTACCATGCAATATGACTTCAAAGGGTCTTCATTTGCTCACCGAACCTCTCCAATCCTATCACTGCTGCGTTTATGCCCCTGTACACATGCTTGATTCTCTTTCGGAGACATAGCAATCCATAGGTTTTAAGATACTTACTAGTCAGGTACATTCTTAGGCGTTTAATATGGGGTGTTGAGTCCATTTCGTTGAGCAAGGAGTAGTTCTTGTCTATTCCATATTTGGCTTAAGGAACTTTATCTGTGCTCATTTCAATCTCTGGTTTTATGCAGCACCCCCACTCACCTTTACCCTTAAGCAAGCATAAGTTGGTTTTCTAAATTTGAGACCCTGTTCTGTTCTGTAATTCAGTTCCTGTGTAGCCAAGTTTACATTCCGTGTATTACTGATATCTTATGATGTTTCTTTTTCTGTGTGACTTACTTCAGTTAGAATCATCATACCTGAATCCACTCATTGTGCTGCTAAGGGCCTGATGACACAGATTTCATTGCTGAGTGATATTGCTTTGTAAGTAAATACCACAACTTCTTTATCCATTTTTCACTTTCTGCGATGTTGAACTTGTACTGTAAACGAGGTTCTTGTAAACAGAGGCGTCCCAAACTTTGGGGTGGCTGTGTCTTTTCGATTTTAATTTCCCTAAGCTATAGGACCATAAGTGACAGTGCCCTAGGCTCTGTTGCTTTGTTTTTTAGATGTTTCAGGAAACACCAGACACTTCTCCCGAGTGTCTGTTGGCAATTTACATCCCGCCCATCAGCATAACAAGGCTCCGAGTTGTCCTTGGCCTGTCCTGCCTTTCTGGATTTTACACTTTTTTCAGATGGCCCTTTTGACCGGGGGGAAGTGAGACTTCATTGTAGTGCAGATTTCCTTTGCAAGCTTGCTTGGTTGGCCAAAAAGGGCATATGCGTTTTTTCCTGAATATATTCAGGAATAATTTGCCCGTCCAGACACCTCCAGCTAGCCTCTCATTGGTTCTCGCTATTCCTGTTCATCTTCCGCAGAAATTGCAAACTGGGCCAAACAGGAGGTTAAAGGCGCTGACTCTCCAAGTGGGGAGAGTGTTAGTAAAGCGTCTGGAATGTTGCACCCGAGTACCAGGGGAGGAAAACTGAGACATATTTGAACACGTCTCCCGTTCACATGGTTGATCATACTTGGGTTCCACATGCATGTTTTAGCTGAAGGAAGAATACCTTAAACCTGGAGAGTTGAGACCCGTGTAATGGGTACCATGCAATATGACTTCCAAGGGTCTTCATTTGCTCACCGAACCTCTCCAATCCTATCACTGCTGCGTTTATACCCCTGTACACATACTTGATTCTCTTTTGGAGACATAGCAATCCATAGGTTTTACGATACTTACTAGTCAGGTACATTCTTAGGCGTTTAATATGCGGTGTTGAGTCCATTTCGTTGAGCAAGGAGTAGCTCTTGTCTATTCCATATTTGACTTAAGGAACTTTATCTGTGCTCATTTCAATCTCTGGTTTTATGCAGCACACCAACTCACCTTTCCCCTTAAGCAAACATAAGTTGTTTTTCTAAATTTGAGACCCTGTTCTGTTCTATAATTCAGTTCCTGTGTAGCCAAGTTTACATTCCGTGTATTACTGATATCTTATGATGTTTCTTTTTCTGTGTGACTTATTTCAGTTAGAATCATCATACCTGAATCCACTCATTGTGCTGCTAAGGGCCTGATGACATAGATTTCATTGCTGAGTGATATTGCTTTGTAAGTGATACCACAACTTCTTTATCCATTTTTCACTTTCTGCGATGTTGAACTTGTACTGTAAACGAGGTTCTTGTAAACAGAGCCGTTCCAAACTTTGGGGTGGCTGTGTCTTTTTGATTTTAATTTCCCTAAGCTATAGGACCATAAGTGGAAGTGCCCTAGGCTGTGTTGCTTTGTTTTTTAGATGTTTCAGGAAACAGCATACACTTCTCCCAAGTGTCTGTTGGCAATTTACATTCCGCCCATCAGCATAACAAGGCTCCCAGTTCTCCATGGCCTGTTGCCTTTCTGGATTTTACACTTTTTTCAGATGGCCCTTTTGACCGGGGGGAAGTGAGACTTCATTGTAGTGCAGATTTCCTTTGCAAGCTTGCTTGGTTGGCCAAAAAGGGCGTATGCGTTTTTTCCTGAATATATTCAGGAAAAAACGCATACGCCCTTTTTGGCCAAGTGCATCATTGTGGACGTTCTGCCTCTTTTCCTATGCTTTCAATGCAATTCCAGTCTAACTCCTGAAATCGGTTTCCTGCAATTCTGCCCCGCTTTCAAGTCCTCTTGGCCGCCTTACTTCAGTCTATTTTTGGACGATAGCTGTCATTTATAACTCTGCAGGTTTGTGCATTACAGTGCCCCTGAGCTCCTTTCTTCAACTTGCTTTCTTGTGACCTGGCCGCAACACCGCAGGATGACTTCAGACCCTAATCTGTTTCCGGCACGGCACACTGAGCCTTTGGTTATTTCCTCTTCCTGGTGGGAAATGAGAGTTAAATTTGTCCGTCCAGACACCTCCAGCTAGTCTCTCATTGGTTCTCGCTATTCCTGTTCATCTTCCGCAGAAATTGCAAACTGGGCCAAACAGGAGGTTAAAGGCGCTGACTCTCCAAGTGGGGAGAGTGTTAGTAAAGCGTCTGGAATGTTGCACCCGAGTACCAGGGGAGGAAAACTGAGACATATTTGAACACGTCTCCCGATCACATGGTTGATCATACTCTGGGTTCCACATGCATGTTTTAGCTGAAGGAAGAATACCTAAAACCTGGGTAGTTGAAACCCCTGGAATGTGTACCATGCAGTATGACTTCAAAGGGTCTTCATTTGCTCACCGAACCTCTCCAATCCTATCACTGCTGCGTTTATGCCCCTGTACACATGCTTGATTCTCTTTCGGAGACATAGCAATCCATAGGTTTTAAGATACTTACTAGTCAGGTACATTCTTAGGCATTTAATATGCGGTGTTGATTCCATTTCGTTGAGCAAGGAGTAGCTCTTGTCTATTCCATATTTGGCTTAAGGAACTTTATCTGTGCTCATTTCAATCTCTGGTTTTATGCAGCACCCCAACTCACCTTTCCCCTTAAGCAAGCATAAGTTGGTTTTCTAAATTTGAGAACCTGTTCTGTTTTGGAATTCAGTTCCTGTGTAGCCAAGTTTACATTCCGTGTATTAGTGATATCTTATGATGTTTCTTTTTCTGTGTGACTTATTTCAGTTAGAATCATCGTACCTGAATCTACTCATTATGCTGCTACGGGCCTGATGACATAGATTTCATTGCTGAGTGATACTGCATTGTACGTACGTACCTCAAGTTCTTTATCCATTTTTCACTTTCTGCGATGTTGAACTTGTACTGTAAACGAGGTTCTTGTAAACAGAGCCGTTCCAAACTTTGGGCTGGCTGTGTCTTTTTGATTTTAATTTCCCTAAGCTATAGGACCATAAGTGGCAGTGCCCTAGGCTCTGTTGCTTTGTTTTTCAGGTGTTTCAGGAAACACCATACACTTCTCCCAAGTGTCTGTTGGCAGTTTACATCCCGCCCATCAGCATAACAAGGATCCTAGTTCTCAATGGCCTGTCCTGCCTTTCTGGATTTTACACTTTTTTCAGATGGCCCTTTTGACCTGGAGGAAGTGAGACTTCATTGTAGTGCAGATTTCCTTTGCAAGCTTGCTTGGTTGGCCAAAAAGGGCGTATGCGTTTTTTCCTGAATATATTCAGGAAAAAACGCATACGCCCTTTTTGGCCAAGTGCATCATTGTGGACGTTCTGCCTCTTTTCCTATGCTTTCAATGCAATTCCAGTCTACCTCCTGAAATCGGTTTCCTGCAATTCTGCCCCGCTTCCAAGTCCTCTTGGCAGGCTTACTTCAGTCTATTTTTGGACGATAGCTGTCATTTATAACTCTGCAGGTTTTGGAATTACAGTGCCCCTGAGCTCCTTTCTTCAACTCGCTTTCTTGTGACCTGGCCGCAACACCGCAGGATGGCTTCAGGCCCTAATCTGGTTCTGGCACGGCACGCTGAGCCTTTGGTTAATTCCTCTACCTGGTGGGAAATGAGAGTTAAATTTGCCCGTCCAGACACCTCCAGCTTGTCTCTCATTGGTTCTCGCTATTCCTGTTCATCTTCCGCAGAAATTGCAAACTGGGCCAAACAGGAGGTTAAAGGGACTGACTCTCCAAGTGGCGAGAGTGTTAGTAAAGCGTCTGGAATGTTGCACCCGAGTACCAGGGGAGGAAAACTGAGACATATTTGAACACGTCTCCCGTTCACATGGTTGATCATACTTGGGTTCCACATGCATGTTTTAGCTGAAGGAAGAATACCTTAAACCTGGAGAGTTAAGACCCGTGGAATGGGTACCATGCAATATGATTTCAAAGGGTCTTCATTTGCTCACCGAACCTCTCCAATCCTATCACTGCTGCGTTTATGCCCCTGTACACACGCTTGATTCTCTTTTGGAGACATAGCAATCCATAGGTTTTAAGATACTTACTAGTCAGGTACATTCTTAGGCGTTTAATATGGGGTGTTGAGTCCATTTCGTTGAGCAAGGAGTAGCTCTTGTCTATTCCATACTTGGCTTAAGGAACTTTATCTGTGCTCATTTCAATCTCTGGTTTTATGCAGCACCCCAACTCACCTTTCCCCTTAAGCAAGCATAAGTTGGTTTTCTAAATTTGAGACCCTGTTCTGTTTTGGAATGCAGTTCCTGTGTAGCCAAGTTTACATTCCGTGTATTAGTGATATCTTATGATGTTTCTTTTTCTGTGTGACTTATTTCAGTTAGAATCATCGTACCTGAATCCACTCATTGTGATGCTAAGGGCCTGATGACATAGATTTCATTGCTGAGTGATATTGCTTTGTAAGGAAATACCACAACTTCTTTATCCATTTTTCACTTACTGCGATGTTGAACTTGTACTGTAAACGAGGTTCTTGTAAACAGAGGCGTCCCAAACTTTGGAGTGGCTGTGTCTTTTTGATTTTAATTTCCTTAAGCTATAGGACCATAAGTGGCAGTGCCCTAGGCTCTGTTGCTTTGTTTTTTAGATGTTTCAGGAAACACCATACACTTCTCCCGAGTGTCTGTTGGCAATTTACATCCCGCCCATCAGCATAACAAGGCTCCCAGTTCTCCATGGCCTGTCCTGCCTTTCTGGATTTTACACTTTTTTCAGATGGCCCTTTTGACCGGGGGGAAGTGAGACTTCATTGTAGTGCAGATTTCCTTTGCAAGCTTGCTTGGTTGGCCAAAAAGGGCGTATGCGTTTTTTCCTGAATATATTCAGGAAAAAACGCATACGCCCTTTTTGGCCAAGTGCATCATTGTGGACGTTCTGCCTCTTTTCCTATGCTTTCAATGCAATTCCAGTCTACCTCCTGAAATCGGTTTCCTGCAATTCTGCCCCGCTTTCAAGTCCTCTTGGCAGCCTTACTTCAGTCTATTTTTGGACGATAGCTGTCATTTATAACTCTGCAGGTTTGTGAATTACAGTGCCCCTGAGCTCCTTTCTTCAACTCGCTTTCTTGTGACCTGGCCGCAACACTGCAGGATGGCTTCAGGCCCTAATCTGGTTCCGGCCCGGCATGCTGAGCCTTTGGTTAATTCCTCTTCCTGGTGGGAAATGAGAGTTAAATTTGCCCGTCCAGACACCTCCAGCTAGCCTCTCATTGGTTCTCGCTATTCCTGTTCATCTTCCGCAGAAATTGCAAACTGGGCCAAACAGGAGGTTAAAGGGACTGACTCTCCAAGTGGGGAGAGTGTTAGTAAAGCGTCTGGAATGTTGCACCCGAGTATCAGGGGAGGAAAACTGAGACATATTTGAACACGTCTCCTGATCACATGGTTGATCATACTCTAGGTTCCACATGCATGTTTTAGCTGAAGGAAGAATACCTTAAACCTGGGTAGTTGAAACCCGTGGAATGGGTACCATGCAATATGACTTCAAAGGGTCTTCATTTGCTCACCGAACCTCTCCAATCCTATCACTGCTGCGTTTATGCCCCTGTACACATGCTTGATTCTCTTTCGGAGACATAGCAATCCATAGGTTTTAAGATACTTACTAGTCAGGTACATTCTTAGGCGTTTAATATGGGGTGTTGAGTCCATTTCGTTGAGCAAGGAGTAGTTCTTGTCTATTCCATATTTGGCTTAAGGAACTTTATCTGTGCTCATTTCAATCTCTGGTTTTATGCAGCACCCCCACTCACCTTTACCCTTAAGCAAGCATAAGTTGGTTTTCTAAATTTGAGACCCTGTTCTGTTCTGTAATTCAGTTCCTGTGTAGCCAAGTTTACATTCCGTGTATTACTGATATCTTATGATGTTTCTTTTTCTGTGTGACTTACTTCAGTTAGAATCATCATACCTGAATCCACTCATTGTGCTGCTAAGGGCCTGATGACACAGATTTCATTGCTGAGTGATATTGCTTTGTAAGTAAATACCACAACTTCTTTATCCATTTTTCACTTTCTGCGATGTTGAACTTGTACTGTAAACGAGGTTTTTGTAAACAGAGGCGTCCCAAACTTTGGGGTGGCTGTGTCTTTTTGATTTTAATTTCCCTAAGCTATAGGACCATAAGTGGCAGTGCCCTAGGCTCTGTTGCTTTGTTTTTTAGATGTTTCAGGAAACACCAGACACTTCTCCCGAGTGTCTGTTGGCAATTTACATCCCGCCCATCAGCATAACAAGGCTCCCAGTTGTCCTTGGCCTCTCCTGCCTTTCTGGATTTTACACTTTTTTCAGATGGCCCTTTTGACCGGGGGGAAGTGAGACTTCATTGTAGTGCAGATTTCCTTTGCAAGCTTGCTTGGTTGGCCAAAAAGGGCGTATGCGTTTTTTCCTGAATATATTCAGGAAAAAACGCATACGCCCTTTTTGGCCAAGTGCATCATTGTGGACGTTCTGCCTCTTTTCCTATGCTTTCAATGCAATTCCAGTCTACCTCCTGAAATCGGTTTCCTGCAATTCTGCCCCGCTTTCAAGTCCTCTTGGCAGCCTTACTTCAGTCTATTTTTGGACGATAGCTGTCATTTATAACTCTGCAGGTTTGTGGATTACAGTGCCCCTGAGCTCCTTTCTTCAACTCGCTTTCTTGTGACCTGGCTGCAACACCGCAGGATGGCTTCAGGCCCTAATCTGGTTCCGGCACGGCACGCTGAGCCTTTGGTTATTTCCTCTTCCTGGTGGGAAATGAGAGTTAAATTTGCCCGTCCAGATACCTCCAGCTAGTCTCTCATTGGTTCTCGCTATTCCTGTTCATCTTCCGCAGAAATTGCAAACTGGGCCAAACAGGAGGTTAAAGGCGCTGACTCTCCAAGTGGGGAGAGTGTTAGTAAAGCGTCTGGAATGTTGCACCCGAGTACCAGGGGAGGAAAACTGAGACATATTTGAACACGTCTCCCGTTCACATGGTTGATCATACTTGGGTTCCACATGCATGTTTTAGCTGAAGGAAGAATACCTTAAACCTGGAGAGTTAAGACCCGTGGAATGGGTACCATGCAATATGATTTCAAAGGGTCTTCATTTGCTCACCGAACCTCTCCAATCCTATCACTGCTGCGTTTATGCCCCTGTACACACGCTTGATTCTCTTTTGGAGACATAGCAATCCATAGGTTTTAGGATACTTACTAGTCAGGTACATTCTTAGGCGTTTAATATGGGGTGTTGAGTCCATTTCGTTGAGCAAGGAGTAGCTCTTGTCTATTCCATACTTGGCTTAAGGAACTTTATCTGTGCTCATTTCAATCTCTGGTTTTATGCAGCACCCCAACTCACCTTTACCCTTAAGCAAGCATAAGTTGGTTTTCTAAATTTGAGACCCTGTTCTGTTTTGGAATGCAGTTCCTGTGTAGCCAAGTTTACATTCCGTGTATTAGTGATATCTTATGATGTTTCTTTTTCTGTGTGACTTATTTCAGTTAGAATCATCGTACCTGAATCCACTCATTGTGATGCTAAGGGCCTGATGACATAGATTTCATTGCTGAGTGATATTGCTTTGTAAGGAAATACCACAACTTCTTTATCCATTTTTCACTTTCTGCGATGTTGAACTTGTACTGTAAACGAGGTTCTTGTAAACAGAGGCGTCCCAAACTTTGGAGTGGCTGTGTCTTTTTGATTTTAATTTCCTTAAGCTATAGGACCATAAGTGGCAGTGCCCTAGGCTCTGTTGCTTTGTTTTTTAGATGTTTCAGGAAACACCATACACTTCTCCCGAGTGTCTGTTGGCAATTTACATCCCGCCCATCAGCATAACAAGGCTCCCAGTTCTCCATGGCCTGTCCTGCCTTTCTGGATTTTACACTTTTTTCAGATGGCCCTTTTGACCGGGGGGAAGTGAGACTTCATTGTAGTGCAGATTTCCTTTGCAAGCTTGCTTGGTTGGCCAAAAAGGGCGTATGCGTTTTTTCCTGAATATATTCAGGAAAAAACACATACGCCCTTTTTGGCCAAGTGCATCATTGTGGACGTTCTGCCTCTTTTCCTATGCTTTCAATGCAATTCCAGTCTACCTCCTGAAATCGGTTTCCTGCAATTCTGCCCCGCTTTCAAGTCCTCTTGGCAGCCTTACTTCAGTCTATTTTTGGACGATAGCTGTCATTTATAACTCTGCAGGTTTGTGAATTACAGTGCCCCTGAGCTCCTTTCTTCAACTCGCTTTCTTGTGACCTGGCCGCAACACCGCAGGATGGCTTCAGGCCCTAATCTGGTTCCGGCCCGGCATGCTGAGCCTTTGGTTAATTCCTCTTCCTGGTGGGAAATGAGAGTTAAATTTGCCCGTCCAGACACCTCCAGCTAGCCTCTCATTGGTTCTCGCTATTCCTGTTCATCTTCCGCAGAAATTGCAAACTGGGCCAAACAGGAGGTTAAAGGGACTGACTCTCCAAGTGGGGAGAGTGTTAGTAAAGCGTCTGGAATGTTGCACCCGAGTACCAGGGGAGGAAAACTGAGACATATTTGAACACGTCTCCTGATCACATGGTTGATCATACTCTAGGTTCCACATGCATGTTTTAGCTGAAGGAAGAATACCTTAAACCTGGGTAGTTGAAACCCGTGGAATGGGTACCATGCAATATGACTTCAAAGGGTCTTCATTTGCTCACCGAACCTCTCCAATCCTATCACTGCTGCGTTTATGCCCCTGTACACATGCTTGATTCTCTTTCGGAGACATAGCAATCCATAGGTTTTAAGATACTTACTAGTCAGGTACATTCTTAGGCGTTTAATATGGGGTGTTGAGTCCATTTCGTTGAGCAAGGAGTAGTTCTTGTCTATTCCATATTTGGCTTAAGGAACTTTATCTGTGCTCATTTCAATCTCTGGTTTTATGCAGCACCCCCACTCACCTTTACCCTTAAGCAAGAATAAGTTGGTTTTCTAAATTTGAGACCCTGTTCTGTTCTGTAATTCAGTTCCTGTGTAGCCAAGTTTACATTCCGTGTATTACTGATATCTTATGATGTTTCTTTTTCTGTGTGACTTACTTCAGTTAGAATCATCATACCTGAATCCACTCATTGTGCTGCTAAGGGCCTGATGACACAGATTTCATTGCTGAGTGATATTGCTTTGTAAGTAAATACCACAACTTCTTTATCCATTTTTCACTTTCTGCGATGTTGAACTTGTACTGTAAACGAGGTTCTTGTAAACAGAGGCGTCCCAAACTTTGGGGTGGCTGTGTCTTTTTGATTTTAATTTCCCTAAGCTATAGGACCATAAGTGGCAGTGCCCTAGGCTCTGTTGCTTTGTTTTTTAGATGTTTCAGGAAACACCAGACACTTCTCCCGAGTGTCTGTTGTCAATTTACATCCCGCCCATCAGCATAACAAGGCTCCCAGTTGTCCTTGGCCTGTCCTGCCTTTCTGGATTTTACACTTTTTTCAGATGGCCCTTTTGACCGGGGGGAAGTGAGACTTCATTGTAGTGCAGATTTCCTTTGCAAGCTTGCTTGGTTGGCCAAAAAGTGCATATGCGTTTTTTCCTGAATATATTCAGGAATAATTTGCCCGTCCAGACACCTCCAGCTAGCCTCTCATTGGTTCTCGCTATTGCTGTTCATCTTCCGCAGAAATTGCAAACTGGGCCAAACAGGAGGTTAAAGGCGCTGACTCTCCAAGTGGGGAGAGTGTTAGTAAAGCGTCTGGAATGTTGCACCCGAGTACCAGGTGAGGAAAACTGAGACATATTTGAACACGTCTCCCGTTCACATGGTTGATCATACTTGGGTTCCACATGCATGTTTTAGCTGAAGGAAGAATACCTTAAACCTGGAGAGTTGAAACCCGTGGAATGGGTACCATGCAATATGACTTCAAAGGGTCTTCATTTGCTCACCGAACCTCTCCAATCCTATCACTGCTGCGTTTATACCCCTGTACACATACTTGATTCTCTTTTGGAGACATAGCAATCCATAGGTTTTACGATACTTACTAGTCAGGTACATTCTTAGGCGTTTAATATGCGGTGTTGAGTCCATTTCGTTGAGCAAGGAGTAGCTCTTGTCTATTCCATATTTGACTTAAGGAACTTTATCTGTGCTCATTTCAATCTCTGGTTTTATGCAGCACCCCAACTCACCTTTACCCTTAAGCAAGCATAAGTTGATTTTCTAAATTTGAGACCCTGTTCTGTTCTGTAATTCAGTTCCTGTGTAGCCAAGTTTACATTCCATGTATTACTGATATCTTATGATGTTTCTTTTTCTGTGTGACTTATTTCAGTTAGAATCATCATACCTGAATCCACTCATTGTGATGCTAAGGGCCTGATGACATAGATTTCATTGCTGAGTGATATTGCTTTGTAAGTAAATACCACAACTTCTTTATCCATTTTTCACTTTCTGCGATGTTGAACTTGTACTGTAAACGAGGTTCTTGTGAACAGAGGCGTCCCAAACTTTGGAGTGGCTGTGTCTTTTTGATTTTCATTTCCCTAAGCTATAGGACCATAAGTGGCAGTGCCCTAGGCTCTGTTGCTTTGTTTTTTAGATGTTTCAGGAAACACCATACACTTCTCCCGAGTGTCTGTTGGCAATTTACATCCCGCCCATCAGCATAACAAGGCTTCCAGTTCTCCATGGCCTGTCCTGCCTTTCTGGATTTTACCCTTTTTTCAGATGGCCCTTTTGACCGGGGGGAAGTGAGACTTCATTGTAGTGCAGATTTCCTTTGCAAGCTTGCTTGGTTGGCCAAAAAGGGCGTATGCGTTTTTTCCTGAATATATTCAGGAAAAAACGCATACGCCCTTTTTGGCCAAGTGCATCATTGTGGACGTTCTGCCTCTTTTCCTATGCTTTCAATGCAATTCCAGTCTACCTCCTGAAATCGGTTTCCTGCAATTCTGCCCCGCTTTCAAGTCCTCTTGGCAGCCTTACTTCAGTCTATTTTTGGACGATAGCTGTCATTTATAACTCTGCAGGTTTGTGAATTACAGTGCCCCTGAGCTCCTTTCTTCAACTCGCTTTCTTGTGACCTGGCCGCAACACCGCAGGATGGCTTCAGGCCCTAATCTGGTTCCGGCCCGGCATGCTGAGCCTTTGGTTAATTCCTCTTCCTGGTGGGAAATGAGAGTTAAATTTGCCCGTCCAGACACCTCCAGCTAGCCTCTCATTGGTTCTCGCTATTCCTGTTCATCTTCCGCAGAAATTGCAAACTGGGCCAAACAGGAGGTTAAAGGGACTGACTCTCCAAGTGGGGAGAGTGTTAGTAAAGCGTCTGGAATGTTGCACCCGAGTACCAGGGGAGGAAAACTGAGACATATTTGAACACGTCTCCCGATCACATGGTTGATCATACTCTAGGTTCCACATGCATGTTTTAGCTGAAGGAAGAATACCTTAAACCTGGGTAGTTGAAACCCGTGGAATGGGTACCATGCAATATGACTTCAAAGGGTCTTCATTTGCTCACCGAACCTCTCCAATCCTATCACTGCTGCGTTTATGCCCCTGTACACATGCTTGATTCTCTTTCGGAGACATAGCAATCCATAGGTTTTAAGATACTTACTATTCAGGTACATTCTTAGGCGTTTAATATGCGGTGTTGAGTCCATTTCGTTGAGCTAGGAGTAGCTCTTGTCTATTCCATATTTGGCTTAAGGAACTTTATCTGTGCTCATTTCAATCTCTGGTTTTATGCAGCACACCAACTCACCTTTCCCCTTAAGCAAACATAAGTTGTTTTTCTAAATTTGAGACCCTGTTCTGTTCTATAATTCAGTTCCTGTGTAGCCAAGTTTACATTCCGTGTATTACTGATATCTTATGATGTTTCTTTTTCTGTGTGACTTATTTCAGTTAGAATCATCATACCTGAATCCACTCATTGTGCTGCTAAGGGCCTGATGACATAGATTTCATTGCTGAGTGATATTGCTTTGTAAGTGATACCACAACTTCTTTATCCATTTTTCACTTTCTGCGATGTTGAACTTGTACTGTAAACGAGGTTCTTGTAAACAGAGCCGTTCCAAACTTTGGGGTGGCTGTGTCTTTTTGATTTTAATTTCCCTAAGCTATAGGACCATAAGTGGAAGTGCCCTAGGCTGTGTTGCTTTGTTTTTTAGATGTTTCAGGAAACACCATACGCTTCTCCCAAGTGTCTGTTGGCAATTTACATCCCGCCCATCAGCATAACAAGGCTCCCAGTTCTCAATGGCCTGTTGCCTTTCTGGATTTTACACTTTTTTCAGATGGCCCTTTTGACCGGGGGGAAGTGAGACTTCATTGTAGTGCAGATTTCCTTTGCAAGCTTGCTTGGTTGGCCAAAAAGGGCGTATGCGTTTTTTCCTGAATATATTCAGGAAAAAACGCATACGCCCTTTTTGGCCAAGTGCATCATTGTGGACGTTCTGCCTCTTTTCCTATGCTTTCAATGCAATTCCAGTCTACCTCCTGAAATCGGTTTCCTGCAATTCTGCCCCGCTTTCAAGTCCTCTTGGCAGCCTTACTTCAGTCTATTTTTGGACGATAGCTGTCATTTATAACTCTGCAGGTTTGTGAATTACAGTGCCCCTGAGCTCCTTTCTTCAACTTGCTTTCTTGTGACCTGGCCGCAACACCGCAGGATGACTTCAGACCCTAATCTGGTTCCCGCACGGCACACTGAGCCTTTGGTTATTTCCTCTTCCTGGTGGGAAATGAGAGTTAAATTTGTCCGTCCAGACACCTCCAGCTAGTCTCTCATTGGTTCTCGCTATTCCTGTTCATCTTCCGCAGAAATTGCAAACTGCGCCAAACAGGAGGTTAAAGGCGCTGACTCTCCAAGTGGGGAGAGTGTTAGTAAAGCGTCTGGAATGTTGCACCCGAGTACCAGGGGAGGAAAACTGAGACATATTTGAACACGTCTCCCGTTCACATGGTTGATCATACTTGGGTTCCACATGCATGTTTTAGCTGAAGGAAGAATACCTTAAACCTGGAGAGTTAAGACCCGTGTAATGGGTACCATGCAATATGACTTCAAAGGGTCTTCATTTGCTCACCGAACCTCTCCAATCCTATCACTGCTGAGTTTATGCCCCTGTACACATGCTTGATTCTCTTTCAGAGACATAGCAATCCATAGGTTTTAAGATACTTACTAGTCAGGTACATTCTTAGGCGTTTAATATGCGGTGTTGAGTCCATTCCATTGAGCAAGGAGTAGCTCTTGTCTATTCCATATTTGACTTAAGGAACTTTATCTGTGCTCATTTCAATCTCTGGTTTTATGCAGCACCCCAACTCACCTTTACCCTTAAGCAAGCATAAGTTGGTTTTCTAAATTTGAGACCCTGTTCTGTTCTGTAATTCAGTTCCTGTGTAGCCAAGTTTACATTCCGTGTATTACTGATATCTTATGATGTTTCTTTTTCTGTGTGACTTACTTCAGTTAGAATCATCATACCTGAATCCACTCATTGTGCTGCTAAGGGCCTGATGACACAGATTTCATTGCTGAGTGATATTGCTTTGTAAGTAAATACCACAACTTCTTTATCCATTTTTCACTTTCTGCGATGTTGAACTTGTACTGTAAACGAGGTTCTTGTAAACAGAGCCGTTCCAAACTTTGGGGTGGCTGTGTCTTTTTGATTTTAATTTCCCTAAGCTATAGGACCATAAGTTGCAGTGCCCTAGGCTCTGTTGCTTTGTTTTTTAGATGTTTCAGGAAACACCATACACTTCTCCCGAGTGGTTGTTGGCAATTTACATCCCGCCCATCAGCATAACAAGGCTCCCAGTTCTCCATGGCCTGTCCTGCCTTTCTGGATTTTACACTTTTTTCAGATGGCCCTTTTGACCGGGGGGAAGTGAGACTTCATTGTAGTGCAGATTTCCTTTGCAAGCTTGCTTGGTTGGCCAAAAAGGGCGTATGCGTTTTTTCCTGAATATATTCAGGAAAAAACGCATACGCCCTTTTTGGCCAAGTGCATCATTGTGGACGTTCTGCCTCTTTTCCTATGCTTTCAATGCAATTCCAGTCTACCTCCTGAAATCGGTTTCCTGCAATTCTGCCCCGCTTTCAAGTCCTCTTGGCAGCCTTACTTCAGTCTATTTTTGGACGATAGCTGTCATTTATAACTCTGCAGGTTTGTGAATTACAGTGCCCCTGAGCTCCTTTCTTCAACTCGCTTTCTTGTGACCTGGCCGCAACACCGCAGGATGGCTTCAGGCCCTAATCTGGTTCTGGCACGGCACGCTGAGCCTTTGGTTATTTCCTCCTCCTGGTGGGAAATGAGAGTTAAATTTGCCCGTCCAGACACCTCCAGCTAGCCTCTCATTGGTTCTCGCTATTCCTGTTCATCTTCCGCAGAAATTGCAAACTGTGCCAAACAGGAGGTTAAAGGCGCTGACTCTCCAAGTGGGGAGAGTGTTAGTAAAGCGTCTGGAATGTTGCACCCGAGTACCAGGGGAGGAAAACTGAGACATATTTGAACACTTCTCCCGATCACATGGTTGATCATACTCTGGGTTCCACATGCATGTTTTAGCTGAAGGAAGAATACCTAAAACCTGGGTAGTTGAAACCCGTGGAATGGGTACCATGCAATATGACTTCAAAGGGTCTTCATTTGCTCACCGAACCTCTCCAATCCTATCACTGCTGCGTTTATGCCCCTGTACATATGCTTGATTCTCTTTCGGAGACATAGCAATCCATAGGTTTTAAGATACTTACTAGTCAGGTACATTCTTAGGCGTTTAATATGCGGTGTTGAGTCCATTTCATTGAGCAAGGAGTAGCCCTTGTCTATTCCATATTTGACTTAAGGAACTTTATCTGTGCTCATTTCAATCTCTGGTTTTATGCAGCACCCCAACTCACCTTTCCCCTTAAGCAAGCATAAGTTGGTTTTCTAAATTTGAGACCCTGTTCTGTTCTGTAATTCAGTTCCTGTGTAGCCAAGTTTACATTCCGTGTATTACTGATATCTTATGATGTTTCTTTTTCTGTGTGACTTACTTCAGTTAGAATCATCATACCTGAATCCACTCATTGTGCTGCTAAGGGCCTGATGACACAGATTTCATTGCTGAGTGATATTGCTTTGTAAGTAAATACCACAACTTCTTTATCCATTTTTCACTTTCTGCGATGTTGAACTTGTACTGTAAACGAGGTTCCTGTAAACAGAGCCGTTCCAAACTTTGGGGTGGCTGTGTCTTTTTGATTTTAATTTCCCTAAGCTATAGGACCATAAGTGGAAGTGCCCTAGGTTCTGTTGCTTTGTTTTTTAGATGTTTCAGGAAACACCATACACTTCTCCCGAGTGGTTGTTGGCAATTTACATCCCACCCATCAGCATAACAAGGCTCCCAGTTCTCCATGGCCTGTCCTGCCTTTCTGGATTTTACACTTTCTTCAGATGGCCCTTTTGACCGGGGGGAAGTGAGACTTCATTGTAGTGCAGATTTCCTTTGCAAGCTTGCTTGGTTGGCCAAAAAGGGCGTATGCGTTTTTTCCTGAATATATTCAGGAAAAAACGCATACGCCCTTTTTGGCCAAGTGCATCATTGTGGACGTTCTGCCTCTTTTCCTATGCTTTCAATGCAATTCCAGTCTACCTCCTGAAATCGGTTTCCTGCAATTCTGCCCCGCTTTCAAGTCCTCTTGGCAGCCTTACTTCAGTCTATTTTTGGACGATAGCTGTCATTTATAACTCTGCAGGTTTGTGAATTACAGTGCCCCTGAGCTCCTTTCTTCAACTCGCTTTCTTGTAACCTGGCCGCAACACCGCAGGATGGCTTCAGGCCCTAATCTGGTTCCGGTACGGCACGCTGAGCCTTTGGTTATTTCCTCCTCCTGGTGGGAAATGAGAGTTAAATTTGCCCGTCCAGACACCTCCAGCTAGCCTCTCATTGGTTCTCGCTATTCCTGTTCATCTTCCGCAGAAATTGCAAACTGTGCCAAACAGGAGGTTAAAGGCGCTGACTCTCCAAGTGGCGAGAGTGTTAGTAAAGCGTCTGGAATGTTGCACCCGTGTACCAGGGTACAAAAACTGAGACATATTTGAACACGTCTCCCGATCACATGGTTGATCATACTTGGGTTCACATGCATGTTTTAGCTGAAGGAAGAATACCTAAAACCTGGGTAGTTGAAACCCGTGAAATGGGTACCATGCAATATGACTTCAAAGGGTCTTCATTTGCTCACCGAACCTCTCCAATCCTATCACTGCTGCGTTTATGCCCCTGTACACATGCTTGATTCTCTTTCGGAGACATAGCAATCCATAGGTTTTAAGATACTTACTAGTCAGGTACATTCTTAGGCGTTTAATATGCGGTGTTGAGTCCATTTCGTTGAGCAAGGAGTAGCTCTTGTCTATTCCATATTTGGCTTAAGGAACTTTATCTGTGCTCATTTCAATCTCTGGTTTTATGCAGCAACCCAACTCACCTTTCCCCTTAAGCAAGCATAAGTTGGTTTTCAAATTTGAGAACCTTTTCTGTTTGGGAATTCAGTTCCTGTGTAGCCAAGTTTACATTCCGTGTATTACTGATATCTTATGATGTTTCTTTTTCTGTGTGACTTATTTCAGTTAGAATCATCGTACCTGAATCTACTCATTATGCTGCTACGGGCCTGATGACATAGATTTCATTGCTGAGTGATACTGCATTGTACGTAAGTACCACAAGTTCTTTATCCATTTTTCACTTTCTGCGATGTTGAACTTGTACTGTAAATGAGGTTCTTGAAAACAGAGCCATTCCAAACTTTGGGGTGGCTGTGTCTCTTTGATTTTAATTTCCCTAAGCTATAGGACCATAAGTGGAAGTGCCCTAGGCTCTGTTGCTTTCTTTTTTAGATGTTTCAAGAAACACCATACACTTCTCCCGAGTGGTTGTTGGCAATTTACATCCCGCCCTTCAGCATAACAAGGCTCCCAGTTCTCCATGGCCTGTCCTGCCTTTCTGGATTTTACACTTTTTTCAGATGGCCCTTTTGACCGGGGGGAAGTGAGACTTCATTGTAGTGCAGATTTCCTTTGCAAGCTTGCTTGGTTGGCCAAAAAGGGCGTATGCGTTTTTTCCTGAATATATTCAGGAAAAAACGCATACGCCCTTTTTGGCCAAGTGCATCATTGTGGACGTTCTGCCTCTTTTCCTATGCTTTCAATGCAATTCCAGTCTACCTCCTGAAATCGGTTTCCTGCAATTCTGCCCCGCTTTCAAGTCCTCTTGGCAGCCTTACTTCAGTCTATTTTTGGACGATAGCTGTCATTTATAACTCTGCAGGTTTGTGAATTACAGTGACCCTGAGCTCCTTTCTTCAACTCGCTTTCTTGTGACCTGGCCGTAACACCGCAGGATGGCTTCAGGCCCTAATCTGGTTCCGGCCCGGCATGCTGAGCCTTTGGTTAATTCCTCTTCCTGGTGGGAAATGAGAGTTAAATTTGCCCGTTCAGACACCGCCAGCTAGTCTCTCATTGGTTCTCGCTATTCCTGTTCATCTTCCGCAGAAATTGCAAACTGGGCCAAACAGGAGGTTAAAGGGACTGACTCTCCAAGTCGGGAGAGTGTTAGTAAAGCGTCTGGAATGTTGCACCCCAGTACCAGGGGAGGAAAACTGAGACATATTTGAACACGTCTACCGTTCACATGGTTGATCATACTCTGGGTTCCACATGCATGTTTTAGCTGAAGGAAGAATACCTTAAACCTGGAGAGTTGAGACCCGTGGAATGGGTACCATGCAATATGATTTCAAAGGGTCTTCATTTGCTCACTGAACCTCTCCAATCCTATCACTGCTGCGTTTATGCCCCTGTACACACGCTTGATTCTCTTTTGGAGACATAGCAATCCATAGGTTTTAAGATACTTACTAGTCAGGTACATTCTTAGGCGTTTAATATGGGGTGTTGAGTCCATTTCGTTGAGCAAGGAGTAGCTCTTGTCTATTCCATACTTGGCTTAAGGAACTTTATCTGTGCTCATTTCAATCTCTGGTTTTATGCAGCACCCAAACTCACCTTTCCCCTTAAGCAAGCATAAGTTGGTTTTCTCAATTTGAGAACCTGTTCTGTTTTGGAATGCAGTTCCTGTGTAGCCAAGTTTACATTCCGTGTATTAGTGATATCTTATGATGTTTCTTTTTCTGTGTGACTTATTTCAGTTAGAATCATCGTACCTGAATCCACTCATTGTGATGCTAAGGGCCTGATGACATAGATTTCATTGCTGAGTGATATTGCTTTGTAAGTAAATACCACAACTTCTTTATCCATTTTTCACTTTCTGTGATGTTGAACTTGTACTGTAAACGAGGTTCTTCTAAACAGAGGCGTCCCAAACTTGGGGTGGCTGTGTCTTTTTGATTTTAATTTCCCTAAGCTATAGGACCATAAGTGGCAGTGCCCTAGGCTCTGTTGCTTTGTTTTTTAGATGTTTCAGGAAACACCAGACACTTCTCCCGAGTGTCTGTTGGCAATTTACATGCCGCCCATCAGCATAACAAGGCTCCCAGTTGTCCTTGGCCTGTCCTGCCTTTCTGGATTTTACACTTTTTTCAGATGGCCCTTTTGACCGGGGGGAAGTGAGACTTCATTGTAGTGCAGATTTCCTTTGCAAGCTTGCTTGGTTGGCCAAAAAGGGCATATGCGTTTTTTCCTGAATATATTCAGGAATAATTTGCCCGTCCAGACACCTCCAGCTAGCCTCTCATTGGTTCTCGCTATTCCTGTTCATCTTCCGCAGAAATTGCAAACTGGGCCAAACAGGAGGTTAAAGGCGCTGACTCTCCAAGTGGGGAGAGTGTTAGTAAAGCGTCTGGAATGTTGCACCCGAGTACCAGGGGAGGAAAACTGAGACATATTTGAACACGTCTCCCGTTCACATGGTTGATCATACTTGGGTTCCACATGCATGTTTTAGCTGAAGGAAGAATACCTTAAACCTGGAGAGTTGAGACCCGTGTAATGGGTACCATGCAATATGACTTCAAATGGTCTTCATTTGCTCACCGAACCTCTCCAATCATATCACTGCTGCGTTTATGCCCCTGTACACATACTTGATTCTCTTTAGGAGACATAGCAATCCATAGGTTTTACAATACTTACTAGTCAGGTACATTCTTAGACGTTTAATATGCGGTGTTGAGTCCATTTCGTTGAGCAAGGAGTAGCTCTTGTCTATTCCATATTTGACTTAAGGAACTTTATCTGTGCTCATTTCAATCTCTGGTTTTATGCAGCACCCCAACTCACCTTTACCCTTAAGCAAGCATAAGTTGGTTTTCTAAATTTGAGACCCTGTTCTGTTCTGTAATTCAGTTCCTGTGTAGCCAAGTTTACATTCCGTGTATTAGTGATATCTTATGATGTTTCTTTTTCTGTGTGACTTATTTCAGTTAGAATCATCATACCTGAATCCACTCATTGTGCTGCTAAGGGCCTGATGACACAGATTTCATTGCTGAGTGATATTGCTTTGTAAGTAAATACCACAACTTCTTTATCCATTTTTCACTTTCTGCGATGTTGAACTTGTACTGTAAACGAGGTTCTTGTAAACAGAGCTGTTCCAAACTTTGGGGTGGCTGTGTCTTTTTGATTTTAATTTCCCTAAGCTATAGGACCATAAGTGGAAGTGCCCTAGGCTGTGTTGCTTTGTTTTTTAGATGTTTCAGGAATCACCATACACTTCTCCCAAGTGTCTGTTGGCAATTTACATCCTGCCCATCAGCATAACAAGGCTCCCAGTTCTCCATGGCCTGTCCTGCCTTTCTGGATTTTATACTTTTTTCAGATGGCCCTTTTGACCGGGGGGAAGTGAGACTTCATTGTAGTGCAGATTTCCTTTGCAAGCTTGCTTGGTTGGCCAAAAAGGGCGTATGCGTTTTTTCCTGAATATATTCAGGAAAAAACGCATACGCCCTTTTTGGCCAAGTGCATCATTGTGGACGTTCTGCCTCTTTTCCTATGCTTTCAATGCAATTCCAGTCTACCTCCTGAAATCGGTTTCCTGCAATTCTGCCCCGCTTTCAAGTCCTCTTGGCAGCCTTACTTCAGTCTATTTTTGGACGATAGCTGTCATTTATAACTCTGCAGGTTTGTGAATTACAGTGCCCCTGAGCTCCTTTCTTCAACTCGCTTTCTTGTGACCTGGCCGCAACACCGCAGGATGGCTTCAGGCCCTAATCTGGTCCCGGCCCGGCATGCTGAGCCTTTGGTTAATTCCTCTTCCTGGTGGGAAATGAGAGATAAATTTGCCCGTCCAGACACCTCCAGCTAGCCTCTCATTGGTTCTCGCTATTCCTGTTCATCTTCCGCAGAAATTGCAAACTGGGCCAAACCGGAGGTTAAAGGGACTGACTCTCCAAGTGGGGAGAGTGTTAGTAAAGCGTCTGGAATGTTGCACCCGAGTACCAGGGGAGGAAAACTGAGACATATTTGAACACGTCTCCCGATCACATGGTTGATCATACTCTAGGTTCCACATGCATGTTTTAGCTGAAGGAAGAATACCTTAAACCTGGGTAGTTGAAACCCGTGGAATGGGTACCATGCAATATGACTTCAAAGGGTCTTCATTTGCTCACCGAACCTCTCCAATCCTATCACTGCTGCGTTTATGCCCCTGTACACATGCTTGATTCTCTTTTGGAGACATAGCAATCCATAGGTTTTAAGATACTTACAAGTCAGGTACATTCTTAGGCGCTTAATATGCGGTGTTGAGTCCATTTCGTTGAGCAAGGAGTAGCTCTTGTCTATTCCATATTTGGCTTAAGGAACTTTATCTGTGCTCATTTCAATCTCTGGTTTTATGCAGCACCCCAACTCACCTTTCCCCTTAAGCAAGCATAAGTTGGTTTTCTAAATTTGAGACCCTGTTCTGTTCTGTAATTCAGTTCCTGTGTAGCCAAGTTTACATTCCGTGTATTACTGATATCTTATGATGTTTCTTTTTCTGTGTGACTTACTTCAGTTAGAATCATCATACCTGAATCCACTCATTGTGCTGCTAAGGGCCTCATGACATAGATTTCATTGCTGAGTGATATTGCTTTGTAAGTGAATACCACAACTTCTTTATCCATTTTTCACTTTCTGCGATGTTGAACTTGTACTGTAAACGAGGTTCTTGTAAACAGAGCCGTTCCAAACTTTGGGGTGGCTGTGTCTTTTTGATTTTAATTTCCCTAAGCTATAGGACCATAAGTGGAAGTGCCCTAGGGTGTGTTGCTTTGTTTTTTAGATGTTTCAGGAAACACCATACACTTCTCCCAAGTGTCTGTTGGCAATTTACATCCCGCCCATCAGCATAACAAGGCTCCCAGCTCTCAATGGCCTGTTGCCTTTCTGGATTTTACACTTTTTTCAGATGGCCCTTTTGACCGGGGGGAAGTGAGACTTCATTGTAGTGCAGATTTCCTTTGCAAGCTTTCTTGGTTGGCCAAAAAGGGCGTATGCGTTTTTTCCTGAATATATTCAGGAAAAAACGCATACGCCCTTTTTGGCCAAGTGCATCATTGTGGACGTTCTGCCTCTTTTCCTATGCTTTCAATGCAATTCCAGTCTACCTCCTGAAATCGGTTTCCTGCAATTCTGCCCCGCTTTCAAGTCCTCTTGGCAGCCTTACTTCAGTCTATTTTTGGACGATAGCTGTCATTTATAACTCTGCAGGTTTGTGCATTACAGTGCCCCTGAGCTCCTTTCTTCAACTCGCTTTCTTGTGAGCTGGCCGCAACACCGCAGGATGGCTTCAGGCCCTAATCTGCTTCCGGCACGGCACGCTGAGCCTTTGGTTAATTCCTCTTCCTGGTGGGAAATGAGAGTTAAATTTGCCCGTCCAGACACCTCCAGCTAGCCTCTCATTGGTTCTCGCTATTCCTGTTCATCTTCCGCAGAAATTGCAAACTGGGCCAAACAGGAGGTTAAAGGGACTGACTCTCCAAGTGGGGAGAGTGTTAGTAAAGCGTCTGGAATGTTGCACCCGAGTACCAGGGGAGGAAAACTGAGACATATTTGAACACGTCTCCCGATCACATGGTTGATCATACTCTAGGTTCCACATGCATGTTTTAGCTGAAGGAAGAATACCTTAAACCTGGGTAGTTGAAACCCGTGGAATGGGTACCATGCAATATGACTTCAAAGGGTCTTCATTTGCTCACCGAACCTCTCCAATCCTATCACTGCTGCGTTTATGCCCCTGTACACATGCTTGATTCTCTTTCGGAAACATAGCAATCCATAGGTTTTAAGATACTTACTAGTCAGGTACATTCTTAGGCGTTTAATATGCGGTGTTGAGTCCATTTCATTGAGCAAGGAGTAGCTCTTGTCTATTCCATATTTGACTTAAGGAACTTTATCTGTGCTCATTTCAATCTCTGGTTTTATGCAGCACCCCAACTCACCTTTACCCTTAAGCAACCATAAGTTGGTTTTCTAAATTTGAGACCCTGTTCTGTTCTGTAATTCAGTTCCTGTGTAGCCAAGTTTACATTCCGTGTATTACTGATATCTTATGATGTTTCTTTTTCTGTGTGACTTACTTCAGTTAGAATCATCATACCTGAATCCACTCATTGTGCTGCTAAGGGCCTGATGACATAGATTTCATTGCTGAGTGATAGTGCTTTGTAAGTAAATACCACAACTTCTTTATCCATTTTTCACTTTCTGCGATGTTGAACTTGTACTGTAAACGAGGTTCTTGTAAACAGAGCTGTTCCAAACTTTGGGGTGGCTGTGTCTTTTTGATTTTAATTTCCCTAAGCTATAAGACCATAAGTGGAAGTGCCCTAGGTTCTGTTTCTTTGTTTTTTAGATGTTTCAGGAAACACCATACACTTCTCCCGAGTGGTTGTTGGCAATTTACATCCCGCCCATCAGCATAACAAGGCTCCCAGTTGTCCATGGCCTGTCCTGCCTTTCTGGATTTTACACTTTTTTCAGATGGCCCTTTTGACCGGGGGGAAGTGAGACTTCATTGTAGTGCAGATTTCCTTTGCAAGCTTGCTTGGTTGGCCAAAAAGGGCGTATGCGTTTTTTCCTGAATATATTCAGGAAAAAACGCATACGCCCTTTTTGGCCAAGTGCATCATTGTGGACGTTCTGCCTCTTTTCCTATGCTTTCAATGCAATTCCAGTCTACCTCCTGAAATCGGTTTCCTGCAATTCTGCCCTGCTTTCAAGTTCTCTTGGCAGCCTTACTTCAGTCTATTTTTGGACGATAGCTGTCATTTATAACTCTGCAGGTTTGTGCATTACAGTGCCCCTGAGCTCCTTTCTTCAACTTGCTTTCTTGTGACCTGGCCGCAACACTGCAGGATGGCTTCAGACCCTAATCTGGTTCCGGCATGGCACGCTGAGCCTTTGGTTATTTCCTTTTCCTGGTGGGAAATGAGAGTTAAATTTGCCCGTCCAGACACCTCCAGCTAGTCTCTCATTGGTTCTCGCTATTCCTGTTCATCTTCCGCAGAAATTGCAAACTGGGCCAAACAGGAGGTTAAAGGCGCTGACTCTCCAAGTGGGGAGAGTGTTAGTAAAGCATCTGGAATGTTGCACCCGAGTACCAGGGGAGGAAAACTGAGACATATTTGAACACGTCTCCCGATCACATGGTTGATCATACTCTAGGTTCCACATGCATGTTTTAGCTGAAGGAAGAATACCTTAAACCTGGGTAGTTGAAACCCGTGGAATGGGTACCATGCAATATGACTTCAAAGGGTCTTCATTTGCTCACCGAACCTCTCCAATCCTATCACTGCTGCGTTTATGCCCCTGTACACATGCTTGATTCTCTTTCGGAGACATAGCAATCCATAGGTTTTAAGATACTTACTAGTCAGGTACATTCTTAGGCGTTTAATATGCGGTGTTGAGTCCATTTCGTTGAGCAAGGAGTAGCTCTTGTCTATTCCATATTCGGCTTAAGGAACTTTATCTGTGCTCATTTCAATCTCTGGTTTTATGCAGCAACCCAACTCACCTTTCCCCTTAAGCAAGCATAAGTTGGTTTTCTAAATTTGAGAACCTGTTCTTTTTTGGAATTCAGTTCCTGTGTAGCCAAGTTTACATTCCGTGTATTAGTGATATCTTATGATGTTTCTTTTTCTGTGTGACTTATTTCAGTTAGAATCATCGTACCTGAATCTACTCATTATGCTGCTACGGGCCTGATGACATAGATTTCATTGCTGAGTGATACTGCATTGTACGTAAGTACCACAATTTCTTTATCCATTTTTCACTTTCTGCGATGTTGAACTTGTACTGTAAACGAGGTTCTTGTAAACAGAGGCGTCCCAAACATTGGGGTGGCTGTGTCTTTTTGATATTAATTTCCCTAAGCTATAGGACCATAAGTGGCAGTGCCCTAGGCTCTGTTGCTTTGTTTTTTAGATGTTTCAGGAAACACCATACACTTCTCCCGAGTGTCTGTTGGCAATTTACATCCCGCCCATCAGCATAACAAGGCTCCCAGTTCTCCATGGCCTGTCCTGCCTTTCTGGATTTTACACTTTTTTCAGATGGCCCTTTTGACCGGGGGGAAGTGAGACTTCATTGTAGTGCAGATTTCCTTTGCAAGCTTGCTTGGTTGGCCAAAAAGGGCGTATGCGTTTTTTCCTGAATATATTCAGGAAAAAACGCATACGCCCTTTTTGGCCAAGTGCATCATTGTGGACGTTCTGCCTCTTTTCCTATGCTTTCAATGCAATTCCAGTCTACCTCCTGAAATCGGTTTCCTGCAATTCTGCCCCGCTTTCAAGTCCTCTTGGCAGCCTTACTTCAGTCTATTTTTGGACGATAGCTGTCATTTATAACTCTGCAGGTTTGTGCATTACAGTGCCCCTGAGCTCCTTTCTTCAACTTGCTTTCTTGTGACCTGGCCGCAACACTGCAGGATGGCTTCAGACCCTAATCTGGTTCCGGCATGGCACGCTGAGCCTTTGGTTATTTCCTTTTCCTGGTGGGAAATGAGAGTTAAATTTGCCCGTCCAGACACCTCCAGCTAGTCTCTCATTGGTTCTCGCTATTCCTGTTCATCTTCCGCAGAAATTGCAAACTGGGCCAAACAGGAGGTTAAAGGCGCTGACTCTCCAAGTGGGGAGAGTGTTAGTAAAGCGTCTGGAATGTTGCACCCGAGTACCAGGGGAGGAAAACTGAGACATATTTGAACACGTCTCCCGATCACATGGTTGATCATACTCTAGGTTCCACATGCATGTTTTAGCTGAAGGAAGAATACCTTAAACCTGGGTAGTTGAAACCCGTGGAATGGGTACCATGCAATATGACTTCAAAGGGTCTTCATTTGCTCACCGAACCTCTCCAATCCTATCACTGCTGCGTTTATGCCCCTGTACACATGCTTGATTCTCTTTCGGAGACATAGCAATCCATAGGTTTTAAGATACTTACTAGTCAGGTACATTCTTAGGCGTTTAATATGCGGTGTTGAGTCCATTTCGTTGAGCAAGGAGTAGCTCTTGTCTATTCCATATTCGGCTTAAGGAACTTTATCTGTGCTCATTTCAATCTCTGGTTTTATGCAGCAACCCAACTCACCTTTCCCCTTAAGCAAGCATAAGTTGGTTTTCTAAATTTGAGAACCTGTTCTTTTTTGGAATTCAGTTCCTGTGTAGCCAAGTTTACATTCCGTGTATTAGTGATATCTTATGATGTTTCTTTTTCTGTGTGACTTATTTCAGTTAGAATCATCGTACCTGAATCTACTCATTATGCTGCTACGGGCCTGATGACATAGATTTCATTGCTGAGTGATACTGCATTGTACGTAAGTACCACAAGTTCTTTATCCATTTTTCACTTTCTGCGATGTTGAACTTGTACTGTAAACGAGGTTCTTGTAAACAGAGGCGTCCCAAACTTTGGGGTGGCTGTGTCTTTTTGATATTAATTTCCCTAAGCTATAGGACCATAAGTGGCAGTGCCCTAGGCTCTGTTGCTTTGTTTTTTAGATGTTTCAGGAAACACCATACACTTCTCCCGAGTGTCTGTTGGCAATTTACATCCCGCCCATCAGCATAACAAGGCTCCCAGTTCTCCATGGCCTGTCCTGCCTTTCTGGATTTTACACTTTTTTCAGATGGCCCTTTTGACCAGGGGGAAGTGAGACTTCATTGTAGTGCAGATTTCCTTTGCAAGCTTGCTTGGTTGGCCAAAAAGGGCGTATGCGTTTTTTCCTGAATATATTCAGGAAAAAACGCATACGCCCTTTTTGGCCAAGTGCATCATTGTGGACGTTCTGCCTCTTTTCCTATGCTTTCAATGCAATTCCAGTCTACCTCCTGAAATCGGTTTCCTGCAATTCTGCCCCGCTTTCAAGTCCTCTTGGCAGCCTTACTTCAGTCTATTTTTGGACGATAGCTGTCATTTATAACTCTGCAGGTTTGTGCATTACAGTGCCCCTGAGCTCCTTTCTTCAACTCGCTTTCTTGTGACCTGGCCGCAACACCGCAGGATGGCTTCAGGCCCTAATCTGGTTCCGGCACGGCACGCTGAGCCTTTGGTTATTTCCTTTTCCTGGTGGGAAATGAGAGTTAAATTTGCCCGTCCAGACACCTCCAGCTAGTCTCTCATTGGTTCTCGCTATTCCTGTTCATCTTCCGCAGAAATTGCAAACTGGGCCAAACAGGAGGTTAAAGGCGCTGACTCTCCAAGTGGGGAGAGTGTTAGTAAAGCGTCTGGAATGTTGCACCCGAGTACCAGGGGAGGAAAACTGAGACATATTTGAACACGTCTCTCGTTCACATGGTTGATCATACTTGGGTTCCACATGCATGTTTTAGCTGAAGGAAGAATACCTTAAACCTGGAGAGTTAAGACCCGTGTAATGGGTACCATGCAATATGACTTCAAAGGGTCTTCATTTGCTCACCGAACCTCTCCAATCCTATCACTGCTGCGTTTATGCCCCTGTAAACATGCTTGATGCTCTTTCGGAGACATAGCAATCCATAGGTTTTTAAGATACTTACTAGTCAGGTACATTCTTAGGCGTTTAATATGCGGTGTTGAGTCCATTTCGTTGAGCAAGGAGTAGCTCTTGTCTATTCCATATTTGACTTAAGGAACTTTATCTGTGCTCATTTCAATCTCTGGTTTTATGCAGCACCCCAACTCACCTTTACCCTTAAGCAAGCATAAGTTGGTTTTCTAAATTTGAGACCCTGTTCTGTTCTGTAATTCAGTTCCTGTGTAGCCAAGTTTACATTCCGTGTATTAGTGATATCTTATGATGTTTCTTTTTCTGTGTGACTTATTTCAGTTAGAATCATCATACCTGAATCCACTCATTGTGATGCTAAGGGCCTGATGACACAGATTTCATTGCTGAGTGATATTGCTTTGTAAGTGAATACTACAACTTCTTTATCCATTTTTCACTTTCTGCGATGTTGAACTTGTACTGTAAACGAGGTTCTTGTACACAGAGCCGTTCCAAACTTTGGGGTGGCTGTGTCTTTTTGATTTTAATTTCCCTAAGCTATAGGACCATAAGTGGAAGTGCCCTAGGCTCTGTTGCTTTGTTTTTTAGATGTTTCAGGAAACACCATACACTTCTCCCAAGTGTCTGTTGGCAATTTACATCCCGCCCATCAGCATAACAAGGCTCCCAGTTCTCAATGGCCTGTTGCCTTTCTGGATTTTACACTTTTTTCAGATGGCCCTTTTGACCGGGGGGAAGTGAGACTTCATTGTAGTGCAGATTTCCTTTGCAAGCTTGCTTGGTTGGCCAAAAAGGGCGTATGCGTTTTTTCCTGAATATATTCAGGAAAAAACGCATACGCCCTTTTTGGCCAAGTGCATCATTGTGGACGTTCTGCCTCTTTTCCTATGCTTTCAATGCAATTCCAGTCTACCTCCTGAAATCGGTTTCCTGCAATTCTGCCCCGCTTTCAAGTCCTCTTGGCAGCCTTACTTCAGTCTATTTTTGGACGATAGCTGTCATTTATAACTCTGCAGGTTTGTGAATTACAGTGCCCCTGAGCTCCTTTCTTCAACTCGCTTTCTTGTGACCTGGCCGCAACACCGCAGGATGGCTTCAGGCCCTAATCTGGTTCCGGCACGGCACGCTGAGCCTTTGGTTAATTCCTCTTCCTGGTGGGAAATGAGAGTTAAATTTGCCCGTCCAGACACCTCCAGCTAGCCTCTCATTGGTTCTCGCTATTCCTGTTCATCTTCCGCAGAAATTGCAAACTGGGCCAAACAGGAGGTTAAAGGGACTGACTCTCCAAGTGGGGAGAGTGTTAGTAAAGCGTCTGGAATGTTGCACCCGAGTACCAGGGGAGGAAAACTGAGACATATTTGAACCCGTCTCCCGTTCACATGGTTGATCATACTCTGGGTTCCACATGCATGTTTTAGCTTAAGGAAGAATACCTTAAACCTGGAGAGTTGAGACCCGTGTAATGGGTACCATGCAATATGACTTCAAAGGGTCTTCATTTGCTCACCGAACCTCTCCAATCCTATCACTGCTGCGTTTATGCCCCTGTACACACGCTTGTTTCTCTTTTGGAGACATAGCAATCCATAGGTTTTAAGATACTTACTAGTCAGGTACATTCTTAGGGGTTTAATATGGGGTTTTGAGTCCATTTCGTTGAGCAAGGAGTAGCTCTTGTCTATTCCATATTTGGCTTAAGGAACTTTATCTGTGCTCATTTCAATCTCTGGTTTTATGCAGCACCCCAACTCACCTTTCCCCTTAAGCAAGCATAAGTTGGTTTTCTAAATTTGAGACCCTGTTCTGTTTTGTAATTCAGTTCCTGTGTAGCCAAGTTTACATTCCGTGTATTACTGATATCTTATGATGTTTCTTTTCTGTGTGACTTATTTCAGTTAGAATCATCATACCTGAATCCACTCATTGTGCTGCTACGGGCCTGATGACAGAGATTTCATTGCTGAGTGATATTGCTTTGTAAGTAAATACCACAACTTCTTTATCCATTTTTCACTTTCTGCGATGTTGAACTTGTACTGTAAACGAGGTTCTTGTAAACAGAGCCGTTCCAAACTTTGGGGTGGCTGTGTCTTTTTGATTTTAATTTCCCTAAGCTATAGGACCATAAGTGGCAGTGCCCTAGGCTCTGTTGCTTTGTTTTTTAGATGTTTCAGGAAACACCATACACTTCTCCCCAGTGGTTGTTGGCAATTTACATCCCGCCCATCAGCATAACAAGGCTCCCAGTTCTCCATGGCCTGTCCTGCCTTTCTGGATTTTACACTTTTTTCAGATGGCCCTTTTGACCGGGGGGAAGTGAGACTTCATTGTAGTGCAGATTTCCTTTGCAAGCTTTCTTGGTTGGCCAAAAAGGGCGTATGCGTTTTTTCCTGAATATATTCAGGAAAAAACGCATACGCCCTTTTTGGCCAAGTGCATCATTGTGGACGTTCTGCCTCTTTTCCTATGCTTTCAATGCAATTCCAGTCTACCTCCTGAAATCGGTTTCCTGCAATTCTGCCCCGCTTTCAAGTCCTCTTGGCAGCCTTACTTCAGTCTATTTTTGGACGATAGCTGTCATTTATAACTCTGCAGGTTTGTGAATTACAGTGCCCCTGAGCTCCTTTCTTCAACTCGCTTTCTTGTGACCTGGCCGCAACACCGCAGGATGGCTTCAGGCCCTAATCTGGTTCCGGCACGGCACGCTGAGCCTTTGGTTAATTCCTCTTCCTGGTGGGAAATGAGAGTTAAATTTGCCCGTCCAGACACCTCCAGCTAGTCTCTCATTGGTTCTCGCTATTCCTGTTCATCTTCGGCAGAAATTGCAAACTGGGCCAAACAGGAGGT
The DNA here is from genome assembly GCF_949987515.2 of Delphinus delphis. Classification (NCBI taxonomy): domain Eukaryota; kingdom Metazoa; phylum Chordata; class Mammalia; order Artiodactyla; family Delphinidae; genus Delphinus; species Delphinus delphis. The sequence goes on along the minus strand of NC_082690.1, from coordinate 1,182,163 downwards.
TAAAGGGACTGACTCTCCAAGTCGGGAGAGTGTTAGTAAAGCGTCTGGAATGTTGCACCCGAGTACCAGGGGAGGAAAACTGAGACATATTTGAACACGTCTCCCGTTCACATGGTTGATCATACTCTGGGTTCCACATGCATGTTTTAGCTGAAGGAAGAATACCTTAAACCTAGAGATTTGAGACCCGTGGAATGGGTACCATGCAATATGACTTCAAAGGGTCTTCATTTGCTCACCGAACCTCTCCAATCCTATCACTGCTGCGTTTATGCCCCTGTACACACGCTTGATTCTCTTTTGGACACATAGCAATCCATAGGTTTTAAGATACTTACTAGTCAGGTACATTCTTAGGCGTTTAATATGCGGTGTTGAGTCCATTTCGTTGAGCAAGGAGTAGCTCTTGTCTATTCCATATTTGGCTTAAGGAACTTTATCTGTGCTCATTTCAATCTCTGGTTTTATGCAGCACCCCAACTCACCTTTCCCCTTAAGCAAGCATAAGTTGGTTTTCTAAATTTGAGACCCTGTTCTGTTCTGTAATGCAGTTCCTGTGTAGCCAAGTTTACATTCCGTGTATTACTGATATCTTATGATGTTTCTTTTTCTGTGTGACTTACTTCAGTTAGAATCATCATACCTGAATCCACTCATTGTGCTGCTAAGGGCCTGATGACACAGATTTCATTGCTGAGTGATATTGCTTTGTAAGTAAATACCACAACTTCTTTATCCATTTTTCACTTTCTGCGATGTTGAACTTGTACTGTAAAGGAGGTTCTTGTAAACAGAGGCGTCCCAAACTTTGGGGTGGCTGTGTCTTTTTGATTTTAATTTCCCTATGCTATAGGACCATAAGTGGCAGTGCCCTAGGCTCTGTTGCTTTGTTTTTTAGATGTTTCAGGAAACACCATACACTTCTCCCGAGTGTCTGTTGGCAATTTACATCCCGCCCATCAGCATAACAAGGCTCCCAGTTCTCCATGGCCTGTCCTGCCTTTCTGGATTTTACACTTTTTTCAGATGGCCCTTTTGACCGGGGGGAAGTGAGACTTCATTGTAGTGCAGATTTCCTTTGCAAGCTTGCTTGGTTGGCCAAAAAGGGCGTATGCGTTTTTTCCTGAATATATTCAGGAAAAAACGCATACGCCCTTTTTGGCCAAGTGCATCATTGTGGACGTTCTGCCTCTTTTCCTATGCTTTCAATGCAATTCCAGTCTACCTCCTGAAATCGGTTTCCTGCAATTCTGCCCCGCTTTCAAGTCCTCTTGGCAGCCTTACTTCAGTCTATTTTTGGACGATAGCTGTCATTTATAACTCTGCAGGTTTGTGAATTACAGTGCCCCTGAGCTCCTTTCTTCAACTCGCTTTCTTTTGAGCTGGCCGCAACACCGCAGGATGGCTTCAGGCCCTAATATGGTTCCGGCACGGCACGCTGAGCCTTTGGTTATTTCCTCTTCCTGGTGGGAAATGAGAGTTAAATTTGCGCGTCCAGACACCTCCAGCTAGTCTCTCATTGGTTCTCGCTATTCCTGTTCATCTTCCGCAGAAATTGCAAACTGGGCCAAACAGGAGGTTAAAGGGACTGACTCTCCAAGTCGGGAGAGTGTTAGTAAAGCGTCTGGAATGTTGCACCCGAGTACCAGGGTACGAAAACTGAGACATATTTGAACACGTCTCCCGATCACATGGTTGATCATACTCCAGGTTCCACATGCATGTTTTAGCTGAAGGAAGAATACCTTAAACCTGGGTAGTTGAAACCCGTGGAATGGGTACCATGCAATATGACTTCAAAGGGTCTTCATTTGCTCACCGAACCTCTCCAATCCTATCACTGCTGCGTTTATGCCCCTGTACACATGCTTGATTCTCTTTCGGAGACATAGCAATCCATAGGTTTTAAGATACTTACTAGTCAGGTACATTCTTAGGCGTTTAATATGCGGTGTTGAGTCCATTTCGTTGAGCAAGGAGTAGCTCTTGTCTATTCCATATTTGGCTTAAGGAACTTTATCTGTGCTCATTTCAATCTCTGGTTTTATGCAGCACCCCAACTCACCTTTACCCTTAAGCAAGCATAAGTTGGTTTTCTAAATTTGAGTCCCTGTTCTGTTCTGTAATTCAGTTCCTTTGTAGCCAAGTTTACATTCCGTGTATTACTGATATCTTATGATGTTTCTTTTTCTGTGTGACTTACTTCAGTTAGAATCATCATACCTGAATCCACTCATTGTGCTGCTAAGTGCCTGATGACACAGATTTCATTGCTGAGTGATATTGCTTTGTAAGTAAATACCACAAGTTCTTTATCCATTTTTCACTTTCTGCGATGTTGAACTTGTACTGTAAACGAGGTTCTTGTAAACAGAGCCGTTCCAAACTTTGGGGTGGCTGTGTCTTTTTGATTTTAATTTCCCTAAGCTATAGGACCATAAGTGGAAGTGCCCTAGGTTCTGTTGCTTTGTTTTTTAGATGTTTCAGGAAACACCATACACTTCTCCCGAGTGTCTGTTGGCAATTTACATCCCGCCCATCAGCATAACAAGGCTCCCAGTTCTCCATGGCCTGTCCTGCCTTTCTGGATTTTACACTTTTTTCAGATGGCCCTTTTGACCGGGGGGAAGTGAGACTTCATTGTAGTGCAGATTTCCTTTGCAAGCTTGCTTGGTTGGCCAAAAAGGGCGTATGCGTTTTTTCCTGAATATATTCAGGAAAAAACGCATACGCCCTTTTTGGCCAAGTGCATCATTGTGGACGTTCTGCCTCTTTTCCTATGCTTTCAATGCAATTCCAGTCTACCTCCTGAAATCGGTTTCCTGCAATTCTGCCCCGCTTTCAAGTCCTCTTGGCAGCCTTACTTCAGTCTATTTTTGGACGATAGCTGTCATTTATAACTCTGCAGGTTTGTGAATTACAGTGCCCCTGAGCTCCTTTCTTCAACTCGCTTTCTTGTGAGCTGGCCGCAACACCGCAGGATGGCTTCAGGCCCTAATCTGGTTCCGGCACGGCACGCTGAGCCTTTGGTTAATTCCTCTTCCTGGTGGGAAATGAGAGTTAAATTTGCCTGTCCAGACACCTCCAGCTAGTCTCTCATTGGTTCTCGCTATTCCTGTTCATCTTCCGCAGAAATTGCAAACTGGGCCAACCAGGAGGTTAAAGGGACTGACTCTCCAAGTCGGGAGAGTGTTAGTAAAGCGTCTGGAATGTTGCACCAGAGTCCCAGGGTACGAAATCTGACACATATTTGAACACGTCTCCCGATCACATGGTTGATCATACTCTAGGTTCCACATGCATGTTTTAGCTGAAGGAAGAATACCTTAAACCTGGGTAGTTGAAACCCGTGGAATGGGTACCATGCAATATGACTTCAAAGGGTCTTCATTTGCTCACCGAACCTCTCCAATCCTATCACTGCTGCGTTTATGCCCCTGTACACATGCTTGATTCTCTTTCGGAGACATAGCAATCCATAGGTTTTAAGATACTTACTAGTCAGGTACATTCTTAGGCGTTTAATATGCGGTGTTGAGTCCATTTCGTTGAGCAAGGAGTAGCTCTTGTCTATTCCATATTTGGCTTAAGGAACTTTATCTGTGCTCATTTCAATCTCTGGTTTTATGCAGCACCCCAACTCACCTTTACCCTTAAGCAAGCATAAGTTGGTTTTCTAAATTTGAGACCCTGTTCTGTTCTGTAATTCAGTTCCTGTGTAGCCAAGTTTACATTCCGTGTATTACTGATATCTTATGATGTTTCTTTTTCTGTGTGACTTATTTCAGTTAGAATCATCATACCTGAATCCACTCATTGTGCTGCTAAGGGCCTGATGACACAGACTTCATTGCTGAGTGATATTGCTTTGTAAGTAAATACCACAACTTCTTTATCCATTTTTCACTTTCTGCGATGTTGAACTTGTACTGTAAACGAGGTTCTTGTAAACAGAGCCGTTCCAAACTTTGGGGTGGCTGTGTCTTTTTGATTTTAATTTCCCTAAGCTATAGGACCATAAGTGGAAGTGCCCTAGGTTCTGTTGCTTTGTTTTTTAGATGTTTCAGGAAACACCATACACTTCTCCCGAGTGGTTGTTGGCAATTTACATCCCGCCCATCAGCATAACAAGGCTCCCAGTTCTCCATGGCCTGTCCTGCCTTTCTGGATTTTACATTTTTTCAGATGGCCCTTTTGACCGGGGGGAAGTGAGACTTCATTGTAGTGCAGATTTCCTTTGCAAGCTTGCTTGGTTGGCCAAAAAGGGCGTATGCGTTTTTTCCTGAATATATTCAGGATAAAACGCATACGCCCTTTTTGGCCAAGTGCATCATTGTGGACGTTCTGCCTCTTTTCCTATGCTTTCAATGCAATTCCAGTCTACCTCCTGAAATCGGTTTCCTGCAATTCTGCCCCGCTTTCAAGTCCTCTTGGCAGCCTTACTTCAGTCTATTTTTGGACGATAGCTGTCATTTATAACTCTGCAGGTTTGTGAATTACAGTGCCCCTGAGCTCCTTTCTTCAACTCGCTTTCTTGTGAGCTGGCCGCAACACCGCAGGATGGCTTCAGGCCCTAATCTGGTTCCGGCACGGCACGCTGAGCCTTTGGTTAATTCCTCTTCCTGGTGGGAAATGAGAGTTAAATTTGCCCGTCCAGACACCTCCAGCTAGTCTCTCATTGGTTCTCGCTATTCCTGTTCATCTTCCGCAGAAATTGCAAACTGGGCCAAACAGGAGGTTAAAGGGACTGACTCTCCAAGTCGGGAGAGTGTTAGTAAAGCGTCTGGAATGTTGCACCCGAGTACCAGGGGAGGAAAACTGAGACATATTTGAACACGTCTCCCGTTCACATGGTTGATCATACTTGGGTTCCACATGCATGTTTTAGCTGAAGGAAGAATACCTTAAACCTGGAGAGTTAAGACCCGTGTAATGGGTACCATGCAATATGACTTCAAAGGGTCTTCATTTGCTCACCGAACCTCTCCAATCCTATCACTGCTGCATTTATGCCCCTGTACACATGCTTGATTCTCTTTTGGAGACATAGCAATCCATAGGTTTTAAGATACTTACTAGTCAGGTACATTCTTAGGCGTTTAATATGCGGTGTTGAGTCCATTTCGTTGAGCAAGGAGTAGCTCTTGTCTATTCCATATTTGGCCTAAGGAACTTTATCTGTGCTCATTTCAATCTCTGGTTTTATGCAGCACCCCAACTCACCTTTCCCCTTAAGCAAGCATAAGTTGGTTTTCTAAATTTGAGACCCTGTTCTGTTCTGTAATTCAGTTCCTGTGTAGCCAAGTTTACATTCCGTGTATTACTGATATCTTATGATGTTTCTTTTTCTGTGTGACTTATTTCAGTTAGAATCATCATACCTGAATCCACTCATTGTGATGCTAAGGGCCTGATGACATAGAATTCATTGCTGAGTGATATTGCTTTGTAAGTAAATACCACAACTTCTTTATCCATTTTTCACTTTCTGCGATGTTGAACTTGTACTGTAAACGAGGTTCTTGTAAACAGAGGCGTCCCAAACTTTGGGGTGGCTGTGTCTTTTTGATTTTAATTTCCCTAAGCTATAGGACCATAAGTGGCAGTGCCCTAGGCTCTGTTGCTTTGTTTTTTAGATGTTTCAGGAAACACCATACACTTCTCCGGAGTGTCTGTTGGCAATTTACATCCCGCCCATCAGCATAACAAGGGTCCCAGTTCTCCATGGCCTGTCCTGCCTTTCTGGATTTTACACTTTTTTCAGATGGCCCTTTTGACCGGGGGGAAGTGAGACTTCATTGTAGTGCAGATTTCCTTTGCAAGCTTGCTTGGTTGGCCAAAAAGGGCGTATGCGTTTTTTCCTGAATATATTCAGGAAAAAACGCATACGCCCTTTTTGGCCAAGTGCATCATTGTGGACGTTCTGCCTCTTTTCCTATGCTTTCAATGCAATTCCAGTCTACCTCCTGAAATCGGTTTCCTGCAATTCTGCCCCGCTTTCAAGTCCTCTTGGCAGCCTTACTTCAGTCTATTTTTGGACGATAGCTGTCATTTATAACTCTGCAGGTTTGTGAATTACAGTGCCCCTGAGCTCCTTTCTGCAACTCGCTTTCTTGTGACCTGGCCGCAACACCGCAGGATGGCTTCAGGCCCTAATCTGGTTCTGGCACGGCACGCTGAGCCTTTGGTTATTTCCTCCTCCTGGTGGGAAATGAGAGTTAAATTAGCCCGTCCAGACACCTCCAGCTAGCGTCTCATTGGTTCTCGCTATTCCTGTTCATCTTCCGCAGAAATTGCAAACTGTGCCAAACAGGAGGTTAAAGGCGCTGACTCTCCAAGTGGGGAGAGTGTTAGTAAAGCGTCTGGAATGTTGCACCTGAGTACCATGGGAGGAAAACTGAGACATGTTTGAACACGTCTCCTGATCACATGGTTGATCATACTCTGGGTTCCACATGCATGTTTTAGCTGAAGGAAGAATACCTAAAACCTGGGTAGTTGAAACCCGTGGAATGGGTACCATGCAATATGACTTCAAAGGGTCTTCATTTGCTCACCGAACCTCTCCAATCCTATCACTGCTGCGTTTATGCCCCTGTACACATGCTTGATTCTCTTTCGGAGACATAGCAATCCATAGGTTTTAAGATACTTACTAGTCAGGTACATTCTTAGGCGTTTTATATGCGGTGTTGAGTCCATTTCGTTGAGCAAGGAGTAGCTCTTGTCTATTCCATATTTGGCTTAAGGAACTTTATCTGTGCTCATTTCAATCTCTGGTTTTATGCAGCAACCCAACTCACCTTTCCCCTTAAGCAAGCATAAGTTGGTTTTCTAAATTTGAGACCCTGTTCTGTTTTGGAATTCAGTTCCTGTGTAGGCAAGTTTACATTCCGTGTATTAGTGATATCTTATGATGTTTCTTTTTCTGTGTGACTTATTTCAGTTAGAATCATCATACCTGAATCCACTCATTGTGATGCTAAGGGCCTGATGACACAGATTTCATTGCTGAGTGATATTGCTTTGTAAGTGAATACTACAACTTCTTTATCCATTTTTCACTTTCTGCGATGTTGAACTTGTACTGTAAACGAGGTTCTTGTACACAGAGCCGTTCCAAACTTTGGAGTGGCTGTGTCTTTTTGATTTTAATTTCCCTAAGCTATAGGACCATAAGTGGAAGTGCCCTAGGCTCTGTTGCTTTGTTTTTTAGATGTTTCAGGAAACACCATACACTTCTCCCGAGTGGTTGTTGGCAATTTACATCCCGCCCATCAGCATAACAAGGCTCCCAGTTCTCAATGGCCTGTTGCCTTTCTGGATTTTACACTTTTTTCAGATGGCCCTTTTGACTGGGGGGAAGTGAGACTTCATTGTAGTGCAGATTTCCTTTGCAAGCTTGCTTGGTTGGCCAAAAAGGGCGTATGCGTTTTTTCCTGAATATATTCAGGAAAAAACGCATACGCCCTTTTTGGCCAAGTGCATTATTGTGGACGTTCTGCCTCTTTTCCTATGCTTTCAATGCAATTCCAGTCTACCTCCTGAAATCGGTTTCCTGCAATTCTGCCCCGCTTTCAAGTCCTCTTGGCAGCCTTACTTCAGTCTATTTTTGGACGATAGCTGTCATTTATAACTCTGCAGGTTTGTGAATTACAGTGCCCCTGAGCTTTCTTCAACTCGCTTTCTTGTGACCTGGCCGCAACACCGCAGGATGGCTTCAGGCCCTAATCTGGTTCCGGCCCGGCATGCTGAGCCTTTGGTTATTTCCTTTTCCTGGTGGGAAATGAGAGTTAAATTTGCCCGTCCAGACACCTCCAGCTAGTCTCTCATTGGTTCTCGCTATTCCTGTTCATCTTCCGCAGAAATTGCAAACTGGGCCAAACAGGAGGTTAAAGGCGCTGACTCTCCAAGTTGGGAGAGTGTTAGTAAAGCGTCTGGAATGTTGCACCCGAGTACCAGGGGAGGAAAACTGAGACATATTTGAACACGTCTCCCATTCACATGGTTGATCATACTTGGGTTCCACATGCATGTTTTAGCTGAAGGAAGAATACCTAAAACCTGGGTAGTTGAAACCCGTGGAATGGGTACCATGCAATATGACTTCAAAGGGTCTTCATTTGCTCACCGAACCTCTCCAATCCTATCACTGCTGCGTTTATGCCCCTGTACACATGCTTGATTCTCTTTCGGAGACATAGCAATCCATAGGTTTTAAGATACTTACTAGTCAGGTACATTCTTAGGCGTTTAATATGCGGTGTTGAGTCCATTTCGTTGAGCAAGGAGTAGCTCTTGTCTATTCCATATTTGGCTTAAGGAACTTTATCTGTGCTCATTTCAATCTCTGGTTTTATGCAGCAACCCAACTCACCTTTCCCCTTAAGCAAGCATAAGTTGGTTTTCTAAATTTGAGACACTGTTCTGTTTTGGAATTCAGTTCCTGTGTAGCCAAGTTTACATTCCGTGTATTAGTGATAACTTATGATGTTTCTTTTTCTGTGTGACTTATTTCAGTTAGAATCATCTTACCTGAATCCACTCATTGTGATGCTAAGGGCCTGATGACACAGATTTCATTGCTGAGTGATATTGCTTTGTAAGTGAATACTACAACTTCTTTATCCATTTTTCACTTTCTGCGATGTTGAACTTGTACTGTAAACGAGGTTCTTGTAAACAGAGCCGTTCCAAACTTTGGGGTGGCTGTGTCTTTTTGATTTTAATTTCCCTAAGCTATAGGACCATAAGTGGAAGTGCCCTAGGCTCTGTTGCTTTGTTTTTTAGATGTTTCAGGAAACACCATACACTTCTCCCAAGTGTCTGTTGGCAATTTACATCCCGCCCATCAGCATAACAAGGCTCCCAGTTCTCAATGGCCTGTTGTCTTTCTGGATTTTACACTTTTTTCAGATGGCCCTTTTGACCGGGGGGAAGTGAGACTTCATTGTAGTGCAGATTTCCTTTGCAAGCTTGCTTGGTTGGCCAAAAAGGGCGTATGCGTTTTTTCCTGAATATATTCAGGAAAAAACGCATACGCCCTTTTTGGCCAAGTGCATCATTGTGGACGTTCTGCCTCTTTTCCTATGCTTTCAATGCAATTCCAGTCTACCTCCTGAAATCGGTTTCCTGCAATTCTGCCCCGCTTTCAAGTCCTCTTGGCAGCCTTACTTCAGTCTATTTTTGGACGATAGCTGTCATTTATAACTCTGCAGGTTTGTGAATTACAGTGCCCCTGAGCTCCTTTCTTCAACTCGCTTTCTTGTGACCTGGCCGCAACACCGCAGGATGGCTTCAGGTCCTAATCTGGTTCCGGTAAGGCATGCTGAGCCTTTGGTTAATTCCTCTTCCTGGTGGGAAATGAGAGTTAAATTTGCCCGTCCAGACACCTCCAGCTAGCCTCTCATTGGTTCTCGCTATTCCTGTTCATCTTCCGCAGAAATTGCAAACTGGGCCAAACAGGAGGTTAAAGGGACTGACTCTCCAAGTGGGGAGAGTGTTAGTAAAGCGTCTGGAATGTTGCACCCGAGTACCAGGGGAGGAAAACTGAGACATATTTGAACACATCTCCCGATCACATGGTTGATCATACTCTGGGTTCCACATGCATGTTTTAGCTGAAGGAAGAATACCTTAAACCTGGAGAGTTGAGACCCGTGTAATGGGTACCATGCAATATGACTTCAAAGGGTCTTCATTTGCTCACCGAACCTCTCCAATCCTATCACTGCTGCGTTTATTCCCCTGTACACACGCTTGATTCTCTTTTGGAGACCTAGCAATCCATAGGTTTTAAGATACTTACTAGTCAGGTACATTCTTAGGGGTTTAATATGGGGTTTTGAGTCCATTTCGTTGAGCAAGGAGTAGCTCTTGTCTATTCCATATTTGGCTTAAGGAACTTTATCTGTGCTCATTTCAATCTCTGGTTTTTTGCAGCACCCCAACTCACCTTTACCCTTAAGCAAGCATAAGTTGGTTTTCTAAATTTGAGACCCTGTTCTGTTCTGTAATTCAGTTCCTGTGTAGCCAAGTTTACATTCCGTGTATTACTTATATCTTATGATGTTTCTTTTTCTGTGTGACTTACTTCAGTTAGAATCATCATACCTGAATCCACTCATTGTGCTGCTAAGGGCCTGATGACACAGATTTCATTGCTGAGTGATATTGCTTTTTAAGTAAATACCACAACTTCTTTATCCATTTTTCACTTTCTGCGATGTTGAACTTGTACTGTAAACGAGGTTCTTGTAAACAGAGCCGTTCCAAACTTTGGGGTAGCTGTGTCTTTTTGATTTTAATTTCCCTAAGCTATAGGACCATAAGTGGAAGTGCCCTAGGTTCTGTTGCTTTGTTTTTTAGATGTTTCAGGAAACACCATACACTTCTCCCGAGTGTCTGTTGGCAATTTACATCCCGCCCATCAGCATAACAAGGCTCCCAGTTCTCCATGGCCTGTCCTGCCTTTCTGGATTTTACACTTTTTTCAGATGGCCCTTTTGACCGGGGGGTAGTGAGACTTCATTGTAGTGCAGATTTCCTTTGCAAGCTTGCTTGGTTGGCCAAAAAGAGCGTATGCGTTTTTTCCTGAATATATTCAGGAAAAAACGCATACGCCCTTTTTGGCCAAGTGCATCATTGTGGACGTTCTGCCTCTTTTCCTATGCTTTCAATGCAATTCCAGTCTACCTCCTGAAATCGGTTTCCTGCAATTCTGCCCCGCTTTCAAGTCCTCTTGGCAGCCTTACTTCAGTCTATTTTTGGACGATAGCTGTCATTTATAACTCTGCAGGTTTGTGAATTACAGTGCCCCTGAGCTCCTTTCTTCAACTCGCTTTCTTTTGAGCTGGCCGCAACACCGCAGGATGGCTTCAGGCCCTAATCTGGTTCCGGTACGGCACGCTGAGCCTTTGGTTATTTCCTCTTCCTGGTGGGAAATGAGAGTTAAATTTGCCCGTCCAGACACCTCCAGCTAGCCTCTCATTGGTTCTCGCTATTCCTGTTCATCTTCCGCAGAAATTGCAAACTGGGCCAAACAGGAGGTTAAAGGCGCTGACTCTCCAAGTGGGGAGACTGTTAGTAAAGCGTCTGGAATGTTGCACCCGAGTACCAGGGGAGGAAAACTGAGACATATTTGAACACGTCTCCCGTTCACATGGTTGATCATACTTGGGTTCCACATGCATGTTTTAGCTGAAGGATGAATACCTAAAACCTGGGTCGTTGAAACCCGTGGAAGGGGTACCATGCAATATGACTTCAAAGGGTCTTCATTTGCTCACCGAACCTCTCCAATCCTATCACTGCTGCGTTTATGCCCCTGTACACATGCTTGATTCTCTTTCGGAGACATAGTAATCCATAGGTTTTAAGATACTTACTAGTCATGTACATTCTTAGGCGTTTAATATGCGGTGTTGAGTCCATTTCGTTGAGCAAGGAGTAGCTCTTGTCTATTCCATATTTGGCTTAAGGAACTTTATCTGTGCTCATTTCAATCTCTGGTTTTATGCAGCAACCCAACTCACCTTTCCCCTTAAGCAAGCATAAGTTGGTTTTCTAAATTTGAGACCCTGTTCTGTTTTCGAATTCAGTTCCTGTGTAGCCAAGTTTACATTCCGTGTATTAGGGATATCTTATGATGTTTCTTTTTCTGTGTGACTTATTTCAGTTAGAATCATCGTACCTGAATCTACTCATTATGCTGCTATGGGCCTGATGACATAGATTTCATTGCTGAGTGATACTGCATTGTACGTAAGTACCACAAGTTCTTTATCCATTTTTCACTTTCTGCGATGTCGAACTTGTACTGTAAACGAGGTTCTTGTAAACAGAGCCATTCCAAACTTTGGGGTGGCTGTGTCCTTTTGATTTTAATTTCCCTAAGCTATAGGACCATAAGTGGAAGTGCCCTAGGCTCTGTTGCTTTGTTTTTTAGATGTTTCAGGAAACACCATACACTTCTCCCGAGTGGTTGTTGGCAATTTACATCCCGCCCATCAGCATAACAAGGCTCCCAGTTCTCCATGACCTGTCCTGCCTTTCTGGATTTTACACTTTTTTCAGATGGCCCTTTTGACCGGGGAGAAGTGAGACTTCATTGTAGTGCAGATTTCCTTTGCAAGCTTGTTTGGTTGGCCAAAAAGGGCGTATGCGTTTTTTCCTGAATATATTCAGGAAAAAACGCATACGCCCTTTTTGGCCAAGTGCATCATTGTGGACGTTCTGCCTCTTTTCCTATGCTTTCAATGCAATTCCAGTCTACCTCCTGAAATCGGTTTCCTGCAATTCTGCCCCGCTTTCAAGTCCTCTTGGCAGCCTTACTTCAGTCTATTTTTGGACGATAGCTGTCATTTATAACTCTGCAGGTTTGTGCATTACAGTGCCCCTGAGCTCCTTTCTTCAACTTGCTTTCTTGTGACCTGGCCGCAACACCGCAGGATGGCTTCAGGCCCTAATCTGGTTCCGGCACGGCACGCTGAGCCTTTGGTTATTTCCTCTTCCTGGTGGGAAATGAGAGTTAAATTTGCCCGTCCAGACACCTCCAGCTAGTCTCTCATTGGTTCTCGCTATTCCTGTTCATCTTCCGCAGAAATTGCAAACTGGGCCAAACAGGAGGTTAAAGGGACTGACTCTCCAATCGGGAGAGTGTTAGTAAAGCGTCTGGAATGTTGCACCCGAGTACCAGGGTACGAAAACTGAGACATATTTGAACACGTCTCCCGATCACATGGTTGATCATACTCTAGGTTCCACATGCATGTTTTAGCTGAAGGAAGAATACCTTAAACCTGGGTAGTTGAAACCCGTGGAATGGGTACCATGCAATATGACTTCAAAGGGTCTTCATTTGCTCACCGAACCTCTCCAATCCTATCACTGCTGCGTTTATGCCCCTGTACACATGCTTGATTCTCTTTCGGAGACATAGCAATCCATAGGTTTTAAGATACTTACTAGTCAGGTACATTCTTAGGCGTTTAATATGCGGTGTTGAGTCCATTTCGTTGAGCAAGGAGTAGTTCTTGTCTATTCCATATTTGACTTAAGGAACTTTATCTGTGCTCATTTCAATCTCTGGTTTTATGCAGCACCCCAACTCACCTTTACCCTTAAGCAAGCATAAGTTGGTTTTCTAAATTTGAGTCCCTGTTCTGTTCTGTAATTCAGTTCCTGTGTAGCCAAGTTTACATTCCGTGTACTACTGATATCTTATGATGTTTCTTTTTCTGTGTGACTTACTTCAGTTAGAATCATCATACCTGAATCCACTCATTGTGCTGTTAAGGGCCTGATGACACAGATTTCATTGCTGAGTGATATTGCTTTGTAAGTAAATACCACAACTTCTTTATCCATTTTTCACTTTCTGCGATGTTGAACTTGTACTGTAAACGAGGTTCTTGTAAACAGAGCCGTTCCAAACTTTGGGGTGGCTGTGTCTTTTTGATTTTAATTTCCCTAAGCTATAGGACCATAAGTGGAAGTGCCCTAGGTTCTGTTGCTTTGTTTTTTAGATGTTTCAGGAAACACCATACACTTCTCCCGAGTGGTTGTTGGCAATTTACATCCCGCCCATCAGCATAACAAGGCTCCCAGTTCTCCATGGCCTGTCCTGCCTTTCTGGATTTTACACTTTTTTCAGATGGCCCTTTTGACCGGGGGGAAGTGAGACTTCATTGTAGTGCAGATTTCCTTTGCAAGCTTGCTTGGTTGGCCAAAAAGGGCGTATGCGTTTTTTCCTGAATATATTCAGGAAAAAACGCATACGCCCTTTTTGGCCAAGTGCATCACTGTGGACGTTCTGCCTCTTTTCCTATGCTTTCAATGCAATTCCAGTCTACCTCCTGAAATCGGTTTCCTGCAATTCTGCCCCGCTTTCAAGTCCTCTTGGCAGCCTTACTTCAGTCTATTTTTGGACGATAGCTGTCATTTATAACTCTGCAGGTTTGTGCATTACAGTGCCCCTGAGCTCCTTTCTTCAACTTGCTTTCTTGTGACCTGGCCGCAACACCGCAGGATGGTTTCAGGTCCTAATTTGGTTCCGGCCCAGCACGCTGAGCCTTTGGTTATTTCCTCTTCCTGGTGGGAAATGAGAGTTAAATTTGCCCGTCCTGACACCTCCAGCTAGTCTCTCATTGGTTCTCGCTATTCCTGTTCATCTTCTGCAGAAATTGCAAACTGGGCCAAACAGGAGGTTAAAGGCGCTGACTCTCCAAGTGGGGAGAGTGTTAGTAAAGCTTGTGGAATGTTGCACCCGAGTACCAGGGAAGGAAAACTGAGACATATTTGAACACGTCTCCCGTTCACATGGTTGATCATACTTGGGTTCCACATGCATGTTTTAGCTGAAGGAAGAATACCTTAAACCTGGAGAGATGAGACCCGTGTAATGGGTACCATGCAAGATGACTTCAAAGGGTCTTCATTTGCTCACCGAACCTCTCCAATCCTATCACTGCTGCGTTTATGCCCCTGTACACATGCTTGATTCTCTTTCGGAGACATAGCAATCCATAGGTTTTTAAGATACTTACTAGTCAGGTACATTCTTATGCATTTAATATGCGGTGTTGAGTCCATTTCGTTGAGCAAGGAGTAGCTCTTGTCTATTCCATATTTGACTTAAGGAACTTTATCTGTGCTCATTTCAATCTCTGGTTTTATGCAGCACCCCAACTCACCTTTACCCTTAAGCAAGCATAAGTTGGTTTTCTAAATTTGAGACCCTGTTCTGTTCTGTAATTCAGTTCCTGTGTAGCCAAGTTTACATTCCGTGTATTACTGATATCTTATGATGTTTCTTTTTCTGTGTGACTTACTTCAGTTAGAATCATCATACCTGAATCCACTCATTGTGCTGCTAAGGGCCTGATGACACAGATTTCATTGCTGAGTGATATTGCTTTGTAAGTAAATACCACAACTTCTTTATCCATTTTTCACTTTCTGCGATGTTGAACTTGTACTGTAAACGAGGTTCTTGTAAACAGAGCCGTTCCAAACTTTGGGGTGGCTGTGTCTTTTTGATTTTAATTTCCCTAAGCTATAGGACCATAAGTGGAAGTGCCCTAGGTTCTGTTGCTTTGTTTTTTAGATGTTTCAGGAAACACCATACACTTCTCCCCAGTGGTTGTTGGCAATTTACATCCCGCCCATCAGCATAACAAGGCTCCCAGTTCTCCATGGCCTGTCCTGCCTTTCTGGATTTTACACTTTTTTCAGATGGCCCTTTTGACCGGGGGGAAGTGAGACTTCATTGTAGTGCAGATTTCCTTTGCAAGCTTGCTTGGTTGGCCAAAAAGGGCGTATGCGTTTTTTCCTGAATATATTCAGGAAAAAACGCATACGCCCTTTTTGGCCAAGTGCATCATTGTGGACGTTCTGCCTCTTTTCCTATGCTTTCAATGCAATTCCAGTCTACCTCCTGAAATCGGTTTCCTGCAATTCTGCCCCGCTTTCAAGTCCTCTTGGCAGCCTTACTTCAGTCTATTTTTGGACGATAGCTGTCATTTATAACTCTGCAGGTTTGTGAATTACAGTGCCCCTGAGCTCCTTTGTTCAACTCACTTTCTTTTGAGCTGGCCGCAACACCGCAGGATGGCTTCAGGCCCTAATCTGGTTCCGGTACGGCACGCTGAGCCTTTGGTTATTTCCTCTTCCTGGTGGGAAATGAGAGTTAAATTTGCCCGTCCAGACACCTCCAGCTAGCCTCTCATTGGTTCTCGCTATTCCTGTTCATCTTCCGCAGAAATTGCAAACTGTGCCAAACAGGAGGTTAAAGGCGCTGACTCTCCAAGTGGGGAGAGTGTTAGTAAAGCGTCTGGAATGTTGCACCCGAGTACCAGGGGAGGAAAACTGAGACATATTTGAACACGTCTCCCGTTCACATGGTTGATCATACTTGGGTTCCACATGCATGTTTTAGCTGAAGGAAGAATACCTAAAACCTGGGTAGTTGAAACCCGTGGAATGGGTACCATGCAATATGAATTCAAAGGGTCTTCATTTGCTCACCGAACCTCTCCAATCCTATCACTGCTGCGTTTATGCCCCTGTACACATGCTTGATTCTCTTTTGGAGACATAGCAATCCATAGGTTTTAAGATACTTACTAGTCAGGTACATTCTTAGGCGTTTAATATGCGGTGTTGAGTCCATTTCGTTGAGCAAGGAGTAGCTCTTGTCTATTCCATATTTGGCTTAAGGAACTTTATCTGTGCTCATTTCAATCTCTGGTTTTATGCAGCAACCCAACTCACCTTTCCCCTTAAGCAAGCATAAGTTGGTTTTCTAAATTTGAGACCCTGTTCTGTTTTGGAATTCAGTTCCTGTGTAGCCAAGTTTACATTCCGTGTATTATTGATATCTTATGATGTTTCTTTTTCTGTGTGACTTATTTCAGTTAGAATCATCGTACCTGAATCTACTCATTATGCTGCTACGGGCCTGATGACATAGATTTCATTGCTGAGTGATACTGCATTTTACGTAAGTACCACAAGTTCTTTATCCATTTTTCACTTTCTGCGATGTTGAACTTGTACTGTAAACGAGGTTCTTGTATACAGAGCCGTTCCAAACTTTGGGGTGGCTGTGTCTTTTTGATTTTAATTTCCCTAAGCTATAGGACCATAAGTGGAAGTGCCCTAGGCTCTGTTGCTTTGTTTTTTAGATGTTTCAGGAAACACCATACACTTCTCCCCAGTGGTTGTTGGCAATTTACATCCCGCCCATCAGCATAACAAGGCTCCCAGTTCTCCATGGCCTGTTGCCTTTCTGGATTTTACACTTTTTTCAGATAGCCCTTTTGACCGGGGGGAAGTGAGACTTCATTGTAGTGCAGATTTCCTTTGCAAGCTTGCTTGGTTGGCCAAAAAGGGCGTATGCGTTTTTTCCTGAATATATTCAGGAAAAAACGCATACGCCCTTTTTGGCCAAGTGCATCATTGTGGACGTTCTGCCTCTTTTCCTATGCTTTCCATACAATTCCAGTCTACCTCCTGAAATCGGTTTCCTGCAATTCTGCCCCGCTTTCAAGTCCTCTTGGCAGCCTTACTTCAGTCTATTTTTGGACGATAGCTGTCATTTATAACTCTGCAGGTTTGTGAATTACAGTGCCCCTGAGCTCCTTTCTTCAACTCGCTTTCTTGTGACCTGGCCGCAACACCGCAGGATGGCTTCAGGCCCTAATCTGGTTCCGGCCCGGCATGCTGAGCCTTTGGTTAATTCCTCTTCGTGGTGGGAAATGAGAGTTAAATTTGCCCGTCCAGACACCTCCAGCTAGCCTCTCATTGGTTCTCGCTATTCCTGTTCATCTTCCATAGAAATTGCAAAGTGGGCCAAACAGGAGGTTAAAGGCGCTGACTCTCCAAGTGGGGAGAGTGTTAGTAAAGCGTCTGGAATGTTGCACCCGAGTACCAGGGGAGGAAAACTGAGACATATTTGAACACGTCTCCCATTCACATGGTTGATCATACTCTGGGTTCCACATGCATGTTTTAGCTGAAGGAAGAATACCTTAAACCTGGAGAGTTGAGACCCGTGTAATGGGTACCATGCAATATAACTTCAAAGGGTCTTCATTTGCTCACCGAACCTCTCCAATCCTATCACTGCTGTGTTTATTCCCCTGTACACACGCTTGATTCTCTTTCGGAGACATAGCAATCCATAGGTTTTAAGATACTTACTAGTCAGGTACATTCTTAGGGGTTTAATATGGGGTTTTGAGTCCATTTCGTTGAGCAAGGAGTAGCTCTTGTCTATTCCATATTTGGCTTAAGGAACTTTATCTGTGCTCATTTCAATCTCTGGTTTTATGCAGCACCCCAACTCACCTTTCCCCTTAAGCAAGCATAAGTTGGTTTTCTAAATTTGAGACCCTGTTCTGTTCTGTAATTCAGTTCCTGTGTAGCCAAGTTTACATTCCGTGTATTACTGATATCTTATGATGTTTCATTTTCTGTGTGACTTATTTCAGTTAGAATCATCATACCTGAATCCACTCATTGTGATGCTAAGGGCCTGATGACATAGAATTCATTGCTGAGTGATATTGCTTTGTAAGTAAATACCACAACTTCTTTATCCATTTTTCACTTTCTGCGATGTTGAACTTGTACTGTAAACGAGGTTCTTGTAAACAGAGGCGTCCCAAACTTTGGGGTGGCTGTGTCTTTTTGATTTTAATTTCCCTAAGCTATAGGACCATAAGTGGCAGTGCCCTAGGCTCTGTTGCTTTGTTTTTTAGATGTTTCAGGAAACACCATACACTTCTCCCGAGTGTCTGTTGGCAATTTACATCCCGCCCATCAGCATAACAAGGCTCCCAGTTCTCCATGGCCTGTCCTGCCTTTCTGGATTTTACACTTTTTTCAGATGGCCCTTTTGACCGGGGGGAAGTGAGACTTCATTGTAGTGCAGATTTCCTTTGCAAGCTTGCTTGGTTGGCCAAAAAGGGCGTATGCGTTTTTTCCTGAATATATTCAGGAAAAAACGCATACGCCCTTTTTGGCCAAGTGCATCATTGTGGACGTTCTGCCTCTTTTCCTATGCTTTCAATGCAATTCCAGTCTACCTCCTGAAATCGGTTTCCTGCAATTCTGCCCCGCTTTCAAGTCCTCTTGGCAGCCTTACTTCAGTCTATTTTTGGACGATAGCTGTCATTTATAACTCTGCAGGTTTGTGCATTACAGTGCCCCTGAGCTCCTTTCTTCAACTTGCTTTCTTGTGACCTGGCCGCAACACCGCAGGATGGCTTCAGGCCCTAATCTGGTTCCGGCCCGGCACGCTGAGCCTTTGGTTATTTCCTCTTCCTGGTGGGAAATGAGAGTTAAATTTGCCCGTCCAGACACCTCCAGCTAGTCTCTCATTGGTTCTCGCTATTCCTGTTCATCTTCCGCAGAAATTGCAAACTGGGCCAAACAGGAGGTTAAAGGCGCTGACTCTCCAAGTGGGGAGAGTGTTAGTAAAGCTTCTGGAATGTTGCACCCGAGTACCAGGGGAGGAAAACTGAGACATATTTGAACACGTCTCCCGTTCACATGGTTGATCATACTTGGGTTCCACATGCATGTTTTAGCTGAAGGAAGAATACCTTCAACCTGGAGAGATGAGACCCGTGTAATGGGTACCATGCAAGATGACTTCAAAGGGTCTTCATTTGCTCACCGAACCTCTCCAATCCTATCACTGCTGCGTTTATGCCCCTGTACACATGCTTGATTCTCTTTTGGAGACATAGCAATCCATAGGTTTTTAAGATACTTAGTAGTCAGGTACATTCTTAGGCATTTAATATGCGGTGTTGAGTCCATTTCGTTGAGCAAGGAGTAGCTCTTGTCTATTCCATATTTGACTTAAGGAACTTTATCTGTGCTCATTTCAATCTCTGGTTTTATGCAGCACCCCAACTCACCTTTACCCTTAAGCAAGCATAAGTTGGTTTTCTAAATTTGAGACCCTGTTCTGTTCTGTAATTCAGTTCCTGTGTAGCCAAGTTTACATTCCGTGTATTACTGATATCTTATGATGTTTCTTTTTCTGTGTGACTTACTTCAGTTAGAATCATCATACCTGAATCCACTCATTGTGCTGCTAAGGGCCTGATGACACAGATTTCATTGCTGAGTGATATTGCTTTGTAAGTAAATACCACAACTTCTTTATCCATTTTTCACTTTCTGCGATGTTGAACTTGTACTGTAAACGAGGTTCTTGTAAACAGAGCCGTTCCAAACTTTGGGGTGGCTGTGTCTTTTTGATTTTAATTTCCCTAAGCTATAGGACCATAAGTGGAAGTGCCCTAGGTTCTGTTGCTTTGTTTTTTAGATGTTTCAGGAAACACCATACACTTCTCCCGAGTGGTTGTTGGCAATTTACATCCCGCCCATCAGCATAACAAGGCTCCCAGTTCTCCATGGCCTGTCCTGCCTTTCTGGATTTTACACTTTTTTCAGATGGCCCTTTTGACCGGGGGGAAGTGAGACTTCATTGTAGTGCAGATTTCCTTTGCAAGCTTGCTTGGTTGGCCAAAAAGGGCGTATGCGTTTTTTCCTGAATATATTCAGGAAAAAACGCATACGCCCTTTTTGGCCAAGTGCATCATTGTGGACGTTCTGCCTCTTTTCCTATGCTTTCAATGCAATTCCAGTCTACCTCCTGAAATCGGTTTCCTGCAATTCTGCCCCGCTTTCAAGTCCTCTTGGCAGCCTTACTTCAGTCTATTTTTGGACGATAGCTGTCATTTATAACTCTGCAGGTTTGTGAATTACAGTGCCCCTGAGCTCCTTTCTTCAACTCGCTTTCTTTTGAGCTGGCCGCAACACCGCAGGATGGCTTCAGGCCCTAATCTGTTTCCGGTACGGCACGCTGAGCCTTTGGTTATTTCCTCTTCCTGGTGGGAAATGAGAGTTAAATTTGCCCGTCCAGACACCTCCAGCTAGCCTCTCATTGGTTCTCGCTATTCCTGTTCATCTTCTGCAGAAATTGCAAACTGTGCCAAACAGGAGGTTAAAGGCGCTGACTCTCCAAGTGGGGAGAGTGTTAGTAAAGCGTCTGGAATGTTGCACCCGAGTACCAGGGGAGGAAAACTGAGACATATTTGAACACGTCTCCCGTTCACATGGTTGATCATACTCTGGGTTCCACATGCATGTTTTAGCTGAAGGAAGAATACCTTAAACCTGGAGAGTTGAGACCCGTGTAATGGGTACCATGCAATATAACTTCAAAGGGTCTTCATTTGCTCACCGAACCTCTCCAATCCTATCACTGCTGTGTTTATTCCCCTGTACACATGCTTGATTCTCTTTTGGAGACATAGTAATCCATAGGTTTTAAGATACTTACTAGTCAGGTACATTCTTAGGGGTTTAATATGGGGTTTTGAGTCCATTTCGTTGAGCAAGGAGTAGCTCTTGTCTATTCCATATTTGGGTTAAGGAACTTTATCTGTGCTCATTTCAATCTCTGGTTTTATGCAGCACCCCAACTCACCTTTCCCCTTAAGCAAGCATAAGTTGGTTTTCTAAATTTGAGACCCTGTTCTGTTCTGTAATTCAGTTCCTGTGTAGCCAAGTTTACATTCCATGTATTACTGATATCTTATGATGTTTCTTTTTCTGTGTGACTTATTTCAGTTAGAATCATCATACCTGAATCCACTCATTGTGATGCTAAGGGCCTGATGACATAGAATTCATTGCTGAGTGATATTGCTTTGTAAGTAAATACCACAACTTCTTTATCCATTTTTCACTTTCTGCGATGTTGAACTTGTACTGTAAACGAGGTTCTTGTAAACAGAGGCGTCCCAAACTTTGGGGTTGCTGTGTCTTTTTGATTTTAATTTCCCTAAGCTATAGGACCATAAGTGGCAGTGCCCTAGGCTCTGTTGCTTTGTTTTTTAGATGTTTCAGGAAACACATACACTTCTCCCGAGTGTCTGTTGGCAATTTACATCCCGCCCATCAGCATAACAAGGCTCCCAGTTCTCCATGGCCTGTCCTGCCTTTCTGGATTTTACACTTTTTTCAGATGGCCCTTTTGACCGGGGGGAAGTGAGACTTCATTGTAGTGCAGATTTCCTTTGCAAGCTTGCTTGGTTGGCCAAAAAGGGCGTATGCGTTTTTTCCTGAATATATTCAGGAAAAAAAGCATACGCCCTTTTTGGCCAAGTGCATCATTGTGGACGTTCTGCCTCTTTTCCTATGCTTTCAATGCAATTCCAGTCTACCTCCTGAAATCGGTTTCCTGCAATTCTGCCCCGCTTTCAAGTCCTCTTGGCAGCCTTACTTCAGTGTATTTTTGGACGATAGCTGTCATTTATAACTCTGCAGGTTTGTGCATTACAGTGCCCCTGAGCTCCTTTCTTCAACTTGCTTTCTTGTGACCTGGCCGCAACACCGCAGGATGGCTTCAGGCCTTAATCTGGTTCTGGCACGGCACGCTGAGCCTTTGGTTATTTCCTTTGCCTGGTGGGAAATGAGAGTTAAATTTGCCCATCCTGACACCTCCAGCTAGTCTCTCATTGGTTCTCGCTATTCCTGTTCATCTTCCGCAGAAATTGCAAACTGGGCCAAACAGGAGGTTAAAGGCACTGACTCTCCAAGTGGGGAGAGTGTTAGTAAAGCGTCTGGAATGTTGCACCCGAGTACCAGGGGAGGAAAACTGAGACATATTTGAACACGTCTCCCGTTCACATGGTTGATCATACTTGGGTTCCACATGCATGTTTTAGCTGAAGGAAGAATACCTAAAACCTGGGTAGTTGAAACCCGTGGAATGGGTACCATGCAATATGACTTCAAAGGGTCTTCATTTGCTCACCGAACCTCTCCAATCCTATCACTGCTGCGTTTATGCCCCTGTACACATGCTTGATTCTCTTTCGGAGACATAGCAATCCATAGGTTTTAAGATACTTACTAGTCAGGTACATTCTTAGGCGTTTAATATGCGGTGTTGAGTCCATTTCGTTGAGCAAGGAGTAGCTCTTGTCTATTCCATATTTGGCTTAAGGAACTTTATCTGTGCTCATTTCAATCTCTGGTTTTATGCAGCAACCCATCTCACCTTTCCCCTTAAGCAAGCATAAGTTGGTTTTCTAAATTTGAGACCCTGTTCTGTTTTGGAATTCAGTTCCTGTGTAGCCAAGATTACATTCCGTGTATTAGTGATATCTTATGATGTTTCTTTTTCTGTGTGACTTATTTCAGTTAGAATCATCATACCTGAATCCACTCATTGTGATGCTAAGGGCCTGATGACACAGATTTCATTGCTGAGTGATATTGCTTTGTAAGTGAATACTACAACTTCTTTATCCATTTTTCACTTTCTGCGATGTTGAACTTGTACTGTAAACGAGGTTCTTGTAAACAGAGCCGTTCCAAACTTTGGGGTGGCTGTGTCTTTTTGATTTTAATTTCCCTAAGCTATAGGACCATAAGTGGAAGTGCCCTAGGCTCTGTTGCTTTGTTTTTTAGATGTTTCAGGAAACACCATACACTTCTCCCGAGTGTCTGTTGGCAATTTACATCCCGCCCATCAGCATAACAAGGCTCCCAGTTCTCCATGGCCTGTCCTGCCTTTCTGGATTTTACACTTTTTTCAGATGGCCCTTTTGACCGGGGGGAAGTGAGACTTCATTGTAGTGCAGATTTCCTTTGCAAGCTTGCTTGGTTGGCCAAAAAGGGCGTATGCGTTTTTTCCTGAATATATTCAGGAAAAAACGCATACGCCCTTTTTGGCCAAGTGCATCATTGTGGACGTTCTGCCTCTTTTCCTATGCTTTCAATGCAATTCCAGTCTACCTCCTGAAATCGGTTTCCTGCAATTCTGCCCCGCTTTCAAGTCCTCTTGGCAGCCTTACTTCAGCCTATTTTTGGACGATAGCTGTCATTTATAACTCTGCAGGTTTGTGAATTACAGTGCCCCTGAGCTCCTTTCTTCAACTCGCTTTCTTGTGACCTGGCCGCAACACCGCAGGATGGCTTCAGGCCCTAATCTGGTTCCGGCACGGCACGCTGAGCCTTTGGTTATTTCCTCTTCCTGGTGGGAAATGAGAGTTAAATTTGCCCGTCCAGACACCTCCAGCTAGTCTCTCATTGGTTCTCGCTATTCCTGTTCATCTTCCGCAGAAATTGCAAACTGTGCCAAACAGGAGGTTAAAGGCGCTGACTCTCCAAGTGGGGAGAGTGTTAGTAAAGCGTCTGGAATGTTGCACCCGAGTACCAGGGTACGAAAACTGAGACATATTTGAACATGTCTCCCGATCACATGGTTGATCATACTCTAGGTTCCACATGCATGTTTTAGCTGAAGGAAGAATACCTTAAACCTGGGTAGTTGAAACCCGTGGAATGGGTACCATGCAATATGACTTCAAAGGGTCTTCATTTGCTCACCGAACCTCTCCAATCCTATCACTGCTGCGTTTATGCCCCTGTACACATGCTTGATTCTCTTTCGGAGACATAGCAATCCATAGGTTTTAAGATACTTACTAGTCAGGTACATTCTTAGGCGTTTAATATGCGGTGTTGAGTCCATTTCGTTGAGCAAGGAGTAGTTCTTGTCTATTCCATATTTGACTTAAGGAACTTTATCTGTGCTCATTTCAATCTCTGGTTTTATGCAGCACCCCAACTCACCTTTACCCTTAAGCAAGCATAAGTTGGTTTTCCAAATTTGAGACCCTGTTCTGTTCTGTAATTCAGTTCCTGTGTAGCCAAGTTTACATTCCGTGTATTACTGATATCTTATGATGTTTCTTTTTCTGTGTGACTTACTTCAGTTAGAATCATCATACCTGAATCCACTCATTGTGCTGCTAAGGGCCTGATGACACAGATTTCATTGCTGAGTGATATTGCTTTGTAAGTAAATACCACAACTTCTTTATCCATTTTTCACTTTCTGCGATGTTGAACTTGTACTGTAAACGAGGTTCTTGTAAACAGAGCCGTTCCAAACTTTGGGGTGGCTGTGTCTTTTTGATTTTAATTTCCCTAAGCTATAGGACCATAAGTGGAAGTGCCCTAGGTTCTGTTGCTTTGTGTTTTAGATGTTTCAGGAAACACCATACACTTCTCCCGAGTGGTTGTTGGCAATTTACATCCCGCCCATCAGCATAACAAGGCTCCCAGTTCTCCATGGCCTGTCCTGCCTTTCTGGATTTTACACTTTTTTCAGATGGCCCTTTTGACCGGGGGGAAGTGAGACTTCATTGTAGTGCAGATTTCCTTTGCAAGCTTGCTTGGTTGGCCAAAAAGGGCGTATGCGTTTTTTCCTGAATATATTCAGGAAAAAACGCATACGCCCTTTTTGGCCAAGTGCATCATTGTGGACGTTCTGCCTCTTTTCCTATGCTTTCAATGCAATTCCAGTCTACCTCCTGAAATCGGTTTCCTGCAATTCTGCCCCGCTTTCAAGTCCTCTTGGCAGCCTTACTTCAGTCTATTTTTGGACGATAGCTGTCATTTATAACTCTGCAGGTTTGTGAATTACAGTGCCCCTGAGCTCCTTTCTTCAACTCGCTTTCTTGTGACCTGGCCGCAACACCGCAGGATGGCTTCAGGCCCTAATCTGGTTCCGGCACGGCACGCTGAGCCTTTGGTTATTTCCTCTTCCTGGTGGGAAATGAGAGTTAAATTTGCCCGTCCAGACACCTCCAGCTAGCCTCTCATTGGTTCTCGCTATTCCTGTTCATCTTCCGCAGAAATTGCAAACTGCCAAACAGGAGGTTAAAGGCGCTGACTCTCCAAGTGGGGAGAGTGTTAGTAAAGCGTCTGGAATGTTGCACCCGAGTACCAGGGGAGGAAAACTGAGACATATTTGAACACGTCTCCCATTCACATGGTTGATCATACTCTGGGTTCCACATGCATGTTTTAGCTGAAGGAAGAATACCTAAAACCTGGGTAGTTGAAACCCGTGGAATGGGTACCATGCAATATGAATTCAAAGGGTCTTCATTTGCTCACCGAACCTCTCCAATCCTATCACTGCTGCGTTTATGCCCCTGTACACATGCTTGATTCTCTTTCGGAGACATAGCAATCCATAGGTTTTAAGATACTTACTAGTCAGGTACATTCTTAGGCGTTTAATATGCGGTGTTGAGTCCATTTCGTTGAGCAAGGAGTAGCTCTTGTCTATTCCATATTTGGCTTAAGGAACTTTATCTGTGCTCATTTCAATCTCTGGTTTTATGCAGCAACCCAACTCACCTTTCCCCTTAAGCAAGCATAAGTTGGTTTTCTAAATTTGAGACCCTGTTCTGTTTTGGAATTCAGTTCCTGTGTAGCCAAGTTTACATTCCGTGTATTAGTGATATCTTATGATGTTTCTTTTTCTGTGTGACTTATTTCAGTTAGAATCATCATACCTGAATCCACTCATTGTGATGCTAAGGGCCTGATGACACAGATTTCATTGCTGAGTGATATTGCTTTGTAAGTAAATACCACAACTTCTTTATCCATTTTTCACTTTCTGCGATGTTGAACTTGTACTGTAAACGAGGTTCTTGTAAACAGAGCCGTTCCAAACTTTGGGGTGGCTGTGTCTTTTTGATTTTAATTTCCCTAAGCTATAGGACCATAAGTGGAAGTGCTCTAGGCTCTGTTGCTTTGTTTTTTATATGTTTCAGGAAACACCATACACTTCTCCCGAGTGTCTGTTGGCAATTTACATCCCACCCATCAGCATAACAAGGCTCCCAGTTCTCCATGGCCTGTCCTGCCTTTCTGGATTTTACACTTTTTTCAGATGGCCCTTTTGACCGGGGGGACGTGAGACTTCATTGTAGTGCAGATTTCCTTTGCAAGCTTGCTTGGTTGGCCAAAAAGGGCGTATGCGTTTTTTCCTGAATATATTCAGGAAAAAACGCATACGCCCTTTTTGGCCAAGTGCATCATTTTGGACGTTCTGCCTCTTTTCCTATGCTTCAATGCAATTCCAGTCTACCTCCTGAAATCGGTTTCCTGCAATTCTGCCCCGCTTTCAAGTCCTCTTGGCAGCCTTACTTCAGTCTATTTTTGGACGATAGCTGTCATTTATAACTCTGCAGGTTTGTGAATTACAGTGCCCCTGAGCTCCTTTCTTCAACTCGCTTTCTTGTGACCTGGCCGCAACACCGCAGGATGGCTTCAGGCCCTAATCTGGTTCCGGCACGGCACGCTGAGCCTTTGGTTATTTCCTCTTCCTGGTGGGAAATGAGAGTTAAATTTGCCCGTCCAGACACCTCCAGCTAGTCTCTCATTGGTTCTCGCTATTCCTGTTCATCTTCCGCAGAAATTGCAAACTGGGCCAAACAGGAGGTTAAAGGGACTGACTCTCCAAGTCGGGAGAGTGTTAGTAAAGCGTCTGGAATGTTGCACCCGAGTACCAGGGTACGAAAACTGAGACATATTTGAACACGTCTCCCGATCACATGGTTGATCATACTCTAGGTTCCACATGCATGTTTTAGCTGAAGGAAGAATACCTTAAACCTGGGTAGTTGAAACCCGTGGAATGGGTACCATGCAATATGACTTCAAAGGGTCTTCATTTGCTCACCGAACCTCTCCAATCCTATCACTGCTGCGTTTATGCCCCTGTACACATGCTTGATTCTCTTTCGGAGACATAGCAATCCATAGGTTTTAAGATACTTACTAGTCAGGTACATTCTTAGGCGTTTAATATGCGGTGTTGAGTCCATTTCGTTGAGCAAGGAGTAGCTCTTGTCTATTCCATATTTGACTTAAGGAACTTTATCTGTGCTCATTTCAATCTCTGGTTTTATGCAGCACCCCAACTCACCTTTACCCTTAAGCAAGCATAAGTTGGTTTTCTAAATTTGAGACCCTGTTCTGTTCTGTAATTCAGTTCCTGTGTAGCCAAGTTTACATTCCGTGTATTACTGATATCTTATGATGTTTCTTTTTCTGTGTGACTTACTTCAGTTAGAATCATCATACCTGAATCCACTCATTGTGCTGCTAAGGGCCTGATGACACAGATTTCATTGCTGAGTGATATTGCTTTGTAAGTAAATACCACAACTTCTTTATCCATTTTTCACTTTCTGCGATGTTGAACTTGTACTGTAAACGAGGTTCTTGTAAACAGAGCCTTTCCAAACTTTGGGGTGGCTGTGTCTTTTTGATTTTAATTTCCCTAAGCTATAGGACCATAAGTGGAAGTGCCCTAGGTTCTGTTGCTTTGTTTTTTAGATGTTTCAGGAAACACCATACACTTCTCCCGAGTGGTTGTTGGCAATTTACATCCCGCCCATCAGCATAACAAGGCTCCCAGTTCTCCATGGCCTGTCCTGCCTTTCTGGATTTTACACTTTTTTCAGATGGCCCTTTTGACCGGGGGGAAGTGAGACTTCATTGTAGTGCAGATTTCCTTTGCAAGCTTGCTTGGTTGGCCAAAAAGGGCGTATGCGTTTTTTCCTGAATATATTCAGGAAAAAAAGCATACGCCCTTTTTGGCCAAGTGCATCATTGTGGACGTTCTGCCTCTTTTCCTATGCTTTCAATGCAATTCCAGTCTACCTCCTGAAATCGGTTTCCTGCAATTCTGCCCCGCTTTCAAGTCTTCTTGGCAGCCTTACTTCAGTGTATTTTTGGACGATAGCTGTCATTTATAACTCTGCAGGTTTGTGAATTACAGTGCCCCTGAGCTCCTTTCTTCAACTCGCTTTCTTGTGACCTGGCCGCAACACCGCAGGATGGCTTCAGGCCCTAATCTGGTTCCGGTACGGCACGCTGAGCCTTTGGTTATTTCCTCTTCCTGGTGGGAAATGAGAGTTAAATTTGCCCGTCCAGACACCTCCAGCTAGCCTCTCATTGGTTCTCGCTATTCCTGTTCATCTTCCGCAGAAATTGCAAACTGTGCCAAACAGGAGGTTAAAGGCGCTGACTCTCCAAGTGGGGAGAGTGTTAGTAAAGCGTCTGGAATGTTGCACCCGAGTACCAGGGGAGGAAAACTGAGACATATTTGAACACGTCTCCCGTTCACATGGTTGATCATACTTGGGTTCCACATGCATGTTTTAGCTGAAGGAAGAATACCTAAAACCTGGGTAGTTGAAACCCGTGGAATGGGTACCATGCAATATGAATTCAAAGGGTCTTCATTTGCTCACTGAACCTCTCCAATCCTATCACTGCTGAGTTTATGCCCCTGTACACATGCTTGATTCTCTTTCGGAGACATAGCAATCCATAGGTTTTAAGATACTTACTAGTCAGGTACATTCTTAGGCATTTAATATGCGGTGTTGAGTCCATTTCGTTGAGCAAGGAGTAGCTCTTGTCTATTCCATATTTGACTTAAGGAACTTTATCTGTGCTCATTTCAATCTCTGGTTTTATGCAGCACCCCAACTCACCTTTACCCTTAAGCAAGCATAAGTTGGTTTTCTAAATTTGAGACCCTGTTCTGTTCTGTAATTCAGTTCCTGTGTAGCCAAGTTTACATTCCGTGTATTACTGATATCTTATGATGTTTCTTTTTCTGTGTGACTTACTTCAGTTAGAATCATCATACCTGAATCCACTCATTGTGCTGCTAAGGGCCTGATGACACAGATTTCATTGCTGAGTGATATTGCTTTGTAAGTAAATACCACAACTTCTTTATCCATTTTTCACTTTCTGCGATGTTGAACTTGTACTGTAAACGAGGTTCTTGTAAACAGAGCCGTTCCAAACTTTGGGGTGGCTGTGTCTTTTTGATTTTAATTTCCCTAAGCTATAGGACCATAAGTGGAAGTGCCCTAGGTTCTGTTGCTTTGTTTTTTAGATGTTTCAGGAAACACCATACACTTCTCCCGAGTGGTTGTTGGCAATTTACATCCCGCCCATCAGCATAACAAGGCTCCCAGTTCTCCATGGCCTGTCCTGCCTTTCTGGATTTTACACTTTTTTCAGATGGCCCTTTTGACCGGGGGGAAGTGAGACTTCATTGTAGTGCAGATTTCCTTTGCAAGCTTGCTTGGTTGGCCAAAAAGGGCGTATGCGTTTTTTCCTGAATATATTCAGGAAAAAACGCATACGCCCTTTTTGGCCAAGTGCATCATTGTGGACGTTCTGCCTCTTTTCCTATGCTTTCAATGCAATTCCAGTCTACCTCCTGAAATCGGTTTCCTGCAATTCTGCCCCGCTTTCAAGTCCTCTTGGCAGCCTTACTTCAGTCTATTTTTGGACGATAGCTGTCATTTATAACTCTGCAGGTTTGTGAATTACAGTGCCCCTGAGCTCCTTTCTTCAACTCGCTTTCTTTTGAGCTGGCCGCAACACCGCAGGATGGCTTCAGGCCCTAATCTGTTTCCGGTACGGCACGCTGAGCCTTTGGTTATTTCCTCTTCCTGGTGGGAAATGAGAGTTAAATTTGCCCGTCCAGACACCTCCAGCTAGCCTCTCATTGGTTCTCGCTATTCCTGTTCATCTTCCGCAGAAATTGCAAACTGTGCCAAACAGGAGGTTAAAGGCGCTGACTCTCCAAGTGGGGAGAGTGTTAGTAAAGCGTCTGGAATGTTGCACCCGAGTACCAGGGGAGGAAAACTGAGACATATTTGAACACGTCTCCCGTTCACATGGTTGATCATACTCTGGGTTCCACATGCATGTTTTAGCTGAAGGAAGAATACCTTAAACCTGGAGAGTTGAGACCCGTGTAATGGGTACCATGCAATATAACTTCAAAGGGTCTTCATTTGCTCACCGAACCTCTCCAATCCTATCACTGCTGTGTTTATTCCCCTGTACACATGCTTGATTCTCTTTTGGAGACATAGCAATCCATAGGTTTTAAGATACTTACTAGTCAGGTACATTCTTAGGGGTTTAATATGGGGTTTTGAGTCCATTTCGTTGAGCAAGGAGTAGCTCTTGTCTATTCCATATTTGGCTTAAGGAACTTTATCTGTGCTCATTTCAATCTCTGGTTTTATGCAGCACCCCAACTCACCTTTCCCCTTAAGCAAGCATAAGTTGGTTTTCTAAATTTGAGACCCTGTTCTGTTCTGTAATTCAGTTCCTGTGTAGCCAAGTTTACATTCCGTGTATTACTGATATCTTATAATGTTTCTTTTTCTGTGTGACTTATTTCAGTTAGAATCATCATACCTGAATCCACTCATTGTGATGCTAAGGGCCTGATGACATAGAATTCATTGCTGAGTGATATTGCTTTGTAAGTAAATACCACAACTTCTTTATCCATTTTTCACTTTCTGCGATGTTGAACTTGTACTGTAAACGAGGTTCTTGTAAACAGAGGCGTCCCAAACTTTGGGGTGGCTGTGTCTTTTTGATTTTAATTTCCCTAAGCTATAGGACCATAAGTGGCAGTGCCCTAAGCTCTGTTGCTTTGTTTTTTAGATGTTTCAGGAAACACCATACACTTCTCCCGAGTGTCTGTTGGCAATTTACATCCCGCCCATCAGCATAACAAGGCTCCCAGTTCTCCATGGCCTGTCCTGCCTTTCTGGATTTTACACTTTTTTCAGATGGCCCTTTTGACTGGGGGGAAGTGAGACTTCATTGTAGTGCAGATTTCCTTTGCAAGCTTGCTTGGTTGGCCAAAAAGGGCGTATGCGTTTTTTCCTGAATATATTCAGGAAAAAAAGCATACGCCCTTTTTGGCCAAGTGCATCATTGTGGACGTTCTGCCTCTTTTCCTATGCTTTCAATGCAATTCCAGTCTACCTCCTGAAATCGGTTTCCTGCAATTCTGCCCCGCTTTCAAGTCCTCTTGGCAGCCTTACTTCAGTCTATTTTTGGACGATAGCAGTCATTTATAACTCTGCAGGTTTGTGCATTACAGTGCCCCTGAGCTCCTTTCTTCAACTTGCTTTCTTGTGACCTGGCCGCAACACCGCAGGATGGCTTCAGGCCTTAATCTGGTTCTGGCACGGCACGCTGAGCCTTTGGTTATTTCCTTTGCCTGGTGGGAAATGAGAGTTAAATTTGCCCATCCTGACACCTCCAGCTAGTCTCTCATTGGTTCTCACTATTCCTGTTCATCTTCTGCAGAAATTGCAAACTGGGCCAAACAGGAGGTTAAAGGCACTGACTCTCCAAGTGGGGAGAGTGTTAGTAAAGCGTCTGGAATGTTGCACCCGAGTACCAGGGGAGGAAAACTGAGACATATTTGAACACGTCTCCCGTTCACATGGTTGATCATACTTGGGTTCCACATGCATGTTTTAGCTGAAGGAAGAATACCTAAAACCTGGGTAGTTGAAACCCGTGGAATGGGTACCATGCAATATGACTTCAAAGGGTCTTCATTTGCTCACCGAACCTCTCCAATCCTATCACTGCTGCGTTTATGCCCCTGTACACATGCTTGATTCTCTTTCGGAGACATAGCAATCCATAGGTTTTAAGATACTTACTAGTCAGGTACATTCTTAGGCGTTTAATATGCGGTGTTGAGTCCATTTCGTTGAGCAAGGAGTAGTTCTTGTCTATTCCATATTTGACTTAAGGAACTTTATCTGTGCTCATTTCAATCTCTGGTTTTATCCAGCACCCCAACTCACCTTTACCCTTAAGCAAGCATAAGTTGGTTTTCTAAATTTAAGTCCCTGTTCTGTTCTGTAATTCAGTTCCTGTGTAGCCAAGTTTACATTCCGTGTACTACTGATATCTTATGATGTTTCTTTTTCTGTGTGACTTACTTCAGTTAGAATCATCATACCTGAATCCACTCATTGTGCTGTTAAGGGCCTGATGACACAGATTTCATTGCTGAGTGATATTGCTTTGTAAGTAAATACCACAACTTCTTTATCCATTTTTCACTTTCTGCGATGTTGAACTTGTACTGTAAACGAGGTTCTTGTAAACAGAGCCGTTCCAAACTTTGGGGTGGCTGTGTCTTTTTGATTTTAATTTCCCTAAGCTATAGGACCATAAGTGGAAGTGCCCTAGGTTCTGTTGCTTTGTTTTTTAGATATTTCAGGAAACACCATACACTTCTCCCGAGTGGTTGTTGGCAATTTACATCCCGCCCATCAGCATAACAAGGCTCCCAGTTCTCCATGGCCTGTCCTGCCTTTCTGGATTTTACACTTTTTTCAGATGGCCCTTTTGACCGGGGGGAAGTGAGACTTCATTGTAGTGCAGATTTCCTTTGCAAGCTTGCTTGGTTGGCCAAAAAGGGCGTATGCGTTTTTTCCTGAATATATTCAGGAAAAAACGCATACGCCCTTTTTGGCCAAGTGCATCACTGTGGACGTTCTGCCTCTTTTCCTATGCTTTCAATGCAATTCCAGTCTACCTCCTGAAATCGGTTTCCTGCAATTCTGCCCCGCTTTCAAGTCCTCTTGGCAGCCTTACTTCAGTCTATTTTTGGACGATAGCTGTCATTTATAACTCTGCAGGTTTGTGCATTACAGTGCCCCTGAGCTCCTTTCTTCAACTTGCTTTCTTGTGACCTGGCCGCAACACCGCAGGATGGCTTCAGGCCCTAATCTGGTTCCGGCACGGCACGCTGAGCCTTTGGTTATTTCCTTTTCCTGGTGGGAAATGAGAGTTAAATTTGCCCGTCCTGACACTTCCAGCTAGTCTCTCATTGGTTCTCGCTATTCCTGTTCATCTTCCGCAGAAATTGCAAACTGGGCCAAACAGGAGGTTAAAGGCGCTGACTCTCCAAGTGGGGAGAGTGTTAGTAAAGCTTCTGGAATGTTGCACCCGAGTACCAGGGGAGGAAAACTGAGACATATTTGAACACGTCTCCCGTTCACATGGTTGATCATACTTGGGTTCCACATGCATGTTTTAGCTGAAGGAAGAATACCTTAAACCTGGAGAGATGAGACCCGTGTAATGGGTACCATGCAAGATGACTTCAAAGGGTCTTCATTTGCTCACCGAACCTCTCCAATCCTATCACTGCTGCATTTATGCCCCTGTACACATGCTTGATTCTCTTTCGGAGACATAGCAATCCATAGGTTTTTAAGATACTTACTAGTCAGGTACATTCTTAGGCATTTAATATGCGGTGTTGAGTCCGTTTCGTTGAGCAAGGAGTAGCTCTTGTCTATTCCATATTTGACTTAAGGAACTTTATCTGTGCTCATTTCAATCTCTGGTTTTATGCAGCACCCCAACTCACCTTTACCCTTAAGCAAGCATAAGTTGGTTTTCCAAATTTGAGACCCTGTTCTGTTCTGTAATTCAGTTCCTGTGTAGCCAAGTTTACATTCCATGTATTACTGATATCTTATGATGTTTCTTTTTCTGTGTGACTTACTTCAGTTAGAATCATCATACCTGAATCCACTCATTGTGCTGCTAAGGGCCTGATGACACAGATTTCATTGCTGAGTGATATTGCTTTGTAAGTAAATACCACAACTTCTTTATCCATTTTTCACTTTCTGCGATGTTGAACTTGTACTGTAAACGAGGTTCTTGTAAACAGAGCCGTTCCAAACTTTGGGGTGGCTGTGTCTTTTTGATTTTAATTTCCCTAAGCTATAGGACCATAAGTGGAAGTGCCCTAGGTTCTGTTGCTTTGTTTTTTAGATGTTTCAGGAAACACCATACACTTCTCCCGAGTGGTTGTTGGCAATTTACATCCCGCCCATCAGCATAACAAGGCTCCCAGTTCTCCATGGCCTGTCCTGCCTTTCTGGATTTTACACTTTTTTCAGATGGCCCTTTTGACCGGGGGGAAGTGAGACTTCATTGTAGTGCAGATTTCCTTTGCAAGCTTGCTTGGTTGGCCAAAAAGGGCGTATGCGTTTTTTCCTGAATATATTCAGGAAAAAACGCATACGCCCTTTTTGGCCAAGTGCATCATTGTGGACGTTCTGCCTCTTTTCCTATGCTTTCAATGCAATTCCAGTCTACCTCCTGAAATCGGTTTCCTGCAATTCTGCCCCGCTTTCAAGTCCTCTTGGCAGCCTTACTTCAGTCTATTTTTGGACGATAGCTGTCATTTATAACTCTGCAGGTTTGTGAATTACAGTGCCCCTGAGCTCCTTTCTTCAACTCGCTTTCTTGTGACCTGGCCGCAACACCGCAGGATGGCTTCAGGCCCTAATCTGGTTCCGGCACGGCACGCTGAGCCTTTGGTTATTTCCTCTTCCTGGTGGGAAATGAGAGTTAAATTTGCCCGTCCAGACACCTCCAGCTAGTCTCTCATTGGTTCTCGCTATTCCTGTTCATCTTCCGCAGAAATTGCAAACTGGGCCAAACAGGAGGTTAAAGGGACTGACTCTCCAAGTCGGGAGAGTGTTAGTAAAGCGTCTGGAATGTTGCACCCGAGTACCAGGGTACGAAAACTGAGACATATTTGAACACGTCTCCCGATCACATGGTTGATCATACTCTAGGTTCCACATGCATGTTTTAGCTGAAGGAAGAATACCTTAAACCTGGGTAGTTGAAACCCGTGGAATGGGTACCATGCAATATGACTTCAAAGGGTCTTCATTTGCTCACCGAACCTCTCCAATCCTATCACTGCTGCGTTTATGCCCCTGTACACATGCTTGATTCTCTTTCGGAGACATAGCAATCCATAGGTTTTAAGATACTTACTAGTCAGGTACATTCTTAGGCGTTTAATATGCGGTGTGGAGTCCATTTCGTTGAGCAAGGAGTAGCTCTTGTCTATTCCATATTTGACTTAAGGAACTTTATCTGTGCTCATTTCAATCTCTGGTTTTATGCAGCACCCCAACTCACCTTTACCCTTAAGCAAGCATAAGTTGGTTTTCTAAATTTAAGTCCCTGTTCTGTTCTGTAATTCAGTTCCTGTGTAGCCAAGTTTACATTCCGTGTACTACTGATATCTTATGATGTTTCTTTTTCTGTGTGACTTACTTCAGTTAGAATCATCATACCTGAATCCACTCATTGTGCTGTTAAGGGCCTGATGACACAGATTTCATTGCTGAGTGATATTGCTTTGTAAGTAAATACCACAACTTCTTTATCCATTTTTCACTTTCTGCGATGTTGAACTTGTACTGTAAACGAGGTTCTTGTAAACAGAGCCGTTCCAAACTTTGGGGTGGCTGTGTCTTTTTGATTTTAATTTCCCTAAGCTATAGGACCATAAGTGGAAGTGCCCTAGGTTCTGTTGCTTTGTTTTTTAGATATTTCAGGAAACACCATACACTTCTCCCGAGTGGTTGTTGGCAATTTACATCCCGCCCATCAGCATAACAAGGCTCCCAGTTCTCCATGGCCTGTCCTGCCTTTCTGGATTTTACACTTTTTTCAGATGGCCCTTTTGACCGGGGGGAAGTGAGACTTCATTGTAGTGCAGATTTCCTTTGCAAGCTTGCTTGGTTGGCCAAAAAGGGCGTATGCGTTTTTTCCTGAATATATTCAGGAAAAAACGCATACGCCCTTTTTGGCCAAGTGCATCACTGTGGACGTTCTGCCTCTTTTCCTATGCTTTCAATGCAATTCCAGTCTACCTCCTGAAATCGGTTTCCTGCAATTCTGCCCCGCTTTCAAGTCCTCTTGGCAGCCTTACTTCAGTCTATTTTTGGACGATAGCTGTCATTTATAACTCTGCAGGTTTGTGCATTACAGTGCCCCTGAGCTCCTTTCTTCAACTTGCTTTCTTGTGACCTGGCCGCAACACCGCAGGATGGCTTCAGGCCCTAATCTGGTTCCGGCACGGCACGCTGAGCCTTTGGTTATTTCCTTTTCCTGGTGGGAAATGAGAGTTAAATTTGCCCGTCCTGACACTTCCAGCTAGTCTCTCATTGGTTCTCGCTATTCCTGTTCATCTTCCGCAGAAATTGCAAACTGGGCCAAACAGGAGGTTAAAGGCGCTGACTCTCCAAGTGGGGAGAGTGTTAGTAAAGCTTCTGGAATGTTGCACCCGAGTACCAGGGGAGGAAAACTGAGACATATTTGAACACGTCTCCCGTTCATACGGTTGATCATACTCTGGGTTCCACATGCATGTTTTAGCTGAAGGAAGAATACCTTAAACCTGGAGAGATGAGACCCGTGTAATGGGTACCATGCAAGATGACTTCAAAGGGTCTTCATTTGCTCACCGAACCTCTCCAATCCTATCACTGCTGCATTTATGCCCCTGTACACATGCTTGATTCTCTTTCGGAGACATAGCAATCCATAGGTTTTTAAGATACTTACTAGTCAGGTACATTCTTAGGCATTTAATATGCGGTGTTGAGTCCGTTTCGTTGAGCAAGGAGTAGCTCTTGTCTATTCCATATTTGACTTAAGGAACTTTATCTGTGCTCATTTCAATCTCTGGTTTTATGCAGCACCCCAACTCACCTTTACCCTTAAGCAAGCATAAGTTGGTTTTCCAAATTTGAGACCCTGTTCTGTTCTGTAATTCAGTTCCTGTGTAGCCAAGTTTACATTCCATGTATTACTGATATCTTATGATGTTTCTTTTTCTGTGTGACTTACTTCAGTTAGAATCATCATACCTGAATCCACTCATTGTGCTGCTAAGGGCCTGATGACACAGATTTCATTGCTGAGTGATATTGCTTTGTAAGTAAATACCACAACTTCTTTATCCATTTTTCACTTTCTGCGATGTTGAACTTGTACTGTAAACGAGGTTCTTGTAAACAGAGCCTTTCCAAACTTTGGGGTGGCTGTGTCTTTTTGATTTTAATTTCCCTAAGCTATAGGACCATAAGTGGAAGTGCCCTAGGTTCTGTTGCTTTGTTTTTTAGATGTTTCAGGAAACACCATACACTTCTCCCGAGTGGTTGTTGGCAATTTACATCCCGCCCATCAGCATAACAAGGCTCCCAGTTCTCCATGGCCTGTCCTGCCTTTCTGGATTTTACACTTTTTTCAGATGGCCCTTTTGACCGGGGGGAAGTGAGACTTCATTGTAGTGCAGATTTCCTTTGCAAGCTTGCTTGGTTGGCCAAAAAGGGCGTATGCGTTTTTTCCTGAATATATTCAGGAAAAAACGCATACGCCCTTTTTGGCCAAGTGCATCATTGTGGACGTTCTGCCTCTTTTCCTATGCTTTCAATGCAATTCCAGTCTACCTCCTGAAATCGGTTTCCTGCAATTCTGCCCCGCTTTCAAGTCCTCTTGGCAGCCTTACTTCAGTCTATTTTTGGACGATAGCTGTCATTTATAACTCTGCAGGTTTGTGAATTACAGTGCCCCTGAGCTCCTTTCTTCAACTCACTTTCTTGTGACCTGGCCGCAACACCGCAGGATGGCTTCAGGCCCTAATCTGGTTCCGGCACGGCACGCTGAGCCTTTGGTTATTTCCTCTTCCTGGTGGGAAATGAGAGTTAAATTTGCCCGTCCAGACACCTCCAGCTAGTCTCTCATTGGTTCTCGCTATTCCTGTTCATCTTCCGCAGAAATTGCAAACTGGGCCAAACAGGAGGTTAAAGGGACTGACTCTCCAAGTCGGGAGAGTGTTAGTAAAGCGTCTGGAATGTTGCACCCGAGTACCAGGGTACGAAAACTGAGACATATTTGAACACGTCTCCCGATCACATGGTTGATCATACTCTAGGTTCCACATGCATGTTTTAGCTGAAGGAAGAATACCTTAAACCTGGGTAGTTGAAACCCGTGGAATGGGTACCATGCAATATGACTTCAAAGGGTCTTCATTTGCTCACCGAACCTCTCCAATCCTATCACTGCTGCGTTTATGCCCCTGTACACATGCTTGATTCTCTTTCGGAGACATAGCAATCCATAGGTTTTAAGATACTTACTAGTCAGGTACATTCTTAGGCGTTTAATATGCGGTGTTGAGTCCATTTCGTTGAGCAAGGAGTAGCTCTTGTCTATTCCATATTTGACTTAAGGAACTTTATCTGTGCTCATTTCAATCTCTGGTTTTATGCAGCACCCCAACTCACCTTTACCCTTAAGCAAGCATAAGTTGGTTTTCTAAATTTGAGACCCTGTTCTGTTCTGTAATTCAGTTCCTGTGTAGCCAAGTTTACATTCCGTGTATTACTGATATCTTATGATGTTTCTTTTTCTGTGTGACTTACTTCAGTTAGAATCATCATACCTGAATCCACTCATTGTGCTGCTAAGGGCCTGATGACACAGATTTCATTGCTGAGTGATATTGCTTTGTAAGTAAATACCACAACTTCTTTATCCATTTTTCACTTTCTGCGATGTTGAACTTGTACTGTAAACGAGGTTCTTGTAAACAGAGCCTTTCCAAACTTTGGGGTGGCTGTGTCTTTTTGATTTTAATTTCCCTAAGCTATAGGACCATAAGTGGAAGTGCCCTAGGTTCTGTTGCTTTGTTTTTTAGATGTTTCAGGAAACACCATACACTTCTCCCGAGTGGTTGTTGGCAATTTACATCCCGCCCATCAGCATAACAAGGCTCCCAGTTCTCCATGGCCTGTCCTGCCTTTCTGGATTTTACACTTTTTTCAGATGGCCCTTTTGACCGGGGGGAAGTGAGACTTCATTGTAGTGCAGATTTCCTTTGCAAGCTTGCTTGGTTGGCCAAAAAGGGCGTATGCGTTTTTTCCTGAATATATTCAGGAAAAAACGCATACGCCCTTTTTGGCCAAGTGCATCATTGTGGACGTTCTGCCTCTTTTCCTATGCTTTCAATGCAATTCCAGTCTACCTCCTGAAATCGGTTTCCTGCAATTCTGCCCCGCTTTCAAGTCCTCTTGGCAGCCTTACTTCAGTCTATTTTTGGACGATAGCTGTCATTTATAACTCTGCAGGTTTGTGAATTACAGTGCCCCTGAGCTCCTTTCTTCAACTCGCTTTCTTTTGAGCTGGCCGCAACACCGCAGGATGGCTTCAGGCCCTAATCTGGTTCCGGTACGGCACGCTGAGCCTTTGGTTATTTCCTCTTCCTGGTGGGAAATGAGAGTTAAATTTGCCCGTCCAGACACCTCCAGCTAGCCTCTCATTGGTTCTCGCTATTC
The DNA here is from genome assembly GCF_949987515.2 of Delphinus delphis. Taxonomy (NCBI): domain Eukaryota; kingdom Metazoa; phylum Chordata; class Mammalia; order Artiodactyla; family Delphinidae; genus Delphinus; species Delphinus delphis. The sequence goes on along the minus strand of NC_082690.1, from coordinate 1,142,729 downwards.
CTGTTCATCTTCCGCAGAAATTGCAAACTGTGCCAAACAGGAGGTTAAAGGCGCTGACTCTCCAAGTGGGGAGAGTGTTAGTAAAGCGTCTGGAATGTTGCACCCGAGTACCAGGGGAGGAAAACTGAGACATATTTGAACACGTCTCCCGTTCACATGGTTGATCATACTTGGGTTCCACATGCATGTTTTAGCTGAAGGAAGAATACCTAAAACCTGGGTAGTTGAAACCCGTGGAATGGGTACCATGCAATATGAATTCAAAGGGTCTTCATTTGCTCACCGAACCTCTCCAATCCTATCACTGCTGAGTTTATGTCCCTGTACACATGCTTGATTCTCTTTCGGAGACATAGCAATCCATAGGTTTTAAGATACTTACTAGTCAGGTACATTCTTAGGCGTTTAATATGCGGTGTTGAGTCCATTTCGTTGAGCAAGGAGTAGCTCTTGTCTATTCCATATTTGGCTTAAGGAACTTTATCTGTGCTCATTTCAATCTCTGGTTTTATGCAGCAACCCAACTCACCTTTCCCCTTAAGCAAGCATAAGTTGGTTTTCTAAATTTAAGACCCTGTTCTGTTTTGGAATTCAGTTCCTGTGTAGCCAAGTTTACATTCCTTGTATTAGTGATATCTTATGATGTTTCTTTTTCTGTGTGACTTATTTCAGATAGAATCATCATACCTGAATCCACTCATTGTGATGCTAAGGGCCTGATGACACAGATTTCATTGCTGAGTGATATTGCTTTGTAAGTGAATACCACAACTTCTTTATCCATTTTTCACTTTCTGCGATGTTGAACTTGTACTGTAAACGAGGTTCTGGTAAACAGAGCCGTTCCAAACTTTGGGGTGGCTGTGTCTTTTTGATTTTAATTTCCCTAAGCTATAGGACCATAAGTGGAAGTGCCCTAGGCTCTGTTGCTTTGTTTTTTAGATGTTTCAGGAAACACCATACACTTCTCCCAAGTGTCTGTTGGCAATTTACATCCCGCCCATCAGCATAACAAGGCTCCCAGTTCTCAATGGCCTGTTGCCTTTCTGGATTTTACACTTTTTTCAGATGGCCCTTTTGACCGGGGGGAAGTGAGACTTCATTGTAGTGCAGATTTCCTTTGCAAGCTTGCTTGGTTGGCCAAAAAGGGCGTATGCGTTTTTTCCTGAATATATTCAGGAAAAAACGCATACGCCCTTTTTGGCCAAGTGCATCATTGTGGACGTTCTGCCTCTTTTCCTATGCTTTCAATGCAATTCCAGTCTACCTCCTGAAATCGGTTTCCTGCAATGCTGCCCCGCTTTCAAGTCCTCTTGGCAGCCTTACTTCAGTCTATTTTTGGACGATAGCTGTCATTTATAACTCTGCAGGTTTGTGAATTACAGTGCCCCTGAGCTCCTTTCTTCAACTCGCTTTCTTGTGACCTGGCCGCAACACCGCAGGATGGCTTCTGGCCCTAATCTGGTTCCGGCCCGGGATGCTGAGCCTTTGGTTAATTCCTCTTCCTGGTGGGAAATGAGAGTTAAATTTGCCCGTCCAGACACCTCCAGCTAGCCTCTCATTGGTTCTCGCTATTCCTGTTCATCTTCCGCAGAAATTGCAAACTGGGCCAAACAGGAGGTTAAAGGGACTGACTCTCCAAGTGGGGAGAGTGTTAGTAAAGTGTCTGGAATGTTGCACCCGAGTGCGAGGGGAGGAAAACTGAGACATATTTGAACACGTCTCCCGTTCACATGGTTGATCATACTCTGGGTTCCACATGCATGTTTTAGCTGAAGGAAGAATACCTTAAACCTGGAGAGTTGAGACCCGTGTAATGGGTACCATGCAATATGACTTCAAAGGGTCTTCATTTGCTCACCGAACCTCTCCAATCCTATCACTGCTGCGTTTATTCCCCTGTACACACGCTTGATTCTCTTTTGGAGACATAGCAATCCATAGGTTTTAAGATACTTACTAGTCAGGTACATTCTTAGGGGTTTAATATGGGGTTTTGAGTCCATTTCGTTGAGCAAGGAGTAGCTCTTGTCTATTCCATATTTGGCTTAAGGAACTTTATCTGTGCTCATTTCAATCTCTGGTTTTATGCAGCACCCCAACTCACCTTTCCCCTTAAGCAAGCATAAGTTGGTTTTCTAAATTTGAGACCCTGTTCTGTTTTGGAATTCAGTTCCTGTGTAGCCAAGTTTACATTCCGTGTATTACTGATATCTTATGATGTTTCTTTTTCTGTGTTAACTATTTCAGTTAGAATCATCATACCTGAATCCACTCATTGTGATGCTAAGGGCCTGATGACATAGAATTCATTGCTGAGTGATATGGCTTTGTAAGTAAATACCACAACTTCTTTATCCATTTTTCACTTTCTGCGATGTTGAACTTGTACTGTAAACGAGGTTCTTGTAAACAGAGCCGTCCCAAACTTTGGGGTGGCTGTGTCTTTTTGATTTTAATTTCCCTAAGCTATAGGACCATAAGTGGCAGTGCCCTAGGCTCTGTTGCTTTGTTTTTTAGATGTTTCAGGAAACACCATACACTTCTCCCGAGTGTCTGTTGGCAATGTACATCCCGCCCATCAGCATAACAAGGCTCCCAGTTCTCCATGGCCTGTCCTGCCTTTCTGGATTTTACACTTTTTTCAGATGGCCCTTTTGACTGGGGGGAAGTGAGACTTCATTGTAGTGCAGATTTCCTTTGCAAGCTTGCTTGGTTGGCCAAAAAGGGCGTATGCGTTTTTTCCTGAATATATTCAGGAAAAAACGCATACGCCCTTTTTGGCCAAGTGCATCATTGTGGACGTTCTGCCTCTTTTCCTATGCTTTCAATGCAATTCCAGTCTACCTCCTGAAATCGGTTTCCTGCAATTCTGCCCCGCTTTCAAGTCCTCTTGGCAGCCTTACTTCAGTCTATTTTTGGATGATAGCTGTCATTTATAACTCTGCAGGTTTGTGCATTACAGTGCCCCTGAGCTCCTTTCTTCAACTCGCTTTCTTGTGACCTGGCCGCAACACCGCAGGATGGCTTCAGGCCCTAATCTGGTTCCGGTACGGCACGCTGAGCCTTTGGTTATTTCCTCTTCCTGTTGGGAAATGAGAGTTAAATTTGCCCGTCCAGACACCTCCAGCTAGCCTCTCATTGGTTCTCGCTATTCCTGTTCATCTTCCGCAGAAATTGCAAACTGGGCCAAACAGGAGGTTAAAGGCGCTGACTCTCCAAGTGGGGAGAGTGTTAGTAAAGCGTCTGGAATGTTGCACCCGAGTACCAGGGGAGGAAAACTGAGACATATTTGAACACGTCTCCCGTTCACATGGTTGATCATACTTGGGTTCCACATGCATGTTTTAGCTGAAGGAAGAATACCTTAAACCTGGAGAGTTAAGACCCGTGTAATGGGTACCATGCAAGATGACTTCAAAGGGTCTTCATTTACTCACCGAACCTCTCCAATCCTATCACTGCTGCGTTTATGCCCCTGTACACATGCTTGATTCTCTTTCGGAGACATAGCAATCCATAGGTTTTTAAGATACTTACTAGTCAGGTACATTCTTAGGCATTTAATATGCGGTATTGAGTCCATTTCGTTGAGCAAGGAGTAGCTCTTGTCTATTCCATATTTGACTTAAGGAACTTTATCTGTGCTCATTTCAATCTCTGGTTTTATGCAGCACCCCAACTCACCTTTACCCTTAAGCAAGCATAAGTTGGTTTTCTAAATTTGAGACCCTGTTCTGTTCTGTAATTCAGTTCCTGTGTAGCCAAGTTTACATTCCGTGTATTACTGATATCTTATGATGTTTCTTTTTCTGTGTGACTTACTTCAGTTAGAATCATCATACCTGTATCCACTCATTGTGCTGCTAAGGGCCTGATGACACAGATTTCATTGCTGAGTGATATTGCTTTGTAAGTGAATACTACAACTTCTTTATCCATTTTTCACTTTCTGCGATGTTGAACTTGTACTGTAAACGAGGTTCTGGTAAACAGAGCCGTTCCAAACTTTGGGGTGGCTGTGTCTTTTTGATTTTAATTTCCCTAAGCTATAGGACCATAAGTGGAAGTGCCCTAGGCTCTGTTGCTTTGTTTTTTAGATGTTTCAGGAAACACCATACACTTCTCCCGAGTGTCTGTTGGCAATTTACATCCCGCCCATCAGCATAACAAGGCTCCCAGTTCTCAATGGCCTGTTGCCTTTCTGGATTTTACACTTTTTTCAGATGGCCCTTTTGACCGGGGGGAAGTGAGACTTCATTGTAGTGCAGATTTCCTTTGCAAGCTTGCTTGGTTGGCCAAAAAGGGCGTATGCGTTTTTTCCTGAATATATTCAGGAAAAAACGCATACGCCCTTTTTGGCCAAGTGCATCATTGTGGACGTTCTGCCTCTTTTCCTATGCTTTCAATGCAATTCCAGTCTACCTCCTGAAATCGGTTTCCTGCAATTCTGCCCCGCTTTCAAGTCCTCTTGGCAGCCTTACTTCAGTCTATTTTTGGACGATAGCTGTCATTTATAACTCTGCAGGTTTGTGAATTACAGTGCCCCTGAGCTCCTTTCTTCAACTCGCTTTCTTGTGACCTGGCCGCAACACCGCAGGATGGCTTCAGGCCCTAATCTGGTTCCGGCCCGGCATGCTGAGCCTTTGGTTAATTCCTCTTCCTGGTGGGAAATGAGAGTTAAATTTGCCCGTCCAGACACCTCCAGCTAGCCTCTCATTGGTTCTCGCTATTCCTGTTCATCTTCCGCAGAAATTGCAAACTGGGCCAAACAGGAGGTTAAAGGGACTGACTCTCCAAGTGGGGAGAGTGTTAGTAAAGCGTCTGGAATGTTGCACCCGAGTACCAGGGGAGGAAAACTGAGACATATTTGAACACGTCTCCCGTTCACATGGTTGATCATACTCTGGGTTCCACATGCATGTTTTAGCTGAAGGAAGAATACCTTAAACCTGGAGAGTTGAGACCCGTGTAATGGGTACCATGCAATATGACTTCAAAGGGTCTTCATTTGCTCACCGAACCTCTCCAATCCTATCACTGCTGCGTTTATTCCCCTGTACACATGCTTGATTCTCTTTTGGAGACATAGCAATCCATAGGTTTTAAGATACTTACTAGTCAGGTACATTCTTAGGGGTTTAATATGGGGTTTTGAGTCCATTTCGTTGAGCAAGGAGTAGCTCTTGTCTATTCCATATTTGGCTTAAGGAACTTTATCTGTGCTCATTTCAATCTCTGGTTTTATGCAGCACCCCAACTCACCTTTCCCCTTAAGCAAGCATAAGTTGGTTTTCTAAATTTGAGACCCTGTTCTGTTCTGTAATTCAGTTCCTGTGTAGCCAAGTTTACATTCCGTGTATTACTGATATCTTATGATGTTTCTTTTTCTGTGTGACTTATTTCAGTTAGAATCATCATACCTGAATCCACTCATTGTGATGCTAAGGGCCTGATGACATAGAATTCATTGCTGAGTGATATGGCTTTGTAAGTAAATACCACAACTTCTTTATCCATTTTTCACTTTCTGCGATGTTGAACTTGTACTGTAAACGAGGTTCTTGTAAACAGAGGCGTCCCAAACTTTGGGGTGGCTGTGTCTTTTTGATTTTAATTTCCCTAAGCTATAGGACCATAAGTGGCAGTGCCCTAGGCTCTGTTGCTTTGTTTTTTAGATGTTTCAGGAAACACCATACACTTCTCCCGAGTGTCTGTTGGCAATTTACATCCCGCCCATCAGCATAACAAGGCTCCCAGTTCTCCATGGCCTGTCCTGCCTTTCTGGATTTTACACTTTTTTCAGATGGCCCTTTTGACCGGGGGGAAGTGAGACTTCATTGTAGTGCAGATTTCCTTTGCAAGCTTGCTTGGTTGGCCAAAAAGTGCGTATGCGTTTTTTCCTGAATATATTCAGGAAAAAACGCATACGCCCTTTTTGGCCAAGTGCATCATTGTGGACGTTCTGCCTCTTTTCCTATGCTTTCAATGCAATTCCAGTCTACCTCCTGAAATCGGTTTCCTGCAATTCTGCCCCGCTTTCAAGTCCTCTTGGCAGCCTTACTTCAGTCTATTTTTGGACGATAGCTGTCATTTATAACTCTGCAGGTTTGTGCATTACAGTGCCCCTGAGCTCCTTTCTTCAACTCGCTTTCTTGTGACCTGGCCGCAACACCGCAGGATGGCTTCAGGCCCTAATCTGGTTCCGGTACGGCACGCTGAGCCTTTGGTTATTTCCTCTTCCTGGTGGGAAATGAGAGTTAAATTTGCCCGTCCAGACACCTCCAGCTAGCCTCTCATTGGTTCTCGCTATTCCTGTTCATCTTCCGCAGAAATTGCAAACTGGGCCAAACAGGAGGTTAAAGGGACTGACTCTCCAAGTGGGGAGAGTGTTAGTAAAGCGTCTGGAATGTTGCACCCGAGTACCAGGGGAGGAAAACTGAGACATATTTGAACACGTCTCCCGTTCACATGGTTGATCATACTCTGGGTTCCACATGCATGTTTTAGCTGAAGGAAGAATACCTTAAACCTGGAGAGTTAAGACCCGTGTAATGGGTACCATGCAAGATGACTTCAAAGGGTCTTCATTTACTCACCGAACCTCTCCAATCCTATCACTGCTGCGTTTATGCCCCTGTACACATGCTTGATTCTCTTTCGGAGACATAGCAATCCATAGGTTTTTAAGATACTTACTAGTCAGGTACATTCTTAGGCATTTAATATGCGGTATTGAGTCCATTTCGTTGAGCAAGGAGTAGCTCTTGTCTATTCCATATTTGACTTAAGGAACTTTATCTGTGCTCATTTCAATCTCTGGTTTTATGCAGCACCCCAACTCACCTTTACCCTTAAGCAAGCATAAGTTGGTTTTCTAAATTTGAGACCCTGTTCTGTTCTGTAATTCAGTTCCTGTGTAGCCAAGTTTACATTCCGTGTATTACTGATATCTTATGATGTTTCTTTTTCTGTGTGACTTACTTCAGTTAGAATCATCATACCTGTATCCACTCATTGTGCTGCTAAGGGCCTGATGACACAGATTTCATTGCTGAGTGATATTGCTTTGTAAGTGAATACTACAACTTCTTTATCCATTTTTCACTTTCTGCGATGTTGAACTTGTACTGTAAACGAGGTTCTGGTAAACAGAGCCGTTCCAAACTTTGGGGTGGCTGTGTCTTTTTGATTTTAATTTCCCTAAGCTATAGGACCATAAGTGGAAGTGCCCTAGGCTCTGTTGCTTTGTTTTTTAGATGTTTCAGGAAACACCATACACTTCTCCCGAGTGTCTGTTGGCAATTTACATCCCGCCCATCAGCATAACAAGGCTCCCAGTTCTCAATGGCCTGTTGCCTTTCTGGATTTTACACTTTTTTCAGATGGCCCTTTTGACCGGGGGGAAGTGAGACTTCATTGTAGTGCAGATTTCCTTTGCAAGCTTGCTTGGTTGGCCAAAAAGGGCGTATGCGTTTTTTCCTGAATATATTCAGGAAAAAACGCATACGCCCTTTTTGGCCAAGTGCATCATTGTGGACGTTCTGCCTCTTTTCCTATGCTTTCAATGCAATTCCAGTCTACCTCCTGAAATCGGTTTCCTGCAATTCTGCCCCGCTTTCAAGTCCTCTTGGCAGCCTTACTTCAGTCTATTTTTGGACGATAGCTGTCATTTATAACTCTGCAGGTTTGTGAATTACAGTGCCCCTGAGCTCCTTTCTTCAACTCGCTTTCTTGTGACCTGGCCGCAACACCGCAGGATGGCTTCAGGCCCTAATCTGGTTCCGGCCCGGCATGCTGAGCCTTTGGTTAATTCCTCTTCCTGGTGGGAAATGAGAGTTAAATTTGCCCGTCCAGACACCTCCAGCTAGCCTCTCATTGGTTCTCGCTATTCCTGTTCATCTTCCGCAGAAATTGCAAACTGGGCCAAACAGGAGGTTAAAGGGACTGACTCTCCAAGTGGGGAGAGTGTTAGTAAAGCGTCTGGAATGTTGCACCCGAGTACCAGGGGAGGAAAACTGAGACATATTTGAACACGTCTCCCGTTCACATGGTTGATCATACTCTGGGTTCCACATGCATGTTTTAGCTGAAGGAAGAATACCTTAAACCTGGAGAGTTGAGACCCGTGTAATGGGTACCATGCAATATGACTTCAAAGGGTCTTCATTTGCTCACCGAACCTCTCCAATCCTATCACTGCTGCGTTTATTCCCCTGTACACATGCTTGATTCTCTTTTGGAGACATAGCAATCCATAGGTTTTAAGATACTTACTAGTCAGGTACATTCTTAGGGGTTTAATATGGGGTTTTGAGTCCATTTCGTTGAGCAAGGAGTAGCTCTTGTCTATTCCATATTTGGCTTAAGGAACTTTATCTGTGCTCATTTCAATCTCTGGTTTTATGCAGCACCCCAACTCACCTTTCCCCTTAAGCAAGCATAAGTTGGTTTTCTAAATTTGAGACCCTGTTCTGTTCTGTAATTCAGTTCCTGTGTAGCCAAGTTTACATTCCGTGTATTACTGATATCTTATGATGTTTCTTTTTCTGTGTGACTTATTTCAGTTAGAATCATCATACCTGAATCCACTCATTGTGATGCTAAGGGCCTGATGACATAGAATTCATTGCTGAGTGATATGGCTTTGTAAGTAAATACCACAACTTCTTTATCCATTTTTCACTTTCTGCGATGTTGAACTTGTACTGTAAACGAGGTTCTTGTAAACAGAGGCGTCCCAAACTTTGGGGTGGCTGTGTCTTTTTGATTTTAATTTCCCTAAGCTATAGGACCATAAGTGGCAGTGCCCTAGGCTCTGTTGCTTTGTTTTTTAGATGTTTCAGGAAACACCATACACTTCTCCCGAGTGTCTGTTGGCAATTTACATCCCGCCCATCAGCATAACAAGGCTCCCAGTTCTCCATGGCCTGTCCTGCCTTTCTGGATTTTACACTTTTTTCAGATGGCCCTTTTGACCGGGGGGAAGTGAGACTTCATTGTAGTGCAGATTTCCTTTGCAAGCTTGCTTGGTTGGCCAAAAAGTGCGTATGCGTTTTTTCCTGAATATATTCAGGAAAAAACGCATACGCCCTTTTTGGCCAAGTGCATCATTGTGGACGTTCTGCCTCTTTTCCTATGCTTTCAATGCAATTCCAGTCTACCTCCTGAAATCGGTTTCCTGCAATTCTGCCCCGCTTTCAAGTCCTCTTGGCAGCCTTACTTCAGTCTATTTTTGGACGATAGCTGTCATTTATAACTCTGCAGGTTTGTGCATTACAGTGCCCCTGAGCTCCTTTCTTCAACTCGCTTTCTTGTGACCTGGCCGCAACACCGCAGGATGGCTTCAGGCCCTAATCTGGTTCCGGTACGGCACGCTGAGCCTTTGGTTATTTCCTCTTCCTGTTGGGAAATGAGAGTTAAATTTGCCCGTCCAGACACCTCCAGCTAGCCTCTCATTGGTTCTCGCTATTCCTGTTCATCTTCCGCAGAAATTGCAAACTGGGCCAAACAGGAGGTTAAAGGGACTGACTCTCCAAGTGGGGAGAGTGTTAGTAAAGCGTCTGGAATGTTGCACCCGAGTACCAGGGGAGGAAAACTGAGACATATTTGAACACGTCTCCCGTTCACATGGTTGATCATACTCTGGGTTCCACATGCATGTTTTAGCTGAAGGAAGAATACCTTAAACCTGGAGAGTTGAGACCCGTGTAATGGGTACCATGCAATATGACTTCAAAGGGTCTTCATTTGCTCACCGAACCTCTCCAATCCTATCACTGCTGCGTTTATTCCCCTGTACACATGCTTGATTCTCTTTTGGAGACATAGCAATCCATAGGTTTTAAGATACTTACTAGTCAGGTACATTCTTAGGGGTTTAATATGGGGTTTTGAGTCCATTTCGTTGAGCAAGGAGTAGCTCTTGTCTATTCCATATTTGGCTTAAGGAACTTTATCTGTGCTCATTTCAATCTCTGGTTTTATGCAGCACCCCAACTCACCTTTCCCCTTAAGCAAGCATAAGTTGGTTTTCTAAATTTGAGACCCTGTTCTGTTCTGTAATTCAGTTCCTGTGTAGCCAAGTTTACATTCCGTGTATTACTGATATCTTATGATGTTTCTTTTTCTGTGTGACTTATTTCAGTTAGAATCATCATACCTGAATCCACTCATTGTGATGCTAAGGGCCTGATGACATAGAATTCATTGCTGAGTGATATTGCTTTGTAAGTAAATACCACAACTTCTTTATCCATTTTTCACTTTCTGCGATGTTGAACTTGTACTGTAAACGAGGTTCTTGTAAACAGAGGCGTCCCAAACTTTGGGGTGGCTGTGTCTTTTTGATTTTAATTTCCCTAAGCTATAGGACCATAAGTGGCAGTGCCCTAGGCTCTGTTGCTTTGTTTTTTAGATGTTTCAGGAAACACCATACACTTCTCCCGAGTGTCTGTTGGCAATTTACATCCCGCGCATCAGCATAACAAGGCTCCCAGTTCTCCATGGCCTGTCCTGCCTTTCTGGATTTTACACTTTTTTCAGATGGCCCTTTTGACCGGGGGGAAGTGAGACTTCATTGTAGTGCAGATTTCCTTTGCAAGCATGCTTGGTTGGCCAAAAAGTGCGTATGCGTTTTTTCCTGAATATATTCAGGAAAAAACGCATACGCCCTTTTTGGCCAAGTGCATCATTGTGGACGTTCTGCCTCTTTTCCTATGCTTTCAATGCAATTCCAGTCTACCTCCTGAAATCGGTTTCCTGCAATTCTGCCCCGCTTTCAAGTCCTCTTGGCAGCCTTACTTCAGTCTATTTTTGGACGATAGCTGTCATTTATAACTCTGCAGGTTTGTGAATTACAGTGCCCCTGAGCTCCTTTCTTCAACTCGCTTTCTTGTGACCTGGCCGCAACACCGCAGGATGGCTTCAGGCCCTAATCTGGTTCCGGCCCGGCATGCTGAGCCTTTGGTTAATTCCTCTTCCTGGTGGGAAATGAGAGTTAAATTTGCCCGTCCAGACACCTCCAGCTAGCCTCTCATTGGTTCTCGCTATTCCTGTTCATCTTCCGCAGAAATTGCAAACTGGGCCAAACAGGAGGTTAAAGGGACTGACTCTCCAAGTGGGGAGAGTGTTAGTAAAGCGTCTGGAATGTTGCACCCGAGTACCAGGGGAGGAAAACTGAGACATATTTGAACACGTCTCCCGTTCACATGGTTGATCATACTCTGGGTTCCACATGCATGTTTTAGCTGAAGGAAGAATACCTTAAACCTGGAGAGTTGAGACCCGTGTAATGGGTACCATGCAATATGACTTCAAAGGGTCTTCATTTGCTCACCGAACCTCTCCAATCCTATCACTGCTGCGTTTATTCCCCTGTACACATGCTTGATTCTCTTTTGGAGACATAGCAATCCATAGGTTTTAAGATACTTACTAGTCAGGTACATTCTTAGGGGTTTAATATGGGGTTTTGAGTCCATTTCGTTGAGCAAGGAGTAGCTCTTGTCTATTCCATATTTGGCTTAAGGAACTTTATCTGTGCTCATTTCAATCTCTGGTTTTATGCAGCACCCCAACTCACCTTTCCCCTTAAGCAAGCATAAGTTGGTTTTCTAAATTTGAGACCCTGTTCTGTTCTGTAATTCAGTTCCTGTGTAGCCAAGTTTACATTCCGTGTATTACTGATATCTTATGATGTTTCTTTTTCTGTGTGACTTATTTCAGTTAGAATCATCATACCTGAATCCACTCATTGTGATGCTAAGGGCCTGATGACATAGAATTCATTGCTGAGTGATATGGCTTTGTAAGTAAATACCACAACTTCTTTATCCATTTTTCACTTTCTGCGATGTTGAACTTGTACTGTAAACGAGGTTCTTGTAAACAGAGGCGTCCCAAACTTTGGGGTGGCTGTGTCTTTTTGATTTTAATTTCCCTAAGCTATAGGACCATAAGTGGCAGTGCCCTAGGCTCTGTTGCTTTGTTTTTTAGATGTTTCAGGAAACACCATACACTTCTCCCGAGTGTCTGTTGGCAATTTACATCCCGCCCATCAGCATAACAAGGCTCCCAGTTCTCCATGGCCTGTCCTGCCTTTCTGGATTTTACACTTTTTTCAGATGGCCCTTTTGACCGGGGGGAAGTGAGACTTCATTGTAGTGCAGATTTCCTTTGCAAGCTTGCTTGGTTGGCCAAAAAGTGCGTATGCGTTTTTTCCTGAATATATTCAGGAAAAAACGCATACGCCCTTTTTGGCCAAGTGCATCATTGTGGACGTTCTGCCTCTTTTCCTATGCTTTCAATGCAATTCCAGTCTACCTCCTGAAATCGGTTTCCTGCAATTCTGCCCCGCTTTCAAGTCCTCTTGGCAGCCTTACTTCAGTCTATTTTTGGACGATAGCTGTCATTTATAACTCTGCAGGTTTGTGCATTACAGTGCCCCTGAGCTCCTTTCTTCAACTCGCTTTCTTGTGACCTGGCCGCAACACCGCAGGATGGCTTCAGGCCCTAATCTGGTTCCGGTACGGCACGCTGAGCCTTTGGTTATTTCCTCTTCCTGTTGGGAAATGAGAGTTAAATTTGCCCGTCCAGACACCTCCAGCTAGCCTCTCATTGGTTCTCGCTATTCCTGTTCATCTTCCGCAGAAATTGCAAACTGGGCCAAACAGGAGGTTAAAGGGACTGACTCTCCAAGTGGGGAGAGTGTTAGTAAAGCGTCTGGAATGTTGCACCCGAGTACCAGGGGAGGAAAACTGAGACATATTTGAACACGTCTCCCGTTCACATGGTTGATCATACTCTGGGTTCCACATGCATGTTTTAGCTGAAGGAAGAATACCTTAAACCTGGAGAGTTGAGACCCGTGTAATGGGTACCATGCAATATGACTTCAAAGGGTCTTCATTTGCTCACCGAACCTCTCCAATCCTATCACTGCTGCGTTTATTCCCCTGTACACATGCTTGATTCTCTTTTGGAGACATAGCAATCCATAGGTTTTAAGATACTTACTAGTCAGGTACATTCTTAGGGGTTTAATATGGGGTTTTGAGTCCATTTCGTTGAGCAAGGAGTAGCTCTTGTCTATTCCATATTTGGCTTAAGGAACTTTATCTGTGCTCATTTCAATCTCTGGTTTTATGCAGCACCCCAACTCACCTTTCCCCTTAAGCAAGCATAAGTTGGTTTTCTAAATTTGAGACCCTGTTCTGTTCTGTAATTCAGTTCCTGTGTAGCCAAGTTTACATTCTGTGTATTACTGATATCTTATGATGTTTCTTTTTCTGTGTGACTTATTTCAGTTAGAATCATCATACCTGAATCCACTCATTGTGATGCTAAGGGCCTGATGACATAGAATTCATTGCTGAGTGATATTGCTTTGTAAGTAAATACCACAACTTCTTTATCCATTTTTCACTTTCTGCGATGTTGAACTTGTACTGTAAACGAGGTTCTTGTAAACAGAGGCGTCCCAAACTTTGGGGTGGCTGTGTCTTTTTGATTTTAATTTCCCTAAGCTATAGGACCATAAGTGGCAGTGCCCTAGGCTCTGTTGCTTTGTTTTTTAGATGTTTCAGGAAACACCATACACTTCTCCCGAGTGTCTGTTGGCAATTTACATCCCGCGCATCAGCATAACAAGGCTCCCAGTTCTCCATGGCCTGTCCTGCCTTTCTGGATTTTACACTTTTTTCAGATGGCCCTTTTGACCGGGGGGAAGTGAGACTTCATTGTAGTGCAGATTTCCTTTGCAAGCATGCTTGGTTGGCCAAAAAGTGCGTATGCGTTTTTTCCTGAATATATTCAGGAAAAAACGCATACGCCCTTTTTGGCCAAGTGCATCATTGTGGACGTTCTGCCTCTTTTCCTATGCTTTCAATGCAATTCCAGTCTACCTCCTGAAATCGGTTTCCTGCAATTCTGCCCCGCTTTCAAGTCCTCTTGGCAGCCTTACTTCAGTCTATTTTTGGACGATAGCTGTCATTTATAACTCTGCAGGTTTGTGAATTACAGTGCCCCTGAGCTCCTTTCTTCAACTCGCTTTCTTGTGACCTGGCCGCAACACCGCAGGATGGCTTCAGGCCCTAATCTGGTTCCGGCACGGCATGCTGAGCCTTTGGTTATTTCCTCTTCCTGGTGGGAAATGAGAGTTAAATTTGCCCGTCCAGACACCTCCAGCTAGTCTCTCATTGGTTCTCGCTATTCCTGTTTATCTTCCGCAGAAATTGCAAACTGGGCCAAACAGGAGGTTAAAGGCGCTGACTCTCCAAGTGGGGAGAGTGTTAGTAAAGCGTCTGGAATGTTGCACCCGAGTACCAGGGGAGGAAAACTGAGACATAGTTGAACACGTCTCCCGTTCACATGGTTGGTCATACTTGGGTTCCACATGCATGTTTTAGCTGAAGGAAGAATACCTTAAACCTGGAGAGTTGAGACCCGTGTAATGGGTACCATGCAAGATGACTTCAAAGGGTCTTCATTTGCTCACCGAACCTCTCCAATCCTATCACTGCTGCGTTTATGCCCCTGTACACATGCTTGATTCTCTTTCGGAGACATAGCAATCCATAGGTTTTTAAGATACTTACTAGTCAGGTACATTCTTAGGCATTTAATATGCGGTGTTGAGTCCATTTCGTTGAGCAAGGAGTAGCTCTTGTCTATTCCATATTTGGCTTAAGGAACTTTATCTGTGCTCATTTCAATCTCTGGTTTTATGCAGCACCCCAACTCACCTTTACCCTTAAGCAAGCATAAGTTGGTTTTCTAAATTTGAGACCCTGTTCTGTTCTGTAATTCAGTTCCTGTGTAGCCAAGTTTACATTCCGTGTATTACTGATATCTTATGATGTTTCTTTTTCTGTGTGACTTACTTCAGTTAGAATCATCATACCTGAATCCACTCATTGTGCTGCTAAGGGCCTGATGACACAGATTTCATTGCTGAGTGATATTGCTTTGTAAGTAAATACCACAACTTCTTTATCCATTTTTCACTTTCTGCGATGTTGAACTTGTACTGTAAACGAGGTTCTTGTAAACAGAGCCGTTCCAAACTTTGGGGTGGCTGTGTCTTTTTGATTTTAATTT
The DNA here is from genome assembly GCF_949987515.2 of Delphinus delphis. Taxonomy (NCBI): domain Eukaryota; kingdom Metazoa; phylum Chordata; class Mammalia; order Artiodactyla; family Delphinidae; genus Delphinus; species Delphinus delphis. Next base: position 1,127,630 of record NC_082690.1, on the reverse strand, counting down.
CCCTAAGCTATAGGACCATAAGTGGAAGTGCCCTAGGTTCTGTTGCTTTGTTTTTTAGATGTTTCAGGAAACACCATACACTTCTCCCGAGTGGTTGTTGGCAATTTACATCCCGCGCATCAGCATAACAAGGCTCCCAGTTCTCCATGGCCTGTCCTGCCTTTCTGGATTTTACACTTTTTTCAGATGGCCCTTTTGACCGGGGGGAAGTGAGACTTCATTGTAGTGCAGATTTCCTTTGCAAGCTTGCTTGGTTGGCCAAAAAGGGCGTATGCGTTTTTTCCTGAATATATTCAGGAAAAAACGCATACGCCCTTTTTGGCCAAGTGCATCATTGTGGACGTTCTGCCTCTTTTCCTATGCTTTCAATGCAATTCCAGTCTACCTCCTGAAATCGGTTTCCTGCAATTCTGCCCCGCTTTCAAGTCCTCTTGGCAGCCTTACTTCAGTCTATTTTTGGACGATAGCTGTCATTTATAACTCTGCAGGTTTGTGAATTACAGTGCCCCTGAGCTCCTTTCTTCAACTCGCTTTCTTTTGAGCTGGCCGCAACACCGCAGGATGGCTTCAGGCCCTAATCTGGTTCCGGTACGGCACGCTGAGCCTTTGGTTATTTCCTCTTCCTGTTGGGAAATGAGAGTTAAATTTGCCCGTCCAGACACCTCCAGCTAGCCTCTCATTGGTTCTCGCTATTCCTGTTCATCTTCCGCAGAAATTGCAAACTGGGCCAAACAGGAGGTTAAAGGCGCTGACTCTCCAAGTGGGGAGAGTGTTAGTAAAGCGTCTGGAATGTTGCACCCGAGTACCAGGGGAGGAAAACTGAGACATATTTGAACACGTCTCCCGTTCACATGGTTGATCATACTTGGGTTCCACATGCATGTTTTAGCTGAAGGAAGAATACCTAAAACCTGGGTAGTTGAAACCCGTGGAATGGGTACCATGCAATATGAATTCAAAGGGTCTTCATTTGCTCACCGAACCTCTCCAATCCTATCACTGCTGCGTTTATGTCCCTGTACACATGCTTGATTCTCTTTCGGAGACATAGCAATCCATAGGTTTTAAGATACTTACTAGTCAGGTACATTCTTAGGCGTTTAATATGCGCTGTTGAGTCCATTTCGTTGAGCAAGGAGTAGCTCTTGTCTATTCCATATTTGGCTTAAGGAAATTTATCTGTGCTCATTTCAATCTCTGGTTTTATGCAGCAACCCAACTCACCTTTCCCCTTAAGCAAGCATAAGTTGGTTTTCTAAATTTAAGACCCTGTTCTGTTTTGGAATTCAGTTCCTGTGTAGCCAAGTTTACATTCCGTGTATTAGTGATATCTTATGATGTTTCTTTTTCTGTGTGACTTATTTCAGTTAGAATCATCATACCTGAATCCACTCATTGTGATGCTAAGGGCCTGATGACATAGAATTCATTGCTGAGTGATATTGCTTTGTAAGTAAATACCACAACTTCTTTATCCATTTTTCACTTTCTGCGATGTTGAACTTGTACTGTAAACGAGGTTCTTGTAAACCGAGGCGTCCCAAACTTTGGGGTGGCTGTGTCTTTTTGATTTTAATTTCCCTAAGCTATAGGACCATAAGTGGAAGTGCCCTAGGTTCTGTTGCTTTGTTTTTTAGATGTTTCAGGAAACACCATACACTTCTCCCGAGTGGTTGTTGGCAATTTACATCCCGCCCATCAGCATAACAAGGCTCCCAGTTCTCCATGGCCTGTCCTGCCTTTCTGGATTTTACACTTTTTTCAGATGGCCCTTTTGACCGGGGGGAAGTGAGACTTCATTGTAGTGCAGATTTCCTTTGCAAGCTTGCTTGGTTGGCCAAAAAGGGCGTATGCGTTTTTTCCTGAATATATTCAGGAAAAAACGCATACGCCCTTTTTGGCCAAGTGCATCATTGTGGACGTTCTGCCTCTTTTCCTATGCTTTCAATGCAATTCCAGTCTACCTCCTGAAATCGGTTTCCTGCAATTCTGCCCCGCTTTCAAGTCCTCTTGGCAGCCTTACTTCAGTCTATTTTTGGACGATAGCTGTCATTTATAACTCTGCAGGTTTGTGAATTACAGTGCCCCTGAGCTCCTTTCTTCAACTCGCTTTCTTTTGAGCTGGCCGCAACACCGCAGGATGGCTTCAGGCCCTAATCTGGTTCCGGTACGGCACGCTGAGCCTTTGGTTATTTCCTCTTCCTGGTGGGAAATGAGAGTTAAATTTGCCCGTCCAGACACCTCCAGCTAGCCTCTCATTGGTTCTCGCTATTCCTGTTCATCTTCTGCAGAAATTGCAAACTGTGCCAAACAGGAGGTTAAAGGCGCTGACTCTCCAAGTGGGGAGAGTGTTAGTAAAGCGTCTGGAATGTTGCACCCGAGTACCAGGGGAGGAAAACTGAGACATATTTGAACACGTCTCCCGTTCACATGGTTGATCATACTTGGGTTCCACATGCATGTTTTAGCTGAAGGAAGAATACCTAAAACCTGGGTAGTTGAAACCCGTGGAATGGGTACCATGCAATATGAATTCAAAGGGTCTTCATTTGCTCACCGAACCTCTCCAATCCTATCACTGCTGCGTTTATGCCCCTGTACACATGCTTGATTCTCTTTCGGAGACATAGCAATCCATAGGCTTTAAGATACTTACTAGTCAGGTACATTCTTAGGCGTTTAATATGCGGTGTTGAGTCAATTTCGTTGAGCAAGGAGTAGTTCTTGTCTATTCCATATTTGACTTAAGGAACTTTATCTGTGCTCATTTCAATCTCTGGTTTTATGCAGCACCCCAACTCACCTTTACCCTTAAGCAAGCATAAGTTGGTTTTCTAAATTTGAGTCCCTGTTCTGTTCTGTAATTCAGTTCCTGTGTAGCCAAGTTTAAATTCCGTGTACTACTGATATCTTATGATGTTTCTTTTTCTGTGTGACTTACTTCAGTTAGAATCATCATACCTGAATCCACTCATTGTGCTGCTAAGGTCCTGATGACACAGATTTCATTGCTGAGTGATATTGCTTTGTAAGTAAATACCACAACTTCTTTATCCATTTTTCACTTTCTGCGATGTTGAACTTGTACTGTAAACGAGGTTCTTGTAAACAGAGCCGTTCCAAACTTTGGGGTGGCTGTGTCTTTTTGATTTTAATTTCCCTAAGCTATAGGACCATAAGTGGAAGTGCCCTAGGCTCTGTTGCTTTGTTTTTTAGATGTTTCAGGAAACACCATACACTTCTCCCAAGTTTCTGTTGGCAATTTACATCCCGCCCATCAGCATAACAAGGCTCCCAGTTCTCAATGGCCTGTTGCCTTTCTGGATTTTACACTTTTTTCAGATGGCCCTTTTGACCGGGGGGAAGTGAGACTTCATTGTAGTGCAGATTTCCTTTGCAAGCTTGCTTGGTTGGCCAAAAAGTGCGTATGCGTTTTTTCCTGAATATATTCAGGAAAAAACGCATACGCCCTTTTTGGCCAAGTGCATCATTGTGGACGTTCTGCCTCTTTTCCTATGCTTTCAATGCAATTCCAGTCTACCTCCTGAAATCGGTTTCCTGCAATTCTGCCCCGCTTTCAAGTCCTCTTGGCAGCCTTACTTCAGTCTATTTTTGGACAATAGCTGTCATTTATAACTCTGCAGGTTTGTGAATTACAGTGCCCCTGAGCTCCTTTCTTCAACTCGCTTTCTTGTGACCTGGCCGCAACACCGCAGGATGGCTTCAGGCCCTAATCTGGTTCCGGCCCGGCATGCTGAGCCTTTGGTTAATTCCTCTTCCTGGTGGGAAATGAGAGTTAAATTTGCCCGTCCAGACACCTCCAGCTAGTCTCTCATTGGTTCTCGCTATTCCTGTTCATCTTCCGCAGAAATTGCAAACTGGGCCAAACAGGAGGTTAAAGGGACTGACTCTCCAAGTGGGGAGAGTGTTAGTAAAGCGTCTGGAATGTTGCACCCGAGTACCAGGGGAGGAAAACTGAGACATATTTGAACACGTCTCCCGTTCACATGGTTGATCATACTCTGGGTTCCACATGCATGTTTTAGCTGAAGGAAGAATACCTTAAACCTGGAGAGTTGAGACCCGTGTAATGGGTACCATGCAATATGACTTCAAAGGGTCTTCATTTGCTCACCGAACCTCTCCAATCCTATCACTGCTGCGTTTATGCCCCTGTACACACGCTTGATTCTCTTTTGGAGACATAGCAATCCAGAGGTTTTAAGATACTTACTAGTCAGGTACATTCTTAGGGGTTTAATATGGGGTTTTGAGTCCATTTCGTTGAGCAAGGAGTAGCTCTTGTCTATTCCATATTTGGCTTAAGGAACTTTATCTGTGCTCATTTCAATCTCTGGTTTTATGCAGCACCCCATCTCACCTTTCCCCTTAAGCAAGCATAAGTTGGTTTTCTAAATTTGAGACCCTGTTCTGTTCTGTAATTCAGTTCCTGTGTAGCCAAGTTTACATTCCGTGTATTACTGATATCTTATGATGTTTCTTTTTCTGTGTGACTTATTTCAGTTAGAATCATCATACCTGAATCCACTCATTGTGATGCTAAGGGCCTGATGACATAGAATTCATTGCTGAGTGATATTGCTTTGTAAGTAAATACCACAACTTCTTTATCCATTTTTCACTTTCTGCGATGTTGAACTTGTACTGTACGAGGTTCTTGTAAACAGAGGCGTCCCAAACTTTGGGGTGGCTGTGTCTTTTTGATTTTAATTTCCCTAAGCTATAGGACCATAAGTGGCAGTGCCCTAGGCTCTGTTGCTTTGTTTTTTAGATGTTTCAGGAAACACCATACACTTCTCCCGAGTGTCTGTTGGCAATTTACATCCCGCGCATCAGCATAACAAGGCTCCCAGTTCTCCATGGCCTGTCCTGCCTTTCTGGATTTTACACTTTTTTCAGATGGCCCTTTTGACCGGGGGGAAGTGAGACTTCATTGTAGTGCAGATTTCCTTTGCAAGCTTGCTTGGTTGGCCAAAAAGGGCGTATGCGTTTTTTCCTGAATATATTCAGGAAAAAACGCATACGCCCTTTTTGGCCAAGTGCATCATTGTGGACGTTCTGCCTCTTTTCCTATGCTTTCAATGCAATTCCAGTCTACCTCCTGAAATCGGTTTCCTGCAATTCTGCCCCGCTTTCAAGTCCTCTTGGCAGCCTTACTTCAGTCTATTTTTGGACGATAGCTGTCATTTATAACTCTGCAGGTTTGTGAATTACAGTGCCCCTGAGCTCCTTTCTTCAACTCGCTTTCTTGTGACCTGGCCGCAACACCGCAGGATGGCTTCAGGCCCTAATCTGGTTCCGGCACGGCACGCTGAGCCTTTGGTTATTTCCTCTTCCTGGTGGGAAATGAGAGTTAAATTTGCCCGTCCAGACACCTCCAGCTAGTCTCTCATTGGTTCTCGCTATTCCTGTTCATCTTCCGCAGAAATTGCAAACTGGGCCAAACAGGAGGTTAAAGGCGCTGACTCTCCAAGTGGGGAGAGTGTTAGTAAAGCGTCTGGAATGTTGCACCCGAGTACCAGGGGAGGAAAACTGAGACATATTTGAACACGTCTCCCGTTCACATGGTTGATCATACTTGGGTTCCACATGCATGTTTTAGCTGAAGGAAGAATACCTTAAACCTGGAGAGTTGAGACCCGTGGAATGGGTACCATGCAAGATGACTTCAAAGGGTCTTCATTTGCTCACCGAACCTCTCCAATCCTATCACTGCTGCGTTTATGCCCCTGTACACATGCTTGATTCTCTTTCGGAGACATAGCAATCCATAGGTTTTTAAGATACTTACTAGTCAGGTACATTCTTAGGCATTTAATATGCGGTGTTGAGTCCATTTCGTTGAGCAAGGAGTAGCTCTTGTCTATTCCATATTTGACTTAAGGAACTTTATCTGTGCTCATTTCAATCTCTGGTTTTATGCAGCACCCCAACTCACCTTTACCCTTAAGCAAGCATAAGTTGGTTTTCTAAATTTGAGACCCTGTTCTGTTCTGTAATTCAGTTCCTGTGTAGCCAAGTTTACATTCCGTGTATTACTGATATCTTATGATGTTTCTTTTTCTGTGTGACTTACTTCAGTTAGAATCATCATACCTGAATCCACTCATTGTGCTGCTAAGGGCCTGATGACACAGATTTCATTGCTGAGTGATATTGCTTTGTAAGTAAATACCACAACTTCTTTATCCATTTTTCACTTTCTGCGATGTTGAACTTGTACTGTAAACGAGGTTCTTGTAAACAGAGCCGTTCCAAACTTTGGGGTGGCTGTGTCTTTTTGATTTTAATTTCCCTAAGCTATAGGACCATAAGTGGAAGTGCCCTAGGTTCTGTTGCTTTGTTTTTTAGATGTTTCAGGAAACACCATACACTTCTCCCCAGTGGTTGTTGGCAATTTACATCCCGCCCATCAGCATAACAAGGCTCCCAGTTCTCCATGGCCTGTCCTGCCTTTCTGGATTTTACACTTTTTTCAGATGGCCCTTTTGACCGGGGGGAAGTGAGACTTCATTGTAGTGCAGATTTCCTTTGCAAGCTTGCTTGGTTGGCCAAAAAGGGCGTATGCGTTTTTTCCTGAATATATTCAGGAAAAAACGCATACGCCCTTTTTGGCCAAGTGCATCATTGTGGACGTTCTGCCTCTTTTCCTATGCTTTCAATGCAATTCCAGTCTACCTCCTGAAATCGGTTTCCTGCAATTCTGCCCCGCTTTCAAGTCCTCTTGGCAGCCTTACTTCAGTCTATTTTTGGACGATAGCTGTCATTTATAACTCTGCAGGTTTGTGAATTACAGTGCCCCTGAGCTCCTTTCTTCAACTCGCTTTCTTTTGAGCTGGCCGCAACACCGCAGGATGGCTTCAGGCCCTAATCTGGTTCCGGTACGGCACGCTGAGCCTTTGGTTATTTCCTCTTCCTGGTGGGAAATGAGAGTTAAATTTGCCCGTCCAGACACCTCCAGCTAGCCTCTCATTGGTTCTCGCTATTCCTGTTCATCTTCCGCAGAAATTGCAAACTGGGCCAAACAGGAGGTTAAAGGCGCTGACTCTCCAAGTGGGGAGAGTGTTAGTAAAGCGTCTGGAATGTTGCACCCGAGTACCAGGGGAGGAAAACTGAGACATATTTGAACACGTCTCCCGTTCACATGGTTGATCATACTTGGGTTCCACATGCATGTTTTAGCTGAAGGAAGAATACCTAAAACCTGGGTAGTTGAAACCCGTGGAATGGGTACCATGCAATATGAATTCAAAGGGTCTTCATTTGCTCACCGAACCTCTCCAATCCTATCACTGCTGCGTTTATGTCCCTGTACACATGCTTGATTCTCTTTCGGAGACATAGCAATCCATAGGTTTTAAGATACTTACTAGTCAGGTACATTCTTAGGCGTTTAATATGCGCTGTTGAGTCCATTTCGTTGAGCAAGGAGTAGCTCTTGTCTATTCCATATTTGGCTTAAGGAAATTTATCTGTGCTCATTTCAATCTCTGGTTTTATGCAGCAACCCAACTCACCTTTCCCCTTAAGCAAGCATAAGTTGGTTTTCTAAATTTAAGACCCTGTTCTGTTTTGGAATTCAGTTCCTGTGTAGCCAAGTTTACATTCCGTGTATTAGTGATATCTTATGATGTTTCTTTTTCTGTGTGACTTATTTCAGTTAGAATCATCATACCTGAATCCACTCATTGTGATGCTAAGGGCCTGATGACATAGAATTCATTGCTGAGTGATATTGCTTTGTAAGTAAATACCACAACTTCTTTATCCATTTTTCACTTTCTGCGATGTTGAACTTGTACTGTAAACGAGGTTCTTGTAAACCGAGGCGTCCCAAACTTTGGGGTGGCTGTGTCTTTTTGATTTTAATTTCCCTAAGCTATAGGACCATAAGTGGAAGTGCCCTAGGTTCTGTTGCTTTGTTTTTTAGATGTTTCAGGAAACACCATACACTTCTCCCGAGTGGTTGTTGGCAATTTACATCCCGCCCATCAGCATAACAAGGCTCCCAGTTCTCCATGGCCTGTCCTGCCTTTCTGGATTTTACACTTTTTTCAGATGGCCCTTTTGACCGGGGGGAAGTGAGACTTCATTGTAGTGCAGATTTCCTTTGCAAGCTTGCTTGGTTGGCCAAAAAGGGCGTATGCGTTTTTTCCTGAATATATTCAGGAAAAAACGCATACGCCCTTTTTGGCCAAGTGCATCATTGTGGACGTTCTGCCTCTTTTCCTATGCTTTCAATGCAATTCCAGTCTACCTCCTGAAATCGGTTTCCTGCAATTCTGCCCCGCTTTCAAGTCCTCTTGGCAGCCTTACTTCAGTCTATTTTTGGACGATAGCTGTCATTTATAACTCTGCAGGTTTGTGAATTACAGTGCCCCTGAGCTCCTTTCTTCAACTCGCTTTCTTTTGAGCTGGCCGCAACACCGCAGGATGGCTTCAGGCCCTAATCTGGTTCCGGTACGGCACGCTGAGCCTTTGGTTATTTCCTCTTCCTGGTGGGAAATGAGAGTTAAATTTGCCCGTCCAGACACCTCCAGCTAGCCTCTCATTGGTTCTCGCTATTCCTGTTCATCTTCTGCAGAAATTGCAAACTGTGCCAAACAGGAGGTTAAAGGCGCTGACTCTCCAAGTGGGGAGAGTGTTAGTAAAGCGTCTGGAATGTTGCACCCGAGTACCAGGGGAGGAAAACTGAGACATATTTGAACACGTCTCCCGTTCACATGGTTGATCATACTTGGGTTCCACATGCATGTTTTAGCTGAAGGAAGAATACCTAAAACCTGGGTAGTTGAAACCCGTGGAATGGGTACCATGCAATATGAATTCAAAGGGTCTTCATTTGCTCACCGAACCTCTCCAATCCTATCACTGCTGCGTTTATGCCCCTGTACACATGCTTGATTCTCTTTCGGAGACATAGCAATCCATAGGCTTTAAGATACTTACTAGTCAGGTACATTCTTAGGCGTTTAATATGCGGTGTTGAGTCAATTTCGTTGAGCAAGGAGTAGTTCTTGTCTATTCCATATTTGACTTAAGGAACTTTATCTGTGCTCATTTCAATCTCTGGTTTTATGCAGCACCCCAACTCACCTTTACCCTTAAGCAAGCATAAGTTGGTTTTCTAAATTTGAGTCCCTGTTCTGTTCTGTAATTCAGTTCCTGTGTAGCCAAGTTTAAATTCCGTGTACTACTGATATCTTATGATGTTTCTTTTTCTGTGTGACTTACTTCAGTTAGAATCATCATACCTGAATCCACTCATTGTGCTGCTAAGGTCCTGATGACACAGATTTCATTGCTGAGTGATATTGCTTTGTAAGTAAATACCACAACTTCTTTATCCATTTTTCACTTTCTGCGATGTTGAACTTGTACTGTAAACGAGGTTCTTGTAAACAGAGCCGTTCCAAACTTTGGGGTGGCTGTGTCTTTTTGATTTTAATTTCCCTAAGCTATAGGACCATAAGTGGAAGTGCCCTAGGCTCTGTTGCTTTGTTTTTTAGATGTTTCAGGAAACACCATACACTTCTCCCAAGTTTCTGTTGGCAATTTACATCCCGCCCATCAGCATAACAAGGCTCCCAGTTCTCAATGGCCTGTTGCCTTTCTGGATTTTACACTTTTTTCAGATGGCCCTTTTGACCGGGGGGAAGTGAGACTTCATTGTAGTGCAGATTTCCTTTGCAAGCTTGCTTGGTTGGCCAAAAAGTGCGTATGCGTTTTTTCCTGAATATATTCAGGAAAAAACGCATACGCCCTTTTTGGCCAAGTGCATCATTGTGGACGTTCTGCCTCTTTTCCTATGCTTTCAATGCAATTCCAGTCTACCTCCTGAAATCGGTTTCCTGCAATTCTGCCCCGCTTTCAAGTCCTCTTGGCAGCCTTACTTCAGTCTATTTTTGGACAATAGCTGTCATTTATAACTCTGCAGGTTTGTGAATTACAGTGCCCCTGAGCTCCTTTCTTCAACTCGCTTTCTTGTGACCTGGCCGCAACACCGCAGGATGGCTTCAGGCCCTAATCTGGTTCCGGCCCGGCATGCTGAGCCTTTGGTTAATTCCTCTTCCTGGTGGGAAATGAGAGTTAAATTTGCCCGTCCAGACACCTCCAGCTAGTCTCTCATTGGTTCTCGCTATTCCTGTTCATCTTCCGCAGAAATTGCAAACTGGGCCAAACAGGAGGTTAAAGGGACTGACTCTCCAAGTGGGGAGAGTGTTAGTAAAGCGTCTGGAATGTTGCACCCGAGTACCAGGGGAGGAAAACTGAGACATATTTGAACACGTCTCCCGTTCACATGGTTGATCATACTCTGGGTTCCACATGCATGTTTTAGCTGAAGGAAGAATACCTTAAACCTGGAGAGTTGAGACCCGTGTAATGGGTACCATGCAATATGACTTCAAAGGGTCTTCATTTGCTCACCGAACCTCTCCAATCCTATCACTGCTGCGTTTATGCCCCTGTACACACGCTTGATTCTCTTTTGGAGACATAGCAATCCAGAGGTTTTAAGATACTTACTAGTCAGGTACATTCTTAGGGGTTTAATATGGGGTTTTGAGTCCATTTCGTTGAGCAAGGAGTAGCTCTTGTCTATTCCATATTTGGCTTAAGGAACTTTATCTGTGCTCATTTCAATCTCTGGTTTTATGCAGCACCCCATCTCACCTTTCCCCTTAAGCAAGCATAAGTTGGTTTTCTAAATTTGAGACCCTGTTCTGTTCTGTAATTCAGTTCCTGTGTAGCCAAGTTTACATTCCGTGTATTACTGATATCTTATGATGTTTCTTTTTCTGTGTGACTTATTTCAGTTAGAATCATCATACCTGAATCCACTCATTGTGATGCTAAGGGCCTGATGACATAGAATTCATTGCTGAGTGATATTGCTTTGTAAGTAAATACCACAACTTCTTTATCCATTTTTCACTTTCTGCGATGTTGAACTTGTACTGTACGAGGTTCTTGTAAACAGAGGCGTCCCAAACTTTGGGGTGGCTGTGTCTTTTTGATTTTAATTTCCCTAAGCTATAGGACCATAAGTGGCAGTGCCCTAGGCTCTGTTGCTTTGTTTTTTAGATGTTTCAGGAAACACCATACACTTCTCCCGAGTGTCTGTTGGCAATTTACATCCCGCGCATCAGCATAACAAGGCTCCCAGTTCTCCATGGCCTGTCCTGCCTTTCTGGATTTTACACTTTTTTCAGATGGCCCTTTTGACCGGGGGGAAGTGAGACTTCATTGTAGTGCAGATTTCCTTTGCAAGCTTGCTTGGTTGGCCAAAAAGGGCGTATGCGTTTTTTCCTGAATATATTCAGGAAAAAACGCATACGCCCTTTTTGGCCAAGTGCATCATTGTGGACGTTCTGCCTCTTTTCCTATGCTTTCAATGCAATTCCAGTCTACCTCCTGAAATCGGTTTCCTGCAATTCTGCCCCGCTTTCAAGTCCTCTTGGCAGCCTTACTTCAGTCTATTTTTGGACGATAGCTGTCATTTATAACTCTGCAGGTTTGTGAATTACAGTGCCCCTGAGCTCCTTTCTTCAACTCGCTTTCTTGTGACCTGGCCGCAACACCGCAGGATGGCTTCAGGCCCTAATCTGGTTCCGGCACGGCACGCTGAGCCTTTGGTTATTTCCTCTTCCTGGTGGGAAATGAGAGTTAAATTTGCCCGTCCAGACACCTCCAGCTAGTCTCTCATTGGTTCTCGCTATTCCTGTTCATCTTCCGCAGAAATTGCAAACTGGGCCAAACAGGAGGTTAAAGGCGCTGACTCTCCAAGTGGGGAGAGTGTTAGTAAAGCGTCTGGAATGTTGCACCCGAGTACCAGGGGAGGAAAACTGAGACATATTTGAACACGTCTCCCGTTCACATGGTTGATCATACTTGGGTTCCACATGCATGTTTTAGCTGAAGGAAGAATACCTTAAACCTGGAGAGTTGAGACCCGTGGAATGGGTACCATGCAAGATGACTTCAAAGGGTCTTCATTTGCTCACCGAACCTCTCCAATCCTATCACTGCTGCGTTTATGCCCCTGTACACATGCTTGATTCTCTTTCGGAGACATAGCAATCCATAGGTTTTTAAGATACTTACTAGTCAGGTACATTCTTAGGCATTTAATATGCGGTGTTGAGTCCATTTCGTTGAGCAAGGAGTAGCTCTTGTCTATTCCATATTTGACTTAAGGAACTTTATCTGTGCTCATTTCAATCTCTGGTTTTATGCAGCACCCCAACTCACCTTTACCCTTAAGCAAGCATAAGTTGGTTTTCTAAATTTGAGACCCTGTTCTGTTCTGTAATTCAGTTCCTGTGTAGCCAAGTTTACATTCCGTGTATTACTGATATCTTATGATGTTTCTTTTTCTGTGTGACTTACTTCAGTTAGAATCATCATACCTGAATCCACTCATTGTGCTGCTAAGGGCCTGATGACACAGATTTCATTGCTGAGTGATATTGCTTTGTAAGTAAATACCACAACTTCTTTATCCATTTTTCACTTTCTGCGATGTTGAACTTGTACTGTAAACGAGGTTCTTGTAAACAGAGCCGTTCCAAACTTTGGGGTGGCTGTGTCTTTTTGATTTTAATTTCCCTAAGCTATAGGACCATAAGTGGAAGTGCCCTAGGTTCTGTTGCTTTGTTTTTTAGATGTTTCAGGAAACACCATACACTTCTCCCCAGTGGTTGTTGGCAATTTACATCCCGCCCATCAGCATAACAAGGCTCCCAGTTCTCCATGGCCTGTCCTGCCTTTCTGGATTTTACACTTTTTTCAGATGGCCCTTTTGACCGGGGGGAAGTGAGACTTCATTGTAGTGCAGATTTCCTTTGCAAGCTTGCTTGGTTGGCCAAAAAGGGCGTATGCGTTTTTTCCTGAATATATTCAGGAAAAAACGCATACGCCCTTTTTGGCCAAGTGCATCATTGTGGACGTTCTGCCTCTTTTCCTATGCTTTCAATGCAATTCCAGTCTACCTCCTGAAATCGGTTTCCTGCAATTCTGCCCCGCTTTCAAGTCCTCTTGGCAGCCTTACTTCAGTCTATTTTTGGACGATAGCTGTCATTTATAACTCTGCAGGTTTGTGAATTACAGTGCCCCTGAGCTCCTTTCTTCAACTCGCTTTCTTTTGAGCTGGCCGCAACACCGCAGGATGGCTTCAGGCCCTAATCTGGTTCCGGTACGGCACGCTGAGCCTTTGGTTATTTCCTCTTCCTGGTGGGAAATGAGAGTTAAATTTGCCCGTCCAGACACCTCCAGCTAGCCTCTCATTGGTTCTCGCTATTCCTGTTCATCTTCCGCAGAAATTGCAAACTGTGCCAAACAGGAGGTTAAAGGCGCTGACTCTCCAAGTGGGGAGAGTGTTAGTAAAGCGTCTGGAATGTTGCACCCGAGTACCAGGGGAGGAAAACTGAGACATATTTGAACACGTCTCCCGTTCACATGGTTGATCATACTTGGGTTCCACATGCATGTTTTAGCTGAAGGAAGAATTCCTAAAACCTGGGTAGTTGAAACCCGTGGAATGGGTACCATGCAATATGAATTCAAAGGGTCTTCATTTGCTCACCGAACCTCTCCAATCCTATCACTGCTGCGTTTATGCCCCTGTACACATGCTTGATTCTCTTTCGGAGACATAGCAATCCATAGGTTTTAAGATACTTACTAGTCAGGTACATTCTTAGGCGTTTAATATGCGGTGTTGAGTCCATTTCGTTGAGCAAGGAGTAGCTCTTGTCTATTCCATATTTGGCTTAAGGAACTTTATCTGTGCTCATTTCAATCTCTGGTTTTATGCAGCACCCCAACTCACCTTTCCCCTTAAGCAAGCATAAGTTGGTTTTCTAAATTTAAGACCCTGTTCTGTTTTGGAATTCAGTTCCTGTGTAGCCAAGTTTACATTCCGTGTATTAGTGATATCTTATGATGTTTCTTTTTCTGTGTGACTTATTTCAGTTAGAATCATCATACCTGAATCCACTCATTGTGATGCTAAGGGCCTGATGACACAGATTTCATTGCTGAGTGATATTGCTTTGTAAGTGAATACTACAACTTCTTTATCCATTTTTCACTTTCTGCGATGTTGAACTTGTACTGTAAACGAGGTTCTTGTAAACAGAGGCGTCCCAAACTTTGGGGTGGCTGTGTCTTTTTGATTTTAATTTCCCTAATCTATAGGACCATAAGTGGCAGTGCCCTAGGCTCTGTTGCTTTGTTTTTTAGATGTTTCAGGAAACACCATACACTTCTCCCGAGTGTCTGTTGGCAATTTACATCCCGCCCATCAGCATAACAAGGCTCCCAGTTCTCCATGGCCTGTCCTGCCTTTCTGGATTTTACACTTTTTTCAGATGGCCCTTTTGACCGGGGGGAAGTGAGACTTCATTGTAGTGCAGATTTCCTTTGCAAGCTTGCTTGGTTGGCCAAAAAGGGCGTATGCATTTTTTCCTGAATATATTCAGGAAAAAACGCATACGCCCTTTTTGGCCAAGTGCATCATTGTGGACGTTCTGCCTCTTTTCCTATGCTTTCAATGCAATTCCAGTCTACCTCCTGAAATCGGTTTCCTGCAATTCTGCCCCGCTTTCAAGTCCTCTTGGCAGCCTTACTTCAGTCTATTTTTGGACGATAGCTGTCATTTATAACTCTGCAGGTTTGTGAATTACAGTGCCCCTGAGCTCCTTTCTTCAACTGGCTTTCTTGTGAACTGGCCGAAACACCGCAGGATGGCTTCAGGCCCTAATCTGGTTCCGGCACGGCACGCTGAGCCTTTGGTTATTTCCTCTTCCTGGTGGGAAATGAGAGTTAAATTTGCCCGTCCAGACACCTCCAGCTAGTCTCTCATTGGTTCTCGCTATTCCTGTTCATCTTCCGCAGAAATTGCAAACTGGGCCAAACAGGAGGTTAAAGGGACTGACTCTCCAAGTCGGGAGAGTGTTAGTAAAGCATCTGGAATGTTGCACCCGAGTACCAGGGTACGAAAACTGAGACATATTTGAACACGTCTCCTGATCACATGGTTGATCATACTCTAGGTTCCACATGCATGTTTTAGCTGAAGGAAGAATACCTTAAACCTGGGTAGTTGAAACCCGTGGAATGGGTACCATGCAATATGACTTCAAAGGGTCTTCATTTGCTCACCGAACCTCTCCAATCCTATCACTGCTGCGTTTATGCCCCTGTACACATGCTTGATTCTCTTTCGGAGACATAGCAATCCATAGGTTTTAAGATACTTACTAGTCAGGTACATTCTTAGGCGTTTAATATGCGGTGTTGAGTCCATTTCGTTGAGCAAGGAGTAGTTCTTGTCTATTCCATATTTGGCTTAAGGAACTTTATCTGTGCTCATTTCAATCTCTGGTTTTATGCAGCACCCCAACTCACCTTTACCCTTAAGCAAGCATAAGTTGGTTTTCTAAATTTGAGTCCCTGTTCTGTTCTGTAATTCAGTTCCTGTGTAGCCAAGTTTACATTCCGTGTACTACTGATATCTTATGATGTTTCTTTTTCTGTGTGACTTATTTCAGTTAGAATCATCATACCTGAATCCACTCATTGTGCTGCTAAGGGCCTGATGACACAGATTTCATTGCTGAGTGATATTGCTTTGTAAGTAAATACCACAACTTCTTTATCCATTTTTCACTTTCTGCGATGTTGAACTTGTACTGTAAACGAGGTTCTTGTAAACAGAGCCGTTCCAAACTTTGGGGTGGCTGTGTCTTTTTGATTTTAATTTCCCTAAGCTATAGGACCATAAGTGGAAGTGCCCTAGGTTCTGTTGCTTTGTTTTTTAGATGTTTCAGGAAACACCATACAATTCTCCCGAATGGTTGTTGGCAATTTACATCCCGCCCATCAGCATAACAAGGCTCCCAGTTCTCCATGGCCTGTCCTGCCTTTCTGGATTTTACACTTTTTTCAGATGGCCCTTTTGACCGGGGGGAAGTGAGACTTCATTGTAGTGCAGATTTCCTTTGCAAGCTTGCTTGGTTGGCCAAAAAGGGCGTATGCGTTTTTTCCTGAATATATTCAGGAAAAAACGCATACGCCCTTTTTGGCCAAGTGCATCACTGTGGACGTTCTGCCTCTTTTCCTATGCTTTCAATGCAATTCCAGTCTACCTCCTGAAATCGGTTTCCTGCAATTCTGCCCCGCTTTCAAGTCCTCTTGGCAGCCTTACTTCAGTCTATTTTTGGACGATAGCTGTCATTTATAACTCTGCAGGTTTGTGAATTACAGTGCCCCTGAGCTCCTTTCTTCAACTCGCTTTCTTGTGACCTGGCCGCAACACCGCAGGATGGCTTCAGGCCCTAATCTGGTTCCGGTACGGCACGCTGAGCCTTTGGTTATTTCCTCTTCCTGGTGGGAAATGAGAGTTAAATTTGCCCGTCCAGACACCTCCAGCTAGTCTCTCATTGGTTCTCGCTATTCCTGTTCATCTTCCGCAGAAATTGCAAACTGGGCCAAACAGGAGGTTAAAGGCGCTGACTCTCCAAGTGGGGAGAGTGTTAGTAAAGCGTCTGGAATGTTGCACCCGAGTACCAGGGGAGGAAAACTGAGACATATTTGAACACGTCTCCCGTTCACATGGTTGATCATACTTGGGTTCCACATGCATGTTTTAGCTGAAGGAAGAATACCTTAAACCTGGAGAGTTGAGACCCGTGTAATGGGTACCATGCAATATGACTTCAAAGGGTCTTCATTTGCTCACCGAACCTCTCCAATCCTATCACTGTTGCGTTTATGCCCCTGTACACACGCTTGATTCTCTTTTGGAGACATAGCAATCCATAGGGTTTAAGATAATTACTAGTCAGGTACATTCTTAGGCATTTAATATGGGGTGTTGAGTCCATTTCGTTGAGCATGGAGTAGCTCTTGTCTATTCCATATTTGGCTTAAGGAACTTTATCTGTGCTCATTTCAATCTCTGGTTTTATGCAGCACCCCAACTCACCTTTACCCTTAAGCAAGCATAAGTTGGTTTTCTAAATTTGAGACCCTGTTCTGTTCTGTAATTCAGTTCCTGTGTAGCCAAGTTTACATTCCGTGTATTACTGATATCTTATGATGTTTCTTTTCTGTGTGACTTATTTCAGTTAGAATCATCATACCTGAATCCACTCATTGTGGTGCTACGGGCCTGATGACACAGATTTCATTGCTGAGTGATATTGCTTTGTAAGTAAATACCACAACTTCTTCATCCATTTTTCACTTTCTGCGATGTTGAACTTGTACTGTAAACGAGGTTCTTGTAAACAGAGCCGTTCCAAACTTTGGGGTGACTGTGTCTTTTTGATTTTTATTTCCCTAAGCTATAGGACCATAAGTGGAAGTGCCCTAGGCTCTGTTGCTTTGTTTTTTAGATGTTTCAGGAAACACCATACACTTCTCCCAAGTGTCTGTTGGCAATTTACATCCCGCCCATCAGCATAACAAGGCTCCCAGTTCTCAATGGCCTGTTGCCTTTCTGCATTTTACACTTTCTTCAGATGGCCCTTTTGACCGGGGGGAAGTGAGACTTCATTGTAGTGCAGATTTCCTTTGCAAGCTTGCTTGGTTGGCCAAAAAGGGCGTATGCGTTTTTTCCTGAATATATTCAGGAAAAAACGCATACGCCCTTTTTGGCCAAGTGCATCATTGTGGACGTTCTGCCTCTTTTCCTATGCTTTCAATGCAATTCCAGTCTACCTCCTGAAATCGGTTTCCTGCAATTCTGCCCCGCTTTCAAGTCCTCTTGGCAGCCTTACTTCAGTCTATTTTTGGACGATAGCTGTCATTTATAACTCTGCAGGTTTGTGAATTACAGTGCCCCTGAGCTCCTTTCTTCAACTCGCTTTCTTGTGACCTGGCCGCAACACCGCAGGATGGCTTCAGGCCCTAATCTGGTTCCGGCACGGCACGCTGAGCCTTTGGTTATTTCCTCTTCCTGGTGGGAAATGAGAGTTAAATTTGCCCGTCCAGACACCTCCAGCTAGTCTCTCATTGGTTCTCGCTATTCCTGTTCATCTTCCGCAGAAATTGCAAACTGGGCCAAACAGGAGGTTAAAGGGACTGACTCTCCAAGTCGGGAGAGTGTTAGTAAAGCATCTGGAATGTTGCACCCGAGTACCAGGGTACGAAAACTGAGACATATTTGAACACGTCTCCTGATCACATGGTTGATCATACTCTAGGTTCCACATGCATGTTTTAGCTGAAGGAAGAATACCTTAAACCTGGGTAGTTGAAACCCGTGGAATGGGTACCATGCAATATGACTTCAAAGGGTCTTCATTTGCTCACCGAACCTCTCCAATCCTATCACTGCTGCGTTTATGCCCCTGTACACATGCTTGATTCTCTTTCGGAGACATAGCAATCCATAGGTTTTAAGATACTTACTAGTCAGGTACATTCTTAGGCGTTTAATATGCGGTGTTGAGTCCATTTCGTTGAGCAAGGAGTAGTTCTTGTCTATTCCATATTTGACTTAAGGAACTTTATCTGTGCTCATTTCAATCTCTGGTTTTATGCAGCACCCCAACTCACCTTTACCCTTAAGCAAGCATAAGTTGGTTTTCTAAATTTGAGTCCCTGTTCTGTTCTGTAATTCAGTTCCTGTGTAGCCAAGTTTACATTCCGTGTACTACTGATATCTTATGATGTTTCTTTTTCTGTGTGACTTATTTCAGTTAGAATCATCATACCTGAATCCACTCATTGTGCTGCTAAGGGCCTGATGACACAGATTTCATTGCTGAGTGATATTGCTTTGTAAGTAAATACCACAACTTCTTTATCCATTTTTCACTTTCTGCGATGTTGAACTTGTACTGTAAACGAGGTTCTTGTAAACAGAGCCGTTCCAAACTTTGGGGTGGCTGTGTCTTTTTGATTTTAATTTCCCTAAGCTATAGGACCATAAGTGGAAGTGCCCTAGGTTCTGTTGCTTTGTTTTTTAGATGTTTCAGGAAACACCATACAATTCTCCCGAATGGTTGTTGGCAATTTACATCCCGCCCATCAGCATAACAAGGCTCCCAGTTCTCCATGGCCTGTCCTGCCTTTCTGGATTTTACACTTTTTTCAGATGGCCCTTTTGACCGGGGGGAAGTGAGACTTCATTGTAGTGCAGATTTCCTTTGCAAGCTTGCTTGGTTGGCCAAAAAGGGCGTATGCGTTTTTTCCTGAATATATTCAGGAAAAAACGCATACGCCCTTTTTGGCCAAGTGCATCACTGTGGACGTTCTGCCTCTTTTCCTATGCTTTCAATGCAATTCCAGTCTACCTCCTGAAATCGGTTTCCTGCAATTCTGCCCCGCTTTCAAGTCCTCTTGGCAGCCTTACTTCAGTCTATTTTTGGACGATAGCTGTCATTTATAACTCTGCAGGTTTGTGAATTACAGTGCCCCTGAGCTCCTTTCTTCAACTCGCTTTCTTGTGACCTGGCCGCAACACCGCAGGATGGCTTCAGGCCCTAATCTGGTTCCGGTACGGCACGCTGAGCCTTTGGTTATTTCCTCTTCCTGGTGGGAAATGAGAGTTAAATTTGCCCGTCCAGACACCTCCAGCTAGTCTCTCATTGGTTCTCGCTATTCCTGTTCATCTTCCGCAGAAATTGCAAACTGGGCCAAACAGGAGGTTAAAGGCGCTGACTCTCCAAGTGGGGAGAGTGTTAGTAAAGCGTCTGGAATGTTGCACCCGAGTACCAGGGTACGAAAACTGAGACATATTTGAACACGTCTCCCGTTCACATGGTTGATCATACTTGGGTTCCACATGCATGTTTTAGCTGAAGGAAGAATACCTTAAACCTGGAGAGTTGAGACCCGTGTAATGGGTACCATGCAATATGACTTCAAAGGGTCTTCATTTGCTCACCGAACCTCTCCAATCCTATCACTGTTGCGTTTATGCCCCTGTACACACGCTTGATTCTCTTTTGGAGACATAGCAATCCATAGGTTTTAAGTTAATTACTAGTCAGGTACATTCTTAGGCATTTAATATGGGGTGTTGAGTCCATTTCGTTGAGCATGGAGTAGCTCTTGTCTATTCCATATTTGGCTTAAGGAACTTTATCTGTGCTCATTTCAATCTCTGGTTTTATGCAGCACCCCAACTCACCTTTACCCTTAAGCAAGCATAAGTTGGTTTTCTAAATTTGAGACCCTGTTCTGTTCTGTAATTCAGTTCCTGTGTAGCCAAGTTTACATTCCGTGTATTACTGATATCTTATGATGTTTCTTTTCTGTGTGACTTATTTCAGTTAGAATCATCATACCTGAATCCACTCTTTGTGGTGCTACGGGCCTGATGACACAGATTTCATTGCTGAGTGATATTGCTTTGTAAGTAAATACCACAACTTCTTTATCCATTTTTCACTTTCTGCGATGTTGAACTTGTACTGTAAACGAGGTTCTTGTAAACAGAGCCGTTCCAAACTTTGGGGTGACTGTGTCTTTTTGATTTTTATTTCCCTAAGCTATAGGACCATAAGTGGAAGTGCCCTAGGCTCTGTTGCTTTGTTTTTTAGATGTTTCAGGAAACACCATACACTTCTCCCAAGTGTCTGTTGGCAATTTACATCCCGCCCATCAGCATAACAAGGCTCCCAGTTCTCAATGGCCTGTTGCCTTTCTGCATTTTACACTTTCTTCAGATGGCCCTTTTGACCGGGGGGAAGTGAGACTTCATTGTAGTGCAGATTTCCTTTGCAAGCTTGCTTGGTTGGCCAAAAAGGGCGTATGCGTTTTTTCCTGAATATATTCAGGAAAAAACGCATACGCCCTTTTTGGCCAAGTGCATCATTGTGGACGTTCTGCCTCTTTTCCTATGCTTTCAATGCAATTCCAGTCTACCTCCTGAAATCGGTTTCCTGCAATTCTGCCCCGCTTTCAAGTCCTCTTGGCAGCCTTACTTCAGTCTATTTTTGGACGATAGCTGTCATTTATAACTCTGCAGGTTTGTGAATTACAGTGCCCCTGAGCTCCTTTCTTCAACTCGCTTTCTTGTGACCTGGCCGCAACACCGCAGGATGGCTTCAGGCCCTAATCTGGTTCCGGTACGGCACGCTGAGTCTTTGGTTAATTCCTCTTCCTGGTGGGAAATGATTGTTAAATTTGCCCGTCCAGACACCTCCAGCTAGTCTCTCATTGGTTCTCGCTATTCCTGTTCATCTTCGGCAGAAATTGCAAACTGGGCCAAACAGGAGGTTAAAGGGACTGACTGTCCAAGTCGGGAGAGTGTTACTAAAGCGTCTGGAATGTTGCACCCGAGTACCAGGGGAGGAAAACTGAGACATATTTGAACACGTCTCCCGTTCACATGGTTGATCATACTCTGGGTTCCACATGCATGTTTTAGCTGAAGGAAGAATACCTTAAACCTTGAGAGTTGAGACCCGTGGAATGGGTACCATGCAATATGACTTCAAAGGGTCTTCATTTGCTCACCGAACCTCTCCAATCCTATCACTGCTGCGTTTATGCCCCTGTACACACGCTTGATTCTCTTTTGGACACATAGCAATCCATAGGTTTTAAGATACTTACTAGTCAGGTACATTCTTAGGCGTTTAATATGCGGTGTTGAGTCCATTTCGTTGAGCAAGGAGTAGCTCTTGTCTATTCCATATTTGGCTTAAGGAACTTTATCTGTGCTCATTTCAATCTCTGGTTTTATGCAACACCCCAACTCACCTTTCCCCTTAAGCAAGCATAAGTTGGTGTTCTAAATTTGAGACGCTGTTCTGTTTTGGAATGCAGTTCCTGTGTAGCCAAGTTTACATTCCGTGCATTACTGATATCTTATGATGTTTCTTTTTCTGTGTGACTTACTTCAGTTAGAATCATCATACCTGAATCCACTCATTGTGCTGCTAAGGGCCTGATGACATAGATTTCATTGCTGAGTGATATTGCTTTGTAAGTAAATACCACAACTTCTTTATCCATTTTTCACTTTCTGCGATGTTGAACTTGTACTGTAAACGAGGTTCTTGTAAACAGAGCCGTTCCAAACTTTGGGGTGGCTGTGTCTTTTTGATTTTAATTTCCCTAAGCTATAGGACCATAAGTGGAAGTGCCCTAGGTTCTGTTGCTTTGTTTTTTAGATGTTTCAGGAAACACCATATACTTCTCCCGAGTGGTTGTTGGCAATTTACATCCCGCCCATCAGATTAACAAGGCTCCCAGTTCTCCATGGCCTGTCCTGCCTTTCTGGATTTTACACTTTTTTCAGATGGCCCTTTTGACCGGGGGGAAGTGAGACTTCATTGTAGTGCAGATTTCCTTTGCAAGCTTGCTTGGTTGGCCAAAAAGGGCGTATGCGTTTTTTCCTGAATATATTCAGGAAAAAACGCATACGCCCTTTTTGGCCAAGTGCATCATTGTGGACGTTCTGCCTCTTTTCCTATGCTTTCAATGCAATTCCAGTCTACCTCCTGAAATCGGTTTCCTGCAATTCTGCCCCGCTTTCAAGTCCTCTTGGCAGCCTTACTTCAGTCTATTTTTGGACGATAGCTGTCATTTATAACTCTGCAGGTTTGTGAATTACAGTGCCCCTGAGCTCCTTTCTTCAACTGGCTTTCTTGTGACCTGGCCGAAACACCGCAGGATGGCTTCAGGCCCTAATCTGGTTCCGGCACGGCACGCTGAGCCTTTGGTTATTTCCTCTTCCTGGTGGGAAATGAGAGTTAAATTTGCCCGTCCAGACACCTCCAGCTAGTCTCTCATTGGTTCTCGCTATTCCTGTTCATCTTCCGCAGAAATTGCAAACTGGGCCAAACAGGAGGTTAAAGGGACTGACTCTCCAAGTCGGGAGAGTGTTAGTAAAGCATCTGGAATGTTGCACCCGAGTACCAGGGTACGAAAACTGAGACATATTTGAACACGTCTCCTGATCACATGGTTGATCATACTCTAGGTTCCACATGCATGTTTTAGCTGAAGGAAGAATACCTTAAACCTGGGTAGTTGAAACCCGTGGAATGGGTACCATGCAATATGACTTCAAAGGGTCTTCATTTGCTCACCGAACCTCTCCAATCCTATCACTGCTGCGTTTATGCCCCTGTACACATGCTTGATTCTCTTTCGGAGACATAGCAATCCATAGGTTTTAAGATACTTACTAGTCAGGTACATTCTTAGGCGTTTAATATGCGGTGTTGAGTCCATTTCGTTGAGCAAGGAGTAGTTCTTGTCTATTCCATATTTGACTTAAGGAACTTTATCTGTGCTCATTTCAATCTCTGGTTTTATGCAGCACCCCAACTCACCTTTACCCTTAAGCAAGCATAAGTTGGTTTTCTAAATTTGAGTCCCTGTTCTGTTCTGTAATTCAGTTCCTGTGTAGCCAAGTTTACATTCCGTGTACTACTGATATCTTATGATGTTTCTTTTTCTGTGTGACTTATTTCAGTTAGAACCATCATACCTGAATCCACTCATTGTGCTGCTAAGGGCCTGATGACACAGATTTCATTGCTGAGTGATATTGCTTTGTAAGTAAATACCACAACTTCTTTATCCATTTTTCACTTTCTGCGATGTTGAACTTGTACTGTAAACGAGGTTCTTGTAAACAGAGCCGTTCCAAACTTTGGGGTGGCTGTGTCTTTTTGATTTTAATTTCCCTAAGCTATAGGACCATAAGTGGAAGTGCCCTAGGTTCTGTTGCTTTGTTTTTTAGATGTTTCAGGAAACACCATACAATTCTCCCGAATGGTTGTTGGCAATTTACATCCCGCCCATCAGCATAACAAGGCTCCCAGTTCTCCATGGCCTGTCCTGCCTTTCTGGATTTTACACTTTTTTCAGATGGCCCTTTTGACCGGGGGGAAGTGAGACTTCATTGTAGTGCAGATTTCCTTTGCAAGCTTGCTTGGTTGGCCAAAAAGGGCGTATGCGTTTTTTCCTGAATATATTCAGGAAAAAACGCATACGCCCTTTTTGGCCAAGTGCATCACTGTGGACGTTCTGCCTCTTTTCCTATGCTTTCAATGCAATTCCAGTCTACCTCCTGAAATCGGTTTCCTGCAATTCTGCCCCGCTTTCAAGTCCTCTTGGCAGCCTTACTTCAGTCTATTTTTGGACGATAGCTGTCATTTATAACTCTGCAGGTTTGTGAATTACAGTGCCCCTGAGCTCCTTTCTTCAACTCGCTTTCTTGTGACCTGGCCGCAACACCGCAGGATGGCTTCAGGCCCTAATCTGGTTCCGGTACGGCACGCTGAGCCTTTGGTTATTTCCTCTTCCTGGTGGGAAATGAGAGTTAAATTTGCCCGTCCAGACACCTCCAGCTAGTCTCTCATTGGTTCTCGCTATTCCTGTTCATCTTCCGCAGAAATTGCAAACTGGGCCAAACAGGAGGTTAAAGGCGCTGACTCTCCAAGTGGGGAGAGTGTTAGTAAAGCGTCTGGAATGTTGCACCCGAGTACCAGGGGAGGAAAACTGAGACATATTTGAACACGTCTCCCGTTCACATGGTTGATCATACTTGGGTTCCACATGCATGTTTTAGCTGAAGGAAGAATACCTTAAACCTGGAGAGTTGAGACCCGTGTAATGGGTACCATGCAATATGACTTCAAAGGGTCTTCATTTGCTCACCGAACCTCTCCAATCCTATCACTGTTGCGTTTATGCCCCTGTACACACGCTTGATTCTCTTTTGGAGACATAGCAATCCATAGGTTTTAAGATAATTACTAGTCAGGTACATTCTTAGGCATTTAATATGGGGTGTTGAGTCCATTTCGTTGAGCATGGAGTAGCTCTTGTCTATTCCATATTTGGCTTAAGGAACTTTATCTGTGCTCATTTCAATCTCTGGTTTTATGCAGCACCCCAACTCACCTTTACCCTTAAGCAAGCATAAGTTGGTTTTCTAAATTTGAGACCCTGTTCTGTTCTGTAATTCAGTTCCTGTGTAGCCAAGTTTACATTCCGTGTATTACTGATATCTTATGATGTTTCTTTTCTGTGTGACTTATTTCAGTTAGAATCATCATACCTGAATCCACTCATTGTGGTGCTACGGGCCTGATGACACAGATTTCATTGCTGAGTGATATTGCTTTGTAAGTAAATACCACAACTTCTTTATCCATTTTTCACTTTCTGCGATGTTGAACTTGTACTGTAAACGAGGTTCTTGTAAACAGAGCCGTTCCAAACTTTGGGGTGACTGTGTCTTTTTGATTTTTATTTCCCTAAGCTATAGGACCATAAGTGGAAGTGCCCTAGGCTCTGTTGCTTTGTTTTTTAGATGTTTCAGGAAACACCATACACTTCTCCCAAGTGTCTGTTGGCAATTTACATCCCGCCCATCAGCATAACAAGGCTCCCAGTTCTCAATGGCCTGTTGCCTTTCTGCATTTTACACTTTCTTCAGATGGCCCTTTTGACCGGGGGGAAGTGAGACTTCATTGTAGTGCAGATTTCCTTTGCAAGCTTGCTTGGTTGGCCAAAAAGGGCGTATGCGTTTTTTCCTGAATATATTCAGGAAAAAACGCATACGCCCTTTTTGGCCAAGTGCATCATTGTGGACGTTCTGCCTCTTTTCCTATGCTTTCAATGCAATTCCAGTCTACCTCCTGAAATCGGTTTCCTGCAATTCTGCCCCGCTTTCAAGTCCTCTTGGCAGCCTTACTTCAGTCTATTTTTGGACGATAGCTGTCATTTATAACTCTGCAGGTTTGTGAATTACAGTGCCCCTGAGCTCCTTTCTTCAACTCGCTTTCTTGTGACCTGGCCGCAACACCGCAGGATGGCTTCAGGCCCTAATCTGGTTCCGGTACGGCACGCTGAGTCTTTGGTTAATTCCTCTTGCTGGTGGGAAATGATTGTTAAATTTGCCCGTCCAGACACCTCCAGCTAGTCTCTCATTGGTTCTCGCTATTCCTGTTCATCTTCGGCAGAAATTGCAAACTGGGCCAAACAGGAGGTTAAAGGGACTGACTGTCCAAGTCGGGAGAGTGTTACTAAAGCGTCTGGAATGTTGCACCCGAGTACCAGGGGAGGAAAACTGAGACATATTTGAACACGTCTCCCGTTCACATGGTTGATCATACTCTGGGTTCCACATGCATGTTTTAGCTGAAGGAAGAATACCTTAAACCTTGAGAGTTGAGACCCGTGGAATGGGTACCATGCAATATGACTTCAAAGGGTCTTCATTTGCTCACCGAACCTCTCCAATCCTATCACTGCTGCGTTTATGCCCCTGTACACACGCTTGATTTTCTTTTGGACACATAGCAATCCATAGGTTTTAAGATACTTACTAGTCAGGTACATTCTTAGGCGTTTAATATGCGGTGTTGAGTCCATTTCGTTGAGCAAGGAGTAGCTCCTGTCTATTCCATATTTGGCTTAAGGAACTTTATCTGTGCTCATTTCAATCTCTGGTTTTATGTAACACCCCAACTCACCTTTCCCCTTAAGCAAGCATAAGTTGGTGTTCTAAATTTGAGACGCTGTTCTGTTTTGGAATGCAGTTCCTGTGTAGCCAAGTTTACATTCCGTGCATTACTGATATCTTATGATGTTTCTTTTTCTGTGTGACTTACTTCAGTTAGAATCATCATACCTGAATCCACTCATTGTGCTGCTAAGGGCCTGATGACATAGATTTCATTGCTGAGTGATATTGCTTTGTAAGTAAATACCACAACTTCTTTATCCATTTTTCACTTTCTGCGATGTTGAACTTGTACTGTAAACGAGGTTCTTGTAAACAGAGCCGTTCCAAACTTTGGGGTGGCTGTGTCTTTTTGATTTTAATTTCCCTAAGCTATAGGACCATAAGTGGAAGTGCCCTAGGTTCTGTTGCTTTGTTTTTTAGATGTTTCAGGAAACACCATATACTTCTCCCGAGTGGTTGTTGGCAATTTACATCCCGCCCATCAGATTAACAAGGCTCCCAGTTCTCCATGGCCTTTCCTGCCTTTCTGGATTTTACACTTTTTTCAGATGGCCCTTTTGACCGGGGGGAAGTGAGACTTCATTGTAGTGCAGATTTCCTTTGCAAGCTTGCTTGGTTGGCCAAAAAGGGCGTATGCGTTTTTTCCTGAATATATTCAGGAAAAAACGCATACGCCCTTTTTGGCCAAGTGCATCATTGTGGACGTTCTGCCTCTTTTCCTATGCTTTCAATGCAATTCCAGTCTACCTCCTGAAATCGGTTTCCTGCAATTCTGCCCCGCTTTCAAGTCCTCTTGGCAGCCTTACTTCAGTCTATTTTTGGACGATAGCTGTCATTTATAACTCTGCAGGTTTGTGAATTACAGTGCCCCTGAGCTCCTTTCTTCAACTGGCTTTCTTGTGACCTGGCCGCAACACCGCAGGATGGCTTCAGGCCCTAATCTGGTTCCGGCACGGCACGCTGAGCCTTTGGTTATTTCCTCTTCCTGGTGGGAAATGAGAGTTAAATTTGCCCGTCCAGACACCTCCAGCTAGTCTCTCATTGGTTCTCGCTATTCCTGTTCATCTTCCGCAGAAATTGCAAACTGGGCCAAACAGGAGGTTAAAGGCGCTGACTCTCCAAGTGGGGAGAGTGTTAGTAAAGCGTCTGGAATGTTGCACTCGAGTACCAGGGGAGGAAAACTGAGACATATTTGAACACGTCTCCCGTTCACATGGTTGATCATACTTGGGTTCCACATGCATGTTTTAGCTGAAGGAAGAATACCTTAAACCTGGAGAGTTAAGACCCGTGTAATGGGTACCATGCAAGATGACTTCAAAGGGTCTTCATTTGCTCACCGAACCTCTCCAATCCTATCACTGCTGCATTAATGCCCCTGTACACATGCTTGATTCTCTTTCGGAGACATAGCAATCCATAGGTTTTAAGATACTTACTAGTCAGGTACATTCTTAGGCGTTTAATATGCGGTGTTGAGTCCATTTCGTTGAGCAAGGAGTAGCTCTTGTCTATTCCATATTTGACTTAAGGAACTTTATCTGTGCTCATTTCAATCTCTGGTTTTATGCAGCACCCCAACTCACCTTTACCCTTAAGCAAGCATAAGTTGGTTTTCTAAATTTGAGACCCTGTTCTGTTCTGTAATTCAGTTCCTGTGTAGCCAAGTTTACATTCCGTGTATTACTGATATCTTATGATGTTTCTTTTTCTGTGTGACTTATTTCAGTTAGAATCATCATACCTGAATCCACTCATTGTGCTGCTAAGGGCCTGATGACATAGATTTCATTGCTGAGTGATATTGTTTTGTAAGTAAATACCACATCTTCTTTATCCATTTTTCACTTTCTGCGATGTTGAACTTGTACTGTAAACGAGGTTCTTGTAAACAGAGCCGTTCCAAACTTTGGGGTGGCTGTGTCTTTTTGATTTTAATTTCCCTAAGCTATAGGACCATAAGTGGCAGTGCCCTAGGCTCTGTTGCTGTGTTTTTTAGATGTTTCAGGAAACACCATACACTTCTCCCGAGTGGTTGTTGGCAATTTACATCCCGCCCATCAGCATAACAAGGCTCCCAGTTCTCCATGGCCTGTCCTGCTTTTCTGGATTTTACACTTTTTTCAGATGGCCCTTTTGACTGGGGGGAAGTTAGACTTCATTGTAGTGCACATTTCCTTTGCAACTTTGCTTGGTTGGCCAAAAAGGGCGTATGCGTTTTTTCCTGAATATATTCAGGAAAAAACGCATACGCCCTTTTTGGCCAAGTGCATCATTGTGGACGTTCTGCCTCTTTTCCTATGCTTTCAATGCAATTCCAGTCTACCTCCTGAAATCGGTTTCCTGCAATTCTGCCCCGCTTTCAAGTCCTCTTGGCAGCCTTACTTCAGTCTATTTTTGGACGATAGCTGTCATTTATAAGTCTGCAGGTTTGTGAATTACAGTGCCCCTGAGCTCCTTTCTTCAACTCGCTTTCTTGTGACCTGGCCGCAACACCGCAGGATGGCTTCAGGCCCTAATCTGGTTCCGGCACTGCACGCTGAGCCTTTGGTTAATTCCTCTTCCTGGTGGGAAATGAGAGTTAAATTTGCCCGTCCAGACACCTCCAGCTAGCCTCTCATTGGTTCTCGCTATTCCTGTTCATCTTCCGCAGAAATTGCAAACTGGGCCAAACAGGAGGTTAAAGGGACTGACTCTCCAAGTGGGGAGAGTGTTAGTAAAGCGTCTGGAATGTTGCACCCGAGTACCAGGGTACGAAAACTGAGACATATTTGAACACGTCTCCCGATCACATGGTTGATCATACTCTAGGTTCCACATGCATGTTTTAGCTGAAGGAAGAATACCTTAAACCTGGAGAGTTGAAACCCGTGGAATGGGTACCATGCAATATGACTTCAAAGGGTCTTCATTTGCTCACCGAACCTCTCCAATCCTATCACTGCTGCGTTTATGCCCCTGTACACATGCTTGATTCTCTTTCAGAGACATAGCAATCCATAGGTTTTAAGATACTTACTAGTCAGGTACATTCTTAGGCGTTTAATATGCGGTGTTGAGTCCATTTCGTTGAGCAAGGAGTAGCTCTTGTCTATTCCATATTTGACTTAAGGAACTTTATCTGTGCTCATTTCAATCTCTGGTTTTATGCAGCACCCCAACTCACCTTTACACTTAAGCAAGCATAAGTTGGTTTTCTAAATTTGAGACCCTGTTCTGTTTTGGAATTCAGTTCCTGTGTAGCCAAGATTACATTCCGTGTATTAGTGATATCTTATGATGTTTCTTTTTCTGTGTGACTTATTTCAGTTAGAATCATCATACCTGAATCCACTCATTGTGCTGCTAAGGGCCTGATGACACAGATTTCATTGCTGAGTGATATTGCTTTGTAAGTAAATACCACAACTTCTTTATCCATTTTTCACTTTCTGCGATGTTGAACTTGTACTGTAAACGAGGTTCTTGTAAACAGAGCCGTTCCAAACTTTGGGGTGGCTGTGTCTTTTTGATTTTAATTTCCCTAAGCTATAGGACCATAAGTGGAAGTGCCCTAGGTTCTGTTGCTTTGTTTTTTAGATGTTTCAGGAAACACCATATACTTCTCCCGAGTGGTTGTTGGCAATTTACATCCCGCGCATCAGCATAACAAGGCTCCCAGTTCTCCATGGCCTGTCCTGCCTTTCTGGATTTTACACTTTTTTCAGATGGCCCTTTTGACTGGGGGGAAGTGAGACTTCATTGTAGTGCAGATTTCCTTTGCAAGCTTGCTTGGTTGGCCAAAAAGGGCGTATGCGTTTTTTCCTGAATATATTCAGGAAAAAACGCATACGCCCTTTTTGGCCAAGTGCATCATTGTGGACGTTCTGCCTCTTTTCCTATGCTTTCAATGCAATTCCAGTCTACCTCCTGAAATCGGTTTCCTGCAATTCTGCCCCGCTTTCAAGTCCTCTTGGCAGCCTTACTTCAGTCTATTTTTGGACGATAGCTGTCATTTATAACTCTGCAGGTTTGTGAATTACAGTGCCCCTGAGCTCCTTTCTTCAACTTGCTTTCTTGTGACCTGGCCGCAACACCGCAGGATGGCTTCAGGCCCTAATCTGGTTCCGGCACGGCACGCTGAGCCTTTGGTTATTTCCTCTTCCTGGTGGGAAATGAGAGTTAAATTTGCCCGTCCAGACACCTCCAGCTAGCCTCTCATTGGTTCTCGCTATTCCTGTTCATCTTCCGCAGAAATTGCAAACTGGGCCAAACAGGAGGTTAAAGGCGCTGACTCTCCAAGTGGGGAGAGTGTTAGTAAAGCGTCTGGAATGTTGCACCCGAGTACCAGGGGAGGAAAACTGAGACATATTTGAACACGTCTCCCGTTCACATGGTTGATCATACTTGGGTTCCACATGCATGTTTTAGCTGAAGGAAGAATACCTTAAACCTGGAGAGTTAAGACCCGTGTAATGGGTACCATGCAAGATGACTTCAAAGGGTCTTCATTTGCTCACCGAACCTCTCCAATCCTATCACTGCTACATTAATGCCCCTGTACACATGCTTGATTCTCTTTCGGAGACATAGCAATCCATAGGTTTTACGATACTTACTAGTCAGGTACATTCTTAGGCGTTTAATATGCGGTGTTGAGTCCATTTCGTTGCGCAAGGAGTAGCTCTTGTCTATTCCATATTTGACTTAAGGAACTTTATCTGTGCTCATTTCAATCTCTGGTTTTATGCAGCACCCCAACTCACCTTTACCCTTAAGCAAGCATAAGTTGGTTTTCTAAATTTGAGACCCTGTTCTGTTCTGTAATTCAGTTCCTGTGTAGCCAAGTTTACATTCCGTGTATTACTGATATATTATGATGTTTCTTTTTCTGTGTGACTTATTTCAGTTAGAATCATCATACCTGAATCCACTCATTGTGATGCTAAGGGCCTGATGACATAGATTTCATTGCTGAGTGATATTGCTTTGTAAGTAAATACCACATCTTCTTTATCCATTTTTCACTTTCTGCGATGTTGAACTTGTACTGTAAACGAGGTTCTTGTAAACAGAGCCGTTCCAAACTTTGGGGTGGCTGTGTCTTTTTGATTTTAATTTCCCTAAGCTATAGGACCATAAGTGGCAGTGCCCTAGGCTCTGTTGCTGTGTTTTTTAGATGTTTCAGGAAACACCATACACTTCTCCCGAGTGGTTGTTGGCAATTTACATCCCGCCCATCAGCATAACAAGGCTCCCAGTTCTCCATGGCCTGTCCTGCCTTTCTGGATTTTACACTTTTTTCAGATGGCCCTTTTGACTGGGGGGAAGTTAGACTTCATTGTAGTGCACATTTCCTTTGCAACTTTGCTTGGTTGGCCAAAAAGGGCGTATGCGTTTTTTCCTGAAT
Source organism: Delphinus delphis (assembly GCF_949987515.2). Lineage (NCBI taxonomy): Eukaryota > Metazoa > Chordata > Mammalia > Artiodactyla > Delphinidae > Delphinus > Delphinus delphis. Next base: position 1,095,768 of record NC_082690.1, on the reverse strand, counting down.
ATATTCAGGAAAAAACGCATACGCCCTTTTTGGCCAAGTGCATCATTGTGGACGTTCTGCCTCTTTTCCTATGCTTTCAATGCAATTCCAGTCTACCTCCTGAAATCGGTTTCCTGCAATTCTGCCCCGCTTTCAAGTCCTCTTGGCAGCCTTACTTCAGTCTATTTTTGGACGATAGCTGTCATTTATAACTCTGCAGGTTTGTGAATTACAGTGCCCCTGAGCTCCTTTCTTCAACTCGCTTTCTTGTGACCTGGCCGCAACACCGCAGGATGGCTTCAGGCCCTAATCTGGTTCCGGCATGGCACGCTGAGCCTTTGGTTATTTCCTCTTCCTGGTGGGAAATGAGAGTTAAATTTGCCCGTCCAGACACCTCCAGCTAGCCTCTCATTGGTTCTCGCTATTCCTGTTCATCTTCCGCAGAAATTGCAAACTTGGCCAAACAGGAGGTTAAAGGGACTGACTCTCCAAGTGGGGAGAGTGTTAGTAAAGCGTCTGGAATGTTGCACCCGAGTACCAGGGTACGAAAACTGAGACATATTTGAACACGTCTCCCGATCACATGGTTGATCATACTCTAGGTTCCACATGCATGTTTTAGCTGAAGGAAGAATACCTTAAACCTGGAGAGTTGAAACCCGTGGAATGGGAACCATGCAATATGACTTCAAAGGTTCTTCATTTGCTCACCGAACCTCTCCAATCCTATCACTGCTGCGTTTATGCCCCTGTACACATGCTTGATTCTCTTTCAGAGACATAGCAATCCATAGGTTTTAAGATACTTACTAGTCAGGTACATTCTTAGGCGTTTAATATGCGGTGTTGAGTCCATTTCGTTGAGCAAGGAGTAGCTCTTGTCTATTCCATATTTGACTTAAGGAACTTTATCTGTGCTCATTTCAATCTCTGGTTTTATGCAGCACCCCAACTCACCTTTACACTTAAGCAAGCATAAGTTGGTTTTCTAAATTTGAGACCCTGTTCTGTTTTGGAATTCAGTTCCTGTGTAGCCAAGATTACATTCCGTGTATTAGTGATATCTTATGATGTTTCTTTTTCTGTGTGACTTATTTCAGTTAGAATCATCATACCTGAATCCACTCATTGTGCTGCTAAGGGCCTGATGACATAGATTTCATTGCTGAGTGATATTGCTTTGTAAGTAAATACCACAACTTCTTTATCCATTTTTCACTTTCTGCGATGTTGAACTTGTACTGTAAACGAGGTTCTTGTAAACAGAGCCGTTCCAAACTTTGGGGTGGCTGTGTCTTTTTGATTTTAATTTCCCTAAGCTATAGGACCATAAGTGGAAGTGCCCTAGGTTCTGTTGCTTTGTTTTTTAGATGTTTCAGGAAACACCATATACTTCTCCCGAGTGGTTGTTGGCAATTTACATCCCGCCCATCAGCATAACAAGGCTCCCAGTTCTCCATGGCCTGTCCTGCCTTTCTGGATTTTACACTTTTTTCAGATGGCCCTTTTGACTGGGGGGAAGTTAGACTTCATTGTAGTGCACATTTCCTTTGCAACTTTGCTTGGTTGGCCAAAAAGGGCGTATGCGTTTTTTCCTGAATATATTCAGGAAAAAACGCATACGCCCTTTTTGGCCAAGTGCATCATTGTGGACGTTCTGCCTCTTTTCCTATGCTTTCAATGCAATTCCAGTCTACCTCCTGAAATCGGTTTCCTGCAATTCTGCCCCGCTTTCAAGTCCTCTTGGCAGCCTTACTTCAGTCTATTTTTGGACGATAGCTGTCATTTATAAGTCTGCAGGTTGGTGAATTACAGTGCCCCTGAGCTCCTTTCTTTAACTCGCTTTCTTGTGACCTGGCCGCAACACCGCAGGATGGCTTCAGGCCCTAATCTGGTTCCGGCACGGCACGCTGAGCCTTTGGTTAATTCCTCTCCCTCGTGGGAAATGAGAGTTAAATTTGCCCGTCCAGACACCTCCAGCTAGCCTCTCATTGGTTCTCGCTATTCCTGTTCATCTTCCGCAGAAATTGCAAACTGGGCCAAACAGGAGGTTAAAGGGACTGACTCTCCAAGTGGGGAGAGTGTTAGTAAAGCGTCTGGAATGTTGCACCCGAGTACCAGGGTACGAAAACTGAGACATATTTGAACACGTCTCCCGATCACATGGTTGATCATACTCTAGGTTCCACATGCATGTTTTAGCTGAAGGAAGAATACCTTAAACCTGGAGAGTTGAAACCCGTGGAATGGGTACCATGCAATATGACTTCAAAGGGTCTTCATTTGCTCACCGAACCTCTCCAATCCTATCACTGCTGCGTTTATGCCCCTGTACACATGCTTGATTCTCTTTCAGAGACATAGCAATCCATAGGTTTTAAGATACTTACTAGTCAGGTACATTCTTAGGCGTTTAATATGCGGTGTTGAGTCCATTTCGTTGAGCAAGGAGTAGCTCTTGTCTATTCCATATTTGACTTAAGGAACTTTATCTGTGCTCATTTCAATCTCTGGTTTTATGCAGCACCCCAACTCACCTTTACATTTAAGCAAGCATAAGTTGGTTTTCTAAATTTGAGACCCTGTTCTGTTTTGGAATTCAGTTCCTGTGTAGCCAAGATTACATTCCGTGTATTAGTGATAACTTATGATATTTCTTTTTCTGTGTGACTTATTTCAGTTAGAATCATCATACCTGAATCCACTCATTGTGCTGCTAAGGGCCTGATGACATAGATTTCATTGCTGAGTGATATTGCTTTGTAAGTAAATACCACAACTTCTTTATCCATTTTTCACTTTCTGCGATGTTGAACTTGTACTGTAAACGAGGTTCTTGTAAACAGAGCCGTTCAAAACTTTGGGGTGGCTGTGTCTTTTTGATTTTAATTTCCCTAAGCTATAGGACCATAAGTGGAAGTGCCCTAGGTTCTGTTGCTTTGTTTTTTAGATGTTTCAGGAAACACCATATACTTCTCCCGAGTGGTTGTTGGCAATTTACATCCCGCCCATCAGAATAACAAGGCTCCCAGTTCTCCATGGCCTGTCCTGCCATTCTGGATTTTACACTTTTTTCAGATGGCCCTTTTGACCGGGGGGAAGTGAGACTTCATTGTAGTGCAGATTTCCTTTGCAAGCTTGCTTGGTTGGCCAAAAAGGGCGTATGCGTTTTTTCTTGAATATATTCAGGAAAAAACGCATACGCCCTTTTTGGCCAAGTGCATCATTGTGGACGTTCTGCCTCTTTTCCTATGCTTTCAAAGCAATTCCAGTCTACCTCCTGAAATCGGTTTCCTGCAATTCTGCCCCGCTTTCAAGTCCTCTTGGCAGCCTTACTTCAGTCTATTTTTGGACGATAGCTGTCATTTATAACTCTGCAGGTTTGTGAATTACAGTGCCCCTGAGCTCCTTTCTTCAACTTGCTTTCTTGTGACCTGGCCGCAACACCGCAGGATGGCTTCAGGCCCTAATCTGGTTCCGGCACGGCACGCTGAGCCTTTGGTTATTTCCTCTTCCTGGTGGGAAATGAGAGTTAAATTTGCCCGTCCAGACACCTCCAGCTAGTCTCTCATTGGTTCTCGCTATTCCTGTTCATCTTCCGCAGAAATTGCAAACTGGGCCAAACAGGAGGTTAAAGGCGCTGACTCTCCAAGTGGGGAGAGTGTTAGTAAAGCGTCTGGAATGTTGCACCCGAGTACCAGGGGAGCAAAACTGAGACATATTTGAACACGTCTCCCGTTCACATGGTTGATCATACTTGGGTTCCACATGCATGTTTTAGCTGAAGGAAGAATACCTTAAACCTGGAGAGTTGAGACCCGTGAAATGGGTACCATGCAATATGACTTCAAAGGGTCTTCATTTGCTCACCGAACCTCTCCAATCCTATCACTGCTGCGTTTATGCCCCTGTACACACGCTTGATTATCTTTTGGAGACATAGAAATCCATAGGTTTTAAGATACTTACTAGTCAGGTACATTCTTAGGTGTTTAATATAGGGTGTTGAGTCCATTTCGTTGAGCAAGGAGTAGCTCTTGTCTATTCCATATTTGGCTTAAGGAACTTTATCTGTGCTCATTTCAATCTCTGGTTTTATGCAGCACCCCAACTCACCTTTACCCTTAAGCAAGCATAAGTTGGTTTTCTAAACTTGAGACACTGTTGTGTTTTGGAATTCAGTTCCTGTGTAGCCAAGTTTACATTCCGTGTATTAGTGATATCTTATGATGTTTCTTTTTCTGTGTGACTTATTTCAGTTAGAATCATCGTACCTGAATCCACTCATTGTGCTGCTAAGGGCCTGATGACACAGATTTCATTGCTGAGTGATATTGCTTTGTAAGTAAATACCACAAGTTCTTTATCCATTTTTCACTTTCTGCGATGTTGAACATGTACTGTAAACGAGGTTCTTGTAAACAGAGCCGTTCCAAACTTTGGGGTGGCTGTGTCTTTTTGATTTTAATTTCCCTAAGCTATAGGACCATAAGTGGAAGTGCCCTAGGTTCTGTTGCTTTGTTTTTTAGATGTTTCAGGAAACACCATACACTTCTCCCGAGTGGTTGTTGGCAATTTACATCCCGCCCATCAGCATAACAAGGCTCCCAGTTCTCCATGGCCTGTCTTGCCTTTCTGGATTTTACACTTTTTTCAGATGGCCCTTTTGACCGGGGGGAAGTGAGACTTCATTGTAGTGCAGATTTTCTTTGCAAACTTGCTTGGTTGGCCAAAAAGGGCGTATGCGTTTTTTCCTGAATATATTCAGGAAAAAACGCATACGCCCTTTTTGGCCAAGTGCATCATTTTGGACGTTCTGCCTCTTTTCCTATGCTTTCAATGCAATTCCAGTCTACCTCCTGAAATCGGTTTCCTGCAATTCTGCCCCGCTTTCAAGTCCTCTTGGCAGCCTTACTTCAGTCTATTTTTGGACGATAGCTGTCATTTATAACTCTGCAGGTTTGTGAATTACAGTGCCCCTGAGCTCCTTTCTTCAACTCGCTTTCTTTTGAGCTGGCCGCAACACCGCAGGGTGGCTTCAGGCCCTAATCTGGTTCCGGTACGGAACGCTGAGCCTTTGGTTATTTCCTCTTCCTGGTGGGAAATGAGAGTTAAATTTGCCCGTCCAGACACCTCCAGCTAGCCTCTCATTGGTTCTCGCTATTCCTGTTCATCTTCCGCAGAAATTGCAAACTGGGCCAAACAGGAGGTTAAAGGCGCTGACTCTCCAAGTGGGGAGAGTGTTAGTAAAGCGTCTGGAATGTTGCACCCGAGTACCAGGGGAGCAAAACTGAGACATATTTGAACACGTCTCCCGTTCACATGGTTGATCATACTTGGGTTCCACATGCATGTTTTAGCTGAAGGAAGAATACCTTAAACCTGGAGAGTTGAGACCCGTGTAATGGGTACCATGCAATATGACTTCAAAGGGTCTTCATTTGCTCACCGAACCTCTCCAATCCTATCACTGCTGCGTTTATGCCCCTGTACACATGCTTGATTCTCTTTCGGAGACATAGCAATCCATAGGTTTTACGATACTTACTAGTCAGGTACATTCTTAGGCGTTTAATATGCGGTGTTGAGTCCATTTCGTTGAGCAAGGAGTAGCTCTTGTCTATTCCATATTTGACTTAAGGAACTTTATCTGTGCTCATTTCAATCTCTGGTTTTATGCAGCACCCCAACTCACCTTTACCCTTAAGCAAGCATAAGTTGGTTTTCTAAATTTGAGACCCTGTTCTGTTCTGTAATTCAGTTCCTGTGTAGCCAAGTTTACATTCCGTGTATTACTGATATCTTATGATGTTTCTTTTTCTGTGTGACTTATTTCAGTTAGAATCATCATACCTGAATCCACTCATTGTGATGCTAAGGGCCTGATGACATAGATTTCATTGCTGAGTGATATTGCTTTGTAAGTAAATACCACAACTTCTTTATCCAGTTTTCACTTTCTGCGATGTTGAACTTGTACTGTAAATGAGGTTCTTGTAAACAGAGGCGTCCCAAACATTGGGGTGGCTGTGTCTTTTTGATTTTAATTTCCCTAAGCTATAGGACCATAAGTGGCAGTGCCCTAGGCTCTGTTGCTTTGTTTTTTAGATGTTTCAGGAAACACCATACACTTCTCCCGAGTGTCTGTTGGCAATTTACATCCCGCCCATCAGCATAACAAGGCTCCCAGTTCTCCATGGCCTGTCCTGCTTTTCTGGATTTTACACTTTTTTCAGATGGCCCTTTTGACCGGGGGGAAGTGAGACTTCATTGTAGTGCAGATTTCCTTTGCAAGCTTGCTTGGTTGGCCAAAAAGGGCGTATGCATTTTTTCCTGAATATATTCAGGAAAAAACGCATACGCCCTTTTTGGCCAAGTGCATCATTGTGGACGTTCTGCCTCTTTTCCTATGCTTTCAATGCAATTCCAGTCTACCTCCTGAAATCGGTTTCCTGCAATTCTGCCCCGCTTTCAAGTCCTCTTGGCAGCCTTACTTCAGTCTATTTTTGGACGATAGCTGTCATTTATAACTCTGCAGGTTTGTGAATTACAGTGCCCCTGAGCTCCTTTCTTCAACTCACTTTCTTGTGACCTGGCCGCAACACCGCAGGATGGCTTCAGGCCCTAATCTGGTTCCGGCCCGGCATGCTGGGCCTTTGGTTAATTCCTCTTCCTGGTGGGAAATGAGAGTTAAATTTGCCCGTTCAGACACCTCCAGCTAGTCTCTCATTGGTTCTTGCTATTCCTGTTCATCTTCCGCAGAAATTGCAAACTGGGCCAAACAGGAGGTTAAAGGGACTGACTCTCCAAGTCGGGAGAGTGTTAGTAAAGCGTCTGGAATGTTGCACCCGAGTACCAGGGGAGGAAAACTGAGACATATTTGAACACATCTCCCGTTCACATGATTGATCATACTCTGGGTTCCACATGCATGTTTTAGCTGAAGGAAGAATACCTTAAACATGGAGAGTTGTGACCCGTGGAATGGGTACCATGCAATATGACTTCAAAGGGTCTTCATTTGCTCACCGAACCTCTCCAATCCTATCACTGCTGCGTTTATGCCCCTGTACACACGCTTGATTCTCTTTTGGAGACATAGCAATCCATAGGTTTTAAGATACTTACTAGTCAGGTACATTCTTAGGCGTTTAATATGGGGTGTTGAGTCCATTTCGTTGAGCAAGGAGTAGCTCTTGTCTATTCCATATTTGGCTTAAGGAACTTTATCTGTGCTCATTTCAATCTCTGGTTTTATGCAGCACCCCAACTCACCTTTACCCTTAAGCAAGCATAAGTTGGTTTTCTAAATTTGAGACCCTGTTCTGTTTTGGAATGCAGTTCCTGTGTAGCCAAGTTTACATTCCGTGTATTAGTGATATCTTATGATGTTTCTTTTTCTGTGTGACTTATTTCAGTTAGAATCATCATACCTGAATCCACTCATTATGCTGCTACGGGCCTGATGACATAGATTTCATTGCTGAGTAATACTGCATTGTACGTAAGTACCACAAGTTCTTTATCCATTTTTCACTTTCTGTGATATTGAACTTGTACGGTAAACGAGGTTCTTGTAAACGGAGGCGTCCCAAACTTTGGGGTGGCTGTGTCTTTTTGATTTTAATTTCCCTAAGCTATAGGACCATAAGTGGAAGTGCCCTAGGCTCTGTTGCTTTGTTTTTTAGATGTTTCAGGAAACACCATACACTTCTCCCGAGTGGTTGTTGGCAATTTACATCCCGCCCATCAGCATAACAAGGCTCCCAGTTCTCCATGGCCTGTCCTGCCTTTCTGGATTTTACACTTTTTTCAGATGGCTCTTTTGACCGGGGGGAAGTGAGACTTCATTGTAGTGCAGATTTCCTTTGCAAGCTTGCTTGGTTGGCCAAAAAGGGCGTATGCGTTTTTTCCTGAATATATTCAGGAAAACACGCATACGCCCTTTTTGGCCAAGTGCATCATTGTGGACGTTCTGCCTCTTTTCCTATGCTTTCAATGCAATTCCAGTCTACCTCCTGAAATCGGTTTCCTGCAATTCTGCCCCGCTTTCAAGTCCTCTTGGCAGCCTTACTTCAGTCTATTTTTGGACGATAGCTGTCATTTATAACTCTGCAGGTTTGTGAATTACAGTGCCCCTGAGCTCCTTTCTTCAACTTGCTTTCTTGTGACCTGGCCGCAACACCGCAGGATGGCTTCAGGCCCTAATCTGGTTCCGGCACGGCACGCTGAGCCTTTGGTTATTTCCTCTTCCTGGTGGGAAATGAGAGTTAAATTTGCCCGTCCAGATACCTCCAGCTAGTCTCTCATTGGTTCTCGCTATTCCTGTTCATCTTCCGCAGAAATTGCAAACTGGGCCAAACAGGAGGTTAAAGGCGGTGACTCTCCAAGTGGGGAGAGTGTTAGTAAAGCGTCTGGAATGTTGCACCCGAGTACCAGTGGAGGAAAACTGAGACATATTTGAACACGTCTCCCGTTCACATGGTTGATCATACTTGGGTTCCACATGCATGTTTTAGCTGAAGGAAGAATACCTTAAACCTGGAGAGTTGAAACCCGTGGAATGGGTACCATGCAATATGACTTCAAAGGGTCTTCATTTGCTCACCGAACCTCTCCAATCCTATCACTGCTGCGTTTATGCCCCTGTACACATGCTTGATTCTCTTTCGGAGACATAGGAATCCATAGGTTTTAAGATACTTACTAGTCAGGTACATTCTTAGGCGTTTAATATGCGGTGTTGAGTCCATTTCGTTGAGCAAGGAGTAGCTCTTGTCTATTCCATATTTGGCTTAAGGAACTTTATCTGTGCTCATTTCAATCTCTGGTTTTATGCAGCACCCCAACTCACCTTTCCCCTTAAGCAAGCATAAGTTGGTTTTCTAAATTTGAGACCCTGTTCTGTTCTGTAATTCAGTTCCTGTGTAGCCAAGTTTACATTCCGTGTATTACTGATATCTTATGATGTTTCTTTTTCTGTGTGACTTACTTCAGTTAGAATCATCATACCTGAATCCACTCATTGTGCTGCTAAGGGCCTGATGACACAGATTTCATTGCTGAGTGATATTGCTTTGTAAGTAAATACCACAACTTCTTTATCCATTTTTCACTTTCTGCGATGTTGAACTTGTACTGTAAACGAGGTTCTTGTAAACGGAGCCGTTCCAAACTTTGGGGTGGCTGTGTCTTTTTGATTTTAATTTCCCTAAGCTATAGGACCATAAGTGGAAGTGCCCTAGGTTCTGTTGCTTTGTTTTTTAGATGTTTCAGGAAACACCATACACTTCTCCCGAGTGGTTGTTGGCAATTTACATCCCGCCCATCAGCATAACAAGGCTCCCAGTTCTCCATGGCCTGTCCTGCATTTCTGGATTTTACACTTTTTTCAGATGGCCCTTTTGACGGGGGGGAAGTGAGACTTCATTGTAGTGCAGATTTCCTTTGCAAGCTTGCTTGGTTGGCCAAAAAGGGCGTATGCGTTTTTTCCTGAATATATTCAGGAAAAAACGCATACGCCCTTTTTGGCCAAGTGCATCATTGTGGACGTTCTGCCTCTTTTCCTATGCTTTCAATGCAATTCCAGTCTACCTCCTGAAATCGGTTTCCTGCAATTCTGCCCCGCTTTCAAGTCCTCTTGGCAGCCTTACTTCAGTCTATTTTTGGACGATAGCTGTCATTTATAACTCTGCAGGTTTGTGAATTACAATGCCCCTGAGCTCCTTTCTTCAACTTGCTTTCTTGTGACCTGGCCGCAACACCGCAGGATGGCTTCAGGCCCTAATCTGGTTCCGGCACGGCACGCTGAGCCTTTGGTTATTTCCTCTTCCTGGTGGGAAATGAGAGTTAAATTTGCCCGTCCAGACACCTCCAGCTAGTCTCTCATTGGTTCTCGCTATTCCTGTTCATCTTCCGCAGAAATTGCAAACTGGGCCAAACAGGAGGTTAAAGGCGCTGACTCTCCAAGTGGGGAGAGTGTTAGTAAAGCGTCTGGAATGTTGCACCCGAGTACCAGGGGAGGAAAACTGAGACATATTTGAACACGTCTCCCGTTCACATGGTTGATCATACTTGGGTTCCACATGCATGTTTTAGCTGAAGGAAGAATACCTTAAACCTGGAGAGTTAAGACCCGTGTAATGGGTACCATGCAATATGACTTCAAAGGGTCTTCATTTGCTCACCGAACCTCTCCAATCCTATCACTGCTGCGTTTATGCCCCTGTACACATGCTTGATTCTCTTTCGGAGACATAGCAATCCATAGGTTTTAAGATACTTACTAGTCAGGTACATTCTTAGGCGTTTAATATGCGGTGTTGAGTCCATTTCATTGAGCAAGGAGTAGCTCTTGTCTATTCCATATTTGACTTAAGGAACTTTATCTGTGCTCATTTCAATCTCTGGTTTTATGCAGCACCCCAACTCACCTTTCCCCTTAAGCAAGCATAAGTTGGTTTTCTAAATTTGAGACCCTGTTCTGTTCTGTAATTCAGTTCCTGTGTAGCCAAGTTTACATTCCGTGTATTACTGATATCTTATGATGTTTCTTTTTCTGTGTGACTTACTTCAGTTAGAATCATCATACCTGAATCCACTCATTGTGCTGCTAAGGGCCTGATGACACAGATTTCATTGCTGAGTGATATTGCTTTGTAAGTAAATACCACAACTTCTTTATCCATTTTTCACTTTCTGCGATGTTGAACTTGTACTGTAAACGAGGTTCTTGTAAACAGAGCCGTTCCAAACTTTGGGGTGGCTGTGTCTTTTGGATTTTAATTTCCCTAAGCTATAGGACCATAAGTGGAAGTGCCCTAGGTTCTGTTGCTTTGTTGTTTACATGTTTCAGGAAACACCATACACTTCTCCCGAGTGGTTGTTGGCAATTTACATCCCGCCCATCAGCATAACAAGGCTCCCAGTTCTCCATGGCCTGTCCTGCCTTTCTGGATTTTACACTTTTTTCAGATGGCCCTTTTGACCGGGGGGAAGTGAGACTTCATTGTAGTGCAGATTTCCTATGCAAGCTTGCTTGGTTGACCAAAAAGTGCGTATGCGTTTTTTCCTGAATATATTCAGGAAAAAACGCATACGCCCTTTTTGGCCAAGTGCATCATTGTGGACGTTCTGCCTCTTTTCCTATGCTTTCAATGCAATTCCAGTCTACCTCCTGAAATCGGTTTCCTGCAATTCTGCCCCGCTTTCAAGTCCTCTTGGCAGCCTTACTTCAGTCTATTTTTGGACGATAGCTGTCATTTATAACTCTGCAGGTTTGTGAATTACAGTGCCCCTGAGCTCCTTTCTTCAACTTGCTTTCTTGTGACCTGGCCGCAACACCGCAGGATGGCTTCAGGCCCTAATCTGGTTCCGGCACGGCACGATGAGCCTTTGGTTATTTCCTCTACCTGGTGGGAAATGAGAGTTAAATTTGCCCGTCCAGACACCTCCAGCTAGTCTCTCATTTTTCTCGCTATTCCTGTTCATCTTCCGCAGAAATTGCAAACTGTGCCAAACAGGAAGTTAAAGTCGCTGACTCTCCAAGTGGGGAGAGTGTTAGTAAAGCGTCTGGAATGTTGCACCCGAGTACCAGGGGAGGAAAACTGAGACATATTTGAACACGTCTCCCATTCACATGGTTGATCATACTTGGGTTCCACATGCATGTTTTAGCTGAAGGAAGAATACCTTAAACCTGGAGAGTTGAGACCCGTGTAATGGGTACCATGCAAGATGACTTCAAAGGGTCTTCATTTGCTCACTGAACCTCTCCAATCCTATCACTGCTGCGTTTATGCCCCTGTACACATGCTTGATTCTCTTTCGGAGACATAGCAATCCATAGGTTTTACGATACTTACTAGTCAGGTACATTCTTAGGCGTTTAATATGCGGTGTTGAGTCCATTTCGTTGAGCAAGGAGTAGCTCTTGTCTATTCCATATTTGACTTAAGGAACTTTATCTGTGCTCATTTCAATCTCTGGTTTTATGCACCACCCCAACTCACCTTTCCCCTTAAGCAAGCATAAGTTGGTTTTCTAAATTTGAGACCCTGTTCTGTTCTGTAATTCAGTTCCTGTGTAGCCAAGTTTACATTCCGTGTATTACTGATACCTTATGATGTTTCTTTTTCTGTGTGACTTATTTCAGGGAGAATCATCATACCTGAATCCACTCATTGTGATGCTAAGGGCCTGATGACATAGATTTCATTGCTGAGTGATATTGCTTTGTAAGTAAATACCACAACTTCTTTATCCATTTTTCACTTTCTGCGATGTTGAACTTGTACTGTAAACGAGGTTCTTGTAAACAGAGGCGTCCCAAACTTTGGGGTGGCTGTGTCTTTTTGATTTTAATTTCCCTAAGCTATAGGACCATAAGTGGCAGTGCCCTAGGCTCTGTTGCTTTGTTTTTTAGATGTTTCAGGAAACACCATACACTTCTCCCCAGTGTCTGTTGGCAATTTACATCCCGCCCATCAGCATAACAAGGCTCCCAGTTCTCCATGGCCTGTCCTGCCTTTCTGGATTTTACACTTTTTTCAGATGGCCCTTTTGACTGGGGGGAAGTGAGACTTCATTGTAGTGCAGATTTCCTTTGCAAGCTTGCTTGGTTGGCCAAAAAGGGCGTATGCGTTTTTTCCTGAATATATTCAGGAAAAAATGCATACGCCCTTTTTGGCCAAGTGCATCATTGTGGACGTTCTGCCTCTTTTCCTATGCTTTCAATGCAATTCCAGTCTACCTCCTGAAATCGGTTTCCTGCAATTCTGCCCCACTTTCAAGTCCTCTTGGCAGCCTTACTTCAGTCTATTTTTGGACGATAGCTGTCATTTATAACTCTGCAGGTTTGTGAATTACAGTGCCCCTGAGCACCTTTCTTCAACTTGCTTTCTTGTGACCTGGCCGCAACACCGCAGGATGGCTTCAGGCCCTAATCTGTTTCCGGCACGGCACGATGAGCCTTTGGTTATTTCCTCTACCTGGTGGGAAATGAGAGTTAAATTTGCCCGTCCAGACACCTCCAGCTAGTCTCTCATTTGTTCTCGCTATTCCTGTTCATCTTCCGCAGAAATTGCAAACTGTGCCAAACAGGAAGTTAAAGGCGCTGACTCTCCAAGTGGGGAGAGTGTTAGTAAAGCGTCTGGAATGTTGCACCCGAGTACCAGGGGAGGAAAACTGAGACATATTTGAACACGTCTCCCGTTCACATGGTTGATCATACTTGGGTTCCACATGCATGTTTTAGCTGAAGGAAGAATACCTTAAACCTGGAGAGTTAAGACCCGTGTAATGGGTACCATGCAATATGACTTCAAAGGGTCTTCATTTGCTCACCGAACCTCTCCAATCCTATCACTGCTGCGTTTATGCCCCTGTACACATGCTTGATTCTCTTTCGGAGACATAGCAATCCATAGGTTTTAAGATACTTACTAGTCAGGTACATTCTTAGGCGTTTAATATGCGGTGTTGAGTCCATTTCATTGAGCAAGGAGTAGCTCTTGTCTATTCCATATTTGACTTAAGGAACTTTATCTGTGCTCATTTCAATCTCTGGTTTTATGCAGCACCCAACTCACCTTTCCCCTTAAGCAAGCATAAGTTGGTTTTCTAAATTTGAGACCCTGTTCTGTTCTGTAATTCAGTTCCTGTGTAGCCAAGTTTACATTCCGTGTATTACTGATATCTTATGATGTTTCTTTTTCTGTGTGACTTACTTCAGTTAGAATCATCATACCTGAATCCACTCATTGTGCTGCTAAGGGCCTGATGACACAGATTTCATTGCTGAGTGATATTGCTTTGTAAGTAAATACCACAACTTCTTTATCCATTTTTCACTTTCTGCGATGTTGAACTTGTACTGTAAACGAGGTTCTTGTAAACAGAGCCGTTCCAAACTTTGGGGTGGCTGTGTCTTTTGGATTTTAATTTCCCTAAGCTATAGGACCATAAGTGGAAGTGCCCTAGGTTCTGTTGCTTTGTTTTTTAGATGTTTCAGGAAACACCATACACTTCTCCCGAGTGGTTGTTGGCAATTTACATCCCGCCCATCAGCATAACAAGGCTCCCAGTTCTCCATGGCCTGTCCTGCCTTTCTGGATTTTACACTTTTTTCAGATGGCCCTTTTGACCGGGGGGAAGTGAGACTTCATTGTAGTGCAGATTTCCTTTGCAAGCTTGCTTGGTTGGCCAAAAAGGGCGTATGCGTTTTTTCCTGAATATATTCAGGAAAAAACGCATACGCCCTTTTTGGCCAAGTGCATCATTGTGGACGTTCTGCCTCTTCTCCTATGCTTTCAATGCAATTCCAGTCTACCTCCTGAAATCGGTTTCCTGCAATTCTGCCCCGCTTTCAAGTCCTCTTGGCAGCCTTACTTCAGTCTATTTTTGGACGATAGCTGTCATTTATAACTCTGCAGGTTTGTGAATTACAGTGCCCCTGAGCTCCTTTCTTCAACTTGCTTTCTTGTGACCTGGCCGCAACACCGCAGGATGGCTTCAGGCCCTAATCTGGTTCCGGCACGGCACGATGAGCCTTTGGTTATTTCCTCTACCTGGTGGGAAATGAGAGTTAAATTTGCCCGTCCAGACACCTCCAGCTAGTCTCTCATTTGTTCTCGCTATTCCTGTTCATCTTCCGCAGAAATTGCAAACTGTGCCAAACAGGAAGTTAAAGTCGCTGACTCTCCAAGTGGGGAGAGTGTTAGTAAAGCGTCTGGAATGTTGCACCCGAGTACCAGGGGAGGAAAACTGAGACATATTTGAACACGTCTCCCGTTCACATGGTTGATCATACTTGGGTTCCACATGCATGTTTTAGCTGAAGGAAGAATACCTTAAACCTGGAGAGTTGAGACCCGTGTAATGGGTACCATGCAAGATGACTTCAAAGGGTCTTCATTTGCTCACTGAACCTCTCCAATCCTATCACTGCTGCGTTTATGCCCCTGTACACATGCTTGATTCTCTTTCGGAGACATAGCAATCCATAGGTTTTACGATACTTACTAGTCAGGTACATTCTTAGGCGTTTAATATGCGGTGTTGAGTCCATTTCGTTGAGCAAGGAGTAGCTCTTGTCTATTCCATATTTGACTTAAGGAACTTTATCTGTGCTCATTTCAATCTCTGGTTTTATGCACCACCCCAACTCACCTTTCCCCTTAAGCAAGCATAAGTTGGTTTTCTAAATTTGAGACCCTGTTCTGTTCTGTAATTCAGTTCCTGTGTAGCCAAGTTTACATTCCGTGTATTACTGATACCTTATGATGTTTCTTTTTCTGTGTGACTTATTTCAGGGAGAATCATCATACCTGAATCCACTCATTGTGATGCTAAGGGCCTGATGACATAGATTTCATTGCTGAGTGATATTGCTTTGTAAGTAAATACCACAACTTCTTTATCCATTTTTCACTTTCTGCGATGTTGAACTTGTACTGTAAACGAGGTTCTTGTAAACAGAGGCGTCCCAAACTTTGGGGTGGCTGTGTCTTTTTGATTTTAATTTCCCTAAGCTATAGGACCATAAGTGGCAGTGCCCTAGGCTCTGTTGCTTTGTTTTTTAGATGTTTCAGGAAACACCATACACTTCTCCCCAGTGTCTGTTGGCAATTTACATCCCGCCCATCAGCATAACAAGGCTCCCAGTTCTCCATGGCCTGTCCTGCCTTTCTGGATTTTACACTTTTTTCAGATGGCCCTTTTGACTGGGGGGAAGTGAGACTTCATTGTAGTGCAGATTTCCTTTGCAAGCTTGCTTGGTTGGCCAAAAAGGGCGTATGCGTTTTTTCCTGAATATATTCAGGAAAAAATGCATACGCCCTTTTTGGCCAAGTGCATCATTGTGGACGTTCTGCCTCTTTTCCTATGCTTTCAATGCAATTCCAGTCTACCTCCTGAAATCGGTTTCCTGCAATTCTGCCCCACTTTCAAGTCCTCTTGGCAGCCTTACTTCAGTCTATTTTTGGACGATAGCTGTCATTTATAACTCTGCAGGTTTGTGAATTACAGTGCCCCTGAGCACCTTTCTTCAACTTGCTTTCTTGTGACCTGGCCGCAACACCGCAGGATGGCTTCAGGCCCTAATCTGTTTCCGGCACGGCACGATGAGCCTTTGGTTATTTCCTCTACCTGGTGGGAAATGAGAGTTAAATTTGCCCGTCCAGACACCTCCAGCTAGTCTCTCATTTGTTCTCGCTATTCCTGTTCATCTTCCGCAGAAATTGCAAACTGTGCCAAACAGGAAGTTAAAGGCGCTGACTCTCCAAGTGGGGAGAGTGTTAGTAAAGCGTCTGGAATGTTGCACCCGAGTACCATGGGAGGAAAACTGAGACATATTTGAACACGTCTCCCGTTCACATGGTTGATCATACTTGGGTTCCACATGCATGTTTTAGCTGAAGGAAGAATACCTTAAACCTGGAGAGTTGAGACCCGTGTAATGGGTACCATGCAAGATGACTTCAAAGGGTCTTCATTTGCTCACCGAACCTCTCCAATCCTATCACTGCTGCGTTTATGCCCTTGTACACATGCTTGATTCTCTTTCGGAGACATAGCAATCCATAGGTTTTACGATACTTACTAGTCAGGTACATTCTTAGGCGTTTAATATGCGGTGTTGAGTCCATTTCGTTGAGCAAGGAGTAGCTCTTGTCTATTCCATATTTGACTTAAGGAACTTTATCTGTGCTCATTTCAATCTCTGGTTTTATGCACCACCCCAACTCACCTTTCCCCTTAAGCAAGCATAAGTTGGTTTTCTAAATTTGAGACCCTGTTCTGTTCTGTAATTCAGTTCCTGTGTAGCCAAGTTTACATTCCGTGTATTACTGATAACTTATGATGTTTCTTTTTCTGTGTGACTTATTTCAGGGAGAATCATCATACCTGAATCCACTCATTGTGATGCTAAGGGCCTGATGACATAGATTTCATTGCTGAGTGATATTGCTTTGTAAGTAAATACCACAACTTCTTTATCCATTTTTCACTTTCTGCGATGTTGAACTTGTACTGTAAACGAGGTTCTTGTAAACAGAGGCGTCCCAAACTTTGGGGTGGCTGTGTCTTTTTGATTTTAATTTCCCTAAGCTATAGGACCATAAGTGGCAGTGCCCTAGGCTCTGTTGCTTTGTTTTTTAGATGTTTCAGGAAACACCATACACTTCTCCCCAGTGTCTGTTGGCAATTTACATCCCGCCCATCAGCATAACAAGGCTCCCAGTTCTCCATGGCCTGTCCTGCCTTTCTGGATTTTACACTTTTTTCAGATGGCCCTTTTGACCGGGGGGAAGTGAGACTTCATTGTAGTGCAGATTTCCTTTGCAAGCTTGCTTGGTTGGCCAAAAAGGGCGTATGCGTTTTTTCCTGAATATATTCAGGAAAAAATGCGTACGCCCTTTTTGGCCAAGTGCATCATTGTGGACGTTCTGCCTCTTTTCCTATGCTTTCAATGCAATTCCAGTCTACCTCCTAAAATCGGTTTCCTGCAATTCTGCCCCGCTTTCAAGTCCTCTTGGCAGCCTTACTTCAGTCTATTTTTGGACGATAGCTGTCATTTATAACTCTGCAGGTTTGTGCATTACAGTGCCCCTGAGCTCCTTTCTTAAACTCGCTTTCTTGTGACCTGGCCGCAACACCGCAGGATGGCTTCAGGCCCTAATCTGGTTCCGGCACGGCACGCTGAGCCTTTGGTTATTTCCTCTTCCTGGTGGGAAATGAGAGTTAAATTTGCCCGTCCAGACACCTCCAGCTAGTCTCTCATTGGTTCTCGCTATTCCTGTTCATCTTCCGCAGAAATTGCAAACTGGGCCAAACAGGAGGTTAAAGGCGCTGACTCTCCAAGTGGGGAGAGTGTTAGTAAAGCGTCTGGAATGTTGCACCCGAGTACCAGGGGAGGAAAACTGAGACATATTTGAACACGTCTCCCGTTCACATGGTTGATCATACTTGGGTTCCACATGCATGTTTTAGCTGAAGGAAGAATACCTTAAACCTGGAGAGTTAAGACCCGTGTAATGGGTACCATGCAATATGACTTCAAAGGGTCTTCATTTGCTCACCGAACCTCTCCAGTCCTATCACTGCTGCGTTTATGCCCCTGTACACATGCTTGATTCTCTTTCGGAGACATAGCAATCTATAGGTTTTAAGATACTTACTAGCCAGGTACATTCTTAGGCGTTTAATATGCGGTTTTGTGTCCATTTCGTTAAGCAAGGAGTAGCTCTTGTCTATTCCATATTTGGCCTAAGGAACTTTATCTGTGCTCATTTCAATCTCTGGTTTTATGCAGCACCCCAACTCACCTTTCCCCTTAAGCAAGCATAAGTTGGTTTTCTAAATTTGAGACCCTGTTCTGTTCTGTAATTCAGTTCCTGTGTAGCCAAGTTTACATTCCGTGTATTACTGATATCTTATGATGTTTCTTTTTCTGTGTGACTTATTTCAGTTAGAATCATCGTACCTGAATCTACTCATTATGCTGCTACGGGCCTGATGACATAGATTTCATTGCTGAGTGATACTGCATTGTACGTAAGTACCACAAATTCTTTATCCATTTTTCACTTTCTGTGATGTTGAACTTGTACTGTAAACGAGGTTCTTGTAAGCAGAGCCGTTCCAAACTTTGGGGTGGCTGTGTCTTTTTGATTTTAATTTCCCTAAGCTATAGGACCATAAGTGGAAGTGCCCTAGGTTCTGTTGCTTTTTTTTTTAGATGTTTCAGGAAACACCATACACTTCTCCCGAGTGGTTGTTGGCAATTTACATCCCGCCCATCAGCATAACAAGGCTCCCAGTTCTCCATGGCCTGTCCTGCCTTTCTGGATTTTACACTTTTTTCAGATGGCCCTTTTGACCGGGGGGAAGTGAGACTTCATTGTAGTGCAGATTTCCTTTGCAAGCTTGCTTGGTTGGCCAAAAAGGGCGTATGCGTTTTTTCCTGAATATATTCAGGAAAAAACGCATACGCCCTTTTTGGCCAAGTGCATCATTGTGGACGTTCTGCCTCTTTTCCTATGCTTTCAATGCAATTCCAGTCTACCTCCTGAAATCGGTTTCCTGCAATTCTGCCCCGCTTTCAAGTCCTCTTGGCAGCCTTACTTCAGTCTATTTTTGGACGATAGCTGTCATTTATAACTCTGCAGGTTTGTGAATTACAGTGCCCCTGAGCTCCTTTCTTCAACTCGCTTTCTTGTGACCTGGCCGCAACACCGCAGGATGGCTTCAGGCCCTAATCTTGTTCCGGCACGGCACGCTGAGCCTTTGGTTATTTCCTCTTCCTGGTGGGAAATGAGAGTTAAATTTGCCCGTCCAGACACCTCCAGCTAGTCTCTCATTGGCTCTCGCTATTCCTGTTCATCTTCCGCAGAAATTGCAAACTGGGCCAAACAGGAGGTTAAAGGCGCTGACTCTCCAAGTGGGGACAGTGTTAGTAAAGCGTCTGGAATGTTGCACCCGAGTACCAGGGGAGGAAAACTGAGACATATTTGAACACGTCTCCCGTTCACATGGTTGATCATACTTGGGTTCCACATGCATGTTTTAGCTGAAGGAAGAATACCTTAAACCTGGAGAGTTAAGACCCGTGTAATGGGTACCATGCAATATGACTTCAAAGGGTCTTCATTTGCTCACCGAACCTCTCCAATCCTATCACTGCTGCGTTTATGCCCCTGTACACATGCTTGATTCTCTTTCGGAGACATAGCAATCTATAGGTTTTAAGATACTTACTAGTCAGGTACATTCTTAGGCGTTTAATATGCGGTGTTGAGTCCATTTCGTTGAGCAAGGAGTAGCTCTTGTCTATTCCATATTTGGCCTAAGGAACTTTATCTGTGCTCATTTCAATCTCTGGTTTTATGCAGCACCCCAACTCACCTTTCCCCTTAAGCAAGCATAAGTTGGTTTTCTAAATTTGAGACCCTGTTCTGTTCTGTAATTCAGTTCCTGTGTAGCCAAGTTTACATTCCGTGTATTAGTGATATCTTATGATGTTTCTTTTTCTGTGTGACTTATTTCAGTTAGAATCATCGTACCTGAATCTACTCATTATGCTGCTACGGGCCTGATGACATAGATTTCATTGCTGAGTGATACTGCATTGTACGTAAGTACCACAAGTTCTTTATCCATTTTTCACTTTCTGCGATGTTGAACTTGTACTGTAAACGAGGTTCTTGTAAACAGAGCCGTTCCAAACTTTGGGGTGGCTGTGTCTTTTTGATTTTAATTTCCCTAAGCTATAGGACCATAAGTGGAAGTGCCCTAGGTTCTGTTGCTTTTTTTTTTAGATGTTTCAGGAAACACCATACACTTCTCCCGAGTGGTTGTTGGCAATTTACATCCCGCCCATCAGCATAACAAGGCTCCCAGTTCTCCATGGCCTGTCCTGCCTTTGTGGATTTTACACTTTTTTCAGATGGCCCTTTTGACCGGGGGGAAGTGAGACTTCATTGTAGTGCAGATTTCCTTTGCAAGCTTGCTTGGTTGGCCAAAAAGGGCGTATGCGTTTTTTCCTGAATATATTCAGGAAAAAACGCATACGCCCTTTTTGGCCAAGTGCATCATTGTGGACGTTCTGCCTCTTTTCCTATGCTTTCAATGCAATTCCAGTCTACCTCCTGAAATCGGTTTCCTGCAATTCTGCCCCGCTTTCAAGTCCTCTTGGCAGCCTTACTTCAGTCTATTTTTGGACGATAGCTGTCATTTATAACTCTGCAGGTTTGTGCATTACAGTGCCCCTGAGTTCCTTTCTTCAACTCGCTTTCTTGTGACCTGCCCGCAACACCACAGGATGGCTTCAGGCCCTAATCTGGTTCCGGCATGGCACGCTGAGCCTTTGGTTATTTCCTTTCCCTGGTGGGAAATGAGAGTTAAATTTGCCCGTCCAGACACCTCCAGCTAGTCTCTCATTGGTTCTCGCTATTCCTGTTCATCTTCCGCAGAAATTGCAAACTGGACCAAACAGGAGGTTAAAGGCGCTGACTCTCCAAGTGGGGAGAGTGTTAGTAAAGCGTCTGGAATGTTGCACCCGAGTACCAGGGGAGGAAAACTGAGACATATTTGAACACGTCTCCCGTTCACATGGTTGATCATACTTGGGTTCCACATGCATGTTTTAGCTGAAGGAAGAATACCTTAAACCTGGAGAGTTAAGACCCGTGTAATGGGTACCATGCAATATGACTTCAAAGGGTCTTCATTTGCTCACCGAACCTCTCCAATCCTATCACTGCTGCGTTTATGCCCCTGTACACATGCTTGATTCTCTTTCGGAGACATAGCAATCCATCGGTTTTTAAGATACTTACTAGTCAGGTACATTCTTAGGCGTTTAATATGCGGTGTTGAGTCCATTTCGTTGAGCAAGGAGTAGCTCTTGCCTATTCCATATTTGACTTAAGGAACTTTATCTGTGCTCATTTCAATCTCTGGTTTTATGCAGCACCCCAACTCACCTTTCCCCTTAAGCAAGCATAAGTTGGTTTTCTAAATTTGAGACCCTGTTCTGTTTTGGAATTCAGTTCCTGTGTAGCCAAGTTTACATTCCGTGTATTAGTGATATCTTATGATGTTTCTTTTTCTGTGTGACTTATTTCAGTTAGAATCATCGTACCTGAATCTACTCATTATGCTGCTACGGGCCTGATGACATAGATTTCATTGCTGAGTGATACTGCATTGTACGTAAGTACCACAAGTTCTTTATCCATTTTTCACTTTCTGTGATGTTGAACTTGTGCTGTAAACGAGGTTCTTGTAAACAGAGCCGTTCCAAATTTTGGGGTGGCTGTGTCTTTTTGATTTTAATTTCCCTAAGCTATAGGACCATAAGTGGAAGTGCCCTAGGCTCTGTTGCTTTGTTTTTTAGATGTTTCGGGAAACACCATACACTTCTCCCGAGTGGTTGTTGGCAATTTACATCCCGCCCATCAGCATAACAAGGCTCCCAGTTCTCCATGGCCTGTCCTGCCTTTCTGGATTTTACACTTTTTTCAGATGGCCCTTTTGACCGGGGGAAGTGAGACTTCATTGTAGTGCAGATTTCCTTTGCAAGCTTGCTTGGTTGGCCAAAAAGGGCGTATGCGTTTTTTCCTGAATATATTCAGGGAAAAACGCATACGCCCTTTTTGGCCAAGTGCATCATTGTGGACGTTCTGCCTCTTTTCCTATGCTTTCAATGCAATTCCAGTCTACCTCCTGAAATCGGTTTCCTGCCATTCTGCCCCGCTTTCAAGTCCTCTTGGCACCCTTACTTCAGTCTATTTTTGGACGATAGCTGTCATTTATAACTCTGCAGGTTTGTGAATTACAGTGCCCCTGAGCTCCTTTCTTCAACTCGCTTTCTTTTGAGCTGGCCGCAACACTGCAGGATGGCTTCAGGCCCTAATCTGGTTCCGGTACGGCACGCAGAGCCTTTGGTTATTTCCTCTTCCTGGTGGGAAATGAGAGTTAAATTTGCCCGTCCAGACACCTCCAGCTAGCCTCTCATTGGTTCTTGCTATTCCTGTTCATCTTCCGCAGAAATCGCAAACTGGGCCAAACAGGAGGTTAAAGGGACTGACTCTCCAAGTCGGGAGAGTGTTAGTAAAGCGTCTGGAATGTTGCACCCGAGTACCAGGGTACGAAAACTGACATATTTGAACACGTCTCCCGATCACATGGTTGATCATACTCTAGGTTCCACATGCATGTTTTAGCTGAAGGAAGAATACCTTAAACCTGGGTAGTTGAAACCCGTGGAATGGGTACCATGCAATATGACTTCAAAGGGTCTTCATTTGCTCACCGAACCTCTCCAATCCTATCACTGCTGCGTTTATGCCCCTGTACACACGCTTGATTCTCTTTTGGAGACATAGCAATCCATAGGTTTTAAGATACTTACTAGTCAGGTACATTCTTAGGCGTTTAATATGGGGTGTTGAGTCCATTTCGTTGAGCAAGGAGTAGCTCTTGTCTATTCCATATTTGGCTTAAGGAACTTTATCTGTGCTCATTTCAATCTCTGGTTTTATGCAGCAACCCAACTCACCTTTACCCTTAAGCAAGCATAAGTTGGTTTTCTAAATTTGAATCCCTGTTCTGTTCTGTAATTCAGTTCCTGTGTAGCCAAGTTTACATTCCGTGTATTACTGATATCTTATGATGTTTCTTTTTCTGTGTGACTTACTTCAGTTAGAATCATCATACCTGAATCCACTCATTGTGCTGCTACGGGCCTGATGACACAGATTTCATTGCTGAGTGATATTGCTTTGTAAGTAAATACCACAACTTCTTTATCCATTTTTCACTTTCTGCGATGTTGAACTTGTACTGTAAACGAGGTTCTTGTAAACAGAGCCGTTCCAAACTTTGGGGTGGCTGTGTCTTTTTGATTTTAATTTCCCTAAGCTATAGGACCATAAGTGGCAGTGCCCTAGGCTCTGTTGCTTTGTTTTTTAGATATTTCAGGAAACACCATACACTTCTCCCGAGTGTCTGTTGGCAATTTACATCCCGCCCATCAACATAACAAGGCTCCCAGTTCTCCATGGCCTGTCCTGCCTTTCTGGATTTTACACTTTTTTCAGATGGCCCTTTTGACCGTGGGGAAGTGAGACTTCATTGTAGTGCAGATTTCCTTTGCAAGCTTGCTTGGTTGACCAAAAAGGGCGTATGCGTTTTTTCCTGAATATATTCAGGAAAAAACGCATACGCCCTTTTTGGCCAAGTGCATCATTGTGGACGTTCTGCCTCTTTTCCTATGCTTTCAATGCAATTCCAGTCTACCTCCTGAAATTGGTTTCCTGCAATTCTGCCCCGCTTTCAAGTCCTCTTGGCAGCCTTACTTCAGTCTATTTTTGGACGATAGCTGTCATTTATAACTCTGCAGGTTTGTGCATTACAGTGCCCCTGAGCTCCTTTCTTCAACTTGCTTTCTTGTGACCTGGCCGCAACACCGCAGGATGGCTTCAGGCCCTAATCTGGTTCCGGCACGGCACGATGAGCCTTTGGTTAATTCCTCTTCCTGGTGGGAAATGAGAGTTAAATTTGCCCGTCCAGACACCTCCAGCTAGTCTCTCATTGGTTCTCGCTATTCCTGTTCATCTTCCGCAGAAATTGCAAACTGTGCCAAACAGGAAGTTAAAGGCGCTGACTCTCCAAGTGGGGAGAGTGTTAGTAAAGCGTCTGGAATGTTGCACCCGAGTACCAGGGGAGGAAAACTGAGACATATTTGAACACGTCTCCCATTCACATGGTTGATCATACTTGGGTTCCACATGCATGTTTTAGCTGAAGGAAGAATACCTTAAACCTGGAGAGTTGAGACCCGTGTAATGGGTACCATGCAAGATGACTTCAAAGGGTCTTCATTTGCTCACCGAACCTCTCCAATCCTATCACTGCTGCGTTTATGCCCCTGTACACATGCTTGATTCTCTTTCGGAGACATAGCAATCCATAGGTTTTAAGATACTTACTAGTCAGGTACATTCTTAGGCGTTTAATATGCGGTGTTGAGTCCATTTCGTTGAGCAAGGAGTAGCTCTTGTCTATTCCATATTTGACTTAAGGAACTTTATCTGTGCTCATTTCAATCTCTGGTTTTATGCACCACCCCAACTCACCTTTACCCTTAAGCAAGCATAAGTTGGGTTTCTAAATTTGAGACCCTGTTCTGTTCTGTAATTCAGTTCCTGTGTAGCCAAGTTTACATTCCGTGTATTACTGATACCTTATGATGTTTCTTTTTCTGTGTGACTTATTTCAGGGAGAATCATCATACCTGAATCCACTCATTGTGATGCTAAGGGCCTGATGACATAGATTTCATTGCTGAGTGATATTGCTTTGTAAGTAAATACCACAACTTCTTTATCCATTTTTCACTTTCTGCGATGTTGAACTTGTACTGTAAACGAGGTTCTTGTAAACAGAGGCGTCCCAAACATTGGGGTGGCTGTGTCTTTTTGATTTTAATTTCCCTAAGCTATAGGACCATAAGTGGCAGTGCCCTAGGCTCTGTTGCTTTGTTTTTTAGATGTTTCAGGAAACACCATACACTTCTCCCCAGTGTCTGTTGGCAATTTACATCCCGCCCATCAGCATAACAAGGCTCCCAGTTCTCCATGGCCTGTCCTGCCTTTCTGGATTTTACACTTTTTTCAGATGGCCCTTTTGACCGGGGGGAAGTGAGACTTCATTGTAGTGCAGATTTCCTTTGCAAGCTTGCTTGGTTGGCCAAAAAGGGCGTATGCGTTTTTTCCTGAATATATTCAGGAAAAAACGCATACGCCCTTTTTGGCCAAGTGCATCATTGTGGACGTTCTGCCTCTTTTCCTATGCTTTCAATGCAATTCCAGTCTACCTCCTGAAATCGGTTTCCTGCAATTCTGCCCCGCTTTCAAGTCCTCTTGGCAGCCTTACTTTAGTCTATTTTTGGACAATAGCTGTCATTTATAACTCTGCAGGTTTGTGAATTACAGTGCCCCTGAGCTCCTTTCTTCAACTCGCTTTCTTGTGACCTGGCCGCAACACCGCAGGATGGCTTCAGGCCCTAATCTGGTTCCGGCATGGCACGCTGAGCCTTTGGTTATTTCCTCTTCCTGGTGGGAAATGAGAGTTAAATTTGCCCGTCCAGACACCTCCAGCTAGTCTCTCATTGGTTCTCGCTATTCCTGTTCATCTTCCGCAGAAATTGCAAACTGGGCCAAACAGGAGGTTAAAGGCGCTGACTCTCCAAGTGGGGAGAGTGTTAGTAAAGCGTCTGGAATGTTGCACCCGAGTACCAGGGGAGGAAAACTGAGACATATTTGAACACGTCTCCCGTTCACATGGTTGATCATACTTGGGTTCCACATGCATGTTTTAGCTGAAGGAAGAATACCTTAAACCTGGAGAGTTAAGACCCGTGTAATGGGTACCATGCAATATGACTTCAAAGGGTCTTCATTTGCTCACCGAACCTCTCCAATCCTATCACTGCTGCGTTTATGCCCCTGTACACATGCTTGATTCTCTTTCGGAGACATAGCAATCTATAGGTTTTAAGATACTTACTAGTCAGGTACATTCTTAGGCGTTTAATATGCGGTGTTGAGTCCATTTCATTGAGCAAGGAGTAGCTCTTGTCTATTCCATATTTGGCCTAAGGAACTTTATCTGTGCTCATTTCAATCTCTGGTTTTATGCAGCACCCCAACTCACCTTTCCCCTTAAGCAAGCATAAGTTGGTTTTCTAAATTTGAGACCCTGTTCTGTTCTGTAATTCAGTTCCTGTGTAGCCAAGTTTACATTCCGTGTATTAGTGATATCTTATGATGTTTCTTTTTCTGTGTGACTTATTTCAGTTAGAATCATCGTACCTGAATCTACTCATTATGCTGCTACGGGCCTGATGACATAGATTTCATTGCTGAGTGATACTGCATTGTACGTAAGTACCACAAGTTCTTTATCCATTTTTCACTTTCTGCGATGTTGAACTTGTACTGTAAACGAGGTTCTTGTAAACAGAGCCGTTCCAAACTTTGGGGTGGCTGTGTCTTTTTGATTTTAATTTCCCTAAGCTATAGGACCATAAGTGGAAGTGCCCTAGGTTCTGTTGCTTTGTTTTTTAGATGTTTCAGGAAACACCATACACTTCTCCCGAGTGGTTGTTGGCAATTTACATCCCGCCCATCAGCATAACAAGGCTCCCAGTTCTCCATGGCCTGTCCTGCCTTTCTGGATTTTACACTTTTTTCAGATGGCCCTTTTGACCGGGGGGAAGTGAGACTTCATTGTAGTGCAGATGTCCTTTGCAAGCTTGCTTGGTTGGCCAAAAAGGGCGTATGCGTTTTTTCCTGAATATATTCAGGAAAAAACGCATACGCCCTTTTTGGCCAAGTGCATCATTGTGGACGTTCTGCCTCTTTTCCTATGCTTTCAATGCAATTCCAGTCTACCTCCTGAAATCGGTTTCCTGCAATTCTGCCCCGCTTTCAAGTCCTCTTGGCAGCCTTACTTCAGTCTATTTTTGGACGATAGCTGTCATTTATAACTCTGCAGGTTTGTGCATTACAGTGCCCCTGAGCTCCTTTCTTCAACTTGCTTTCTTGTGACCTGGCCGCAACACCGCAGGATGGCTTCAGGCCCTAATCTGGTTCAGGCACGGCATGCTGATCCTTTGGTTATTTCCTTTCCCTGGTGGGAAATGAGAGTTAAATTTGCCCGTGCAGACACCTCCAGCTAGTCTCTCATTGGTTCTCGCTATTCCTGTTCATCTTCCGCAGAAATTGCAAACTGGGCCAAACAGGAGGTTAAAGGCGCTGACTCTCCAAGTGGGGAGAGTGTTAGTAAAGTGTCTGGAATGTTGCACCCGAGTACCAGGGGAGGAAAACTGAGACATATTTGAACACGTCTCCCGTTCACATGGTTGATCATACTTGGGTTCCACATGCATGTTTTAGCTGAAGGAAGAATACCTTAAACCTGGAGAGTTAAGACCCGTGTAATGGGTACCATGCAATATGACTTCAAAGGGTCTTCATTTGCTCACCGAACCTCTCCAATCCTATCACTGCTGCGTTTATGCCCCTGTACACATGCTTGATTCTCTTTCGGAGACATAGCAATCTATAGGTTTTAAGATACTTACTAGTCAGGTACATTCTTAGGTGTTTAATATGCGGTGTTGTGTCCATTTCGTTGAGCAAGGAGTAGCTCTTGTCTATTCCATATTTGGCCTAAGGAACTTTATCTGTGCTCATTTCAATCTCTGGTTTTATGCAGCACCCCAACTCACCTTTCCCCTTAAGCAAGCATAAGTTGGTTTTCTAAACTTGAGACCCTGTTCTGTTCTGTAATTCAGTTCCTGTGTAGCCAAGTTTACATTCCGTGTATTACTGATATCTTATGATGTTTCTTTTTCTGTGTGACTTATTTCAGTTAGAATCATCATACCTGAATCTACTCATTATGCTGCTACGGGCCTGATGACATAGATTTCATTGCTGAGTGATACTGCATTGTACGTAAGTACCACAAATTCTTTATCCATTTTTCACTTTCTGCGATGTTGAACTTGTACTGTAAACGAGGTTCTTGTAAACAGAGCCGTTCCAAACTTTGGGGTGGCTGTATCTTTTTGATTTTAATTTCCCTAAGCTATAGGACCATAAGTGGAAGTGCCCTAGGTTCTGTTGCTTTGTTTTTTAGATGTTTCAGGAAACACCATACACTTCTCCCGAGTGGTTGTTGGCAATTTACATCCCGCCCATCAGCATAACAAGGCTCCCAGTTCTCCATGGCCTGTCCTGCCTTTCTGGATTTTACACTTTTTTCAGATGGCCCTTTTGACCGGGGGGAAGTGAGACTTCATTGTAGTGCAGATTTCCTTTGCAAGCTTGCTTGGTTGGCCAAAAAGGGCGTATGCGTTTTTTCCTGAATATATTCAGGAAAAAACGCATACGCCCTTTTTGGCCAAGTGCATCATTGTGGACGTTCTGCCTCTTTTCCTATGCTTTCAATGCAATTCCAGTCTACCTCCTGAAATTGGTTTCCTGCAATTCTGCCCCGCTTTCAAGTCCTCTTGGCAGCCTTACTTCAGTCTATTTTTGGACGATAGCTGTCATTTATAACTCTGCAGGTTTGTGCATTACAGTGCCCCTGAGCTCCTTTCTTCAGCTTGCTTTCTTGTGACCTGGCCGCAACACCGCAGGATGGCTTCAGGCCCTAATCTGGTTCCGGCACGGCACGATGAGCCTTTGGTTAATTCCTCTTCCTGGTGGGAAATGAGAGTTAAATTTGCCCGTCCAGACACCTCCAGCTAGTCTCTCATTGGTTCTCGCTATTCCTGTTCATCTTCCGCAGAAATTGCAAACTGTGCCAAACAGGAAGTTAAAGGCGCTGACTCTCCAAGTGGGGAGAGTGTTAGTAAAGCGTCTGGAATGTTGCACCCGAGTACCAGGGGAGGAAAACTGAGACATATTTGAACACGTCTCCCGTTCACATGGTTGATCATACTTGGGTTCCACATGCATGTTTTAGCTGAAGGAAGAATACCTTAAACCTGGAGAGTTAAGACCCGTGTAATGGGTACCATGCAATATGACTTCAAAGGGTCTTCATTTGCTCACCGAACCTCTCCAATCCTATCACTGCTGCGTTTATGCCCCTGTACACATGCTTGATTCTCTTTCGGAGACATAGCAATCCATAGGTTTTTAAGATACTTACTAGTCAGGTACATTCTTAGGCGTTTAATATGCGGTGTTGAGTCCATTTCGTTGAGCAAGGAGTAGCTCTTGCCTATTCCATATTTGACTTAAGGAACTTTATCTGTGCTCATTTCAATCTCTGGTTTTATGCAGCACCCCAACTCACCTTTACCCTTAAGCAAGCATAAGTTGGTTTTCTAAATTTGAGACCCTTTTCTGTTTTGGAATTCAGTTCCTGTGTAGCCAAGTTTACATTCCGTGTATTACTGATATCTTATGATGTTTCTTTTTCTGTGTGACTCATTTCAGTTAGAATCATCGTACCTGAATCTACTCATTATGCTGCTACGGGCCTGATGACATAGATTTCATTGCTGAGTGATACTGCATTGTACGTAAGTACCACAAGTTCTTTATCCATTTTTCACTTTCTGCGATGTTGAACTTGTACTGTAAACGAGGTTCTTGTAAACAGAGCCGTTCCAAACTTTGGGGTGGCTGTGTCTTTTTGATTTTAATTTCCCTAAGCTATAGGACCATAAGTGGAAGTGCCCTAGGCTCTGTTGCTTTGTTTTTTAGATGTTTCAGGAAACACCATACACTTCTCCCGAGTGGTTGTTGGCAATTTACATCCCGCCCATCAGCATAACAAGGCTCCCAGTTCTCCATGGCCTGTCCTGCCTTTCTGGATTTTACACTTTTTTCAGATGGCCCTTTTGACCGGGGGGAAGTGAGACTTCATTGTAGTGCAGATTTCCTTTGCAAGCTTGCTTGGTTGGCCAAAAAGGGCGTATGCGTTTTTTCCTGAATATATTCAGGAAAAAACGCATACGCCCTTTTTGGCCAAGTGCATCATTGTGGACGTTCTGCCTCTTTTCCTATGCTTTCAATGCAATTCCAGTCTACCTCCTGAAATCGGTTTCCTGCAATTCTGCCCCGCTTTCAAGTCCTCTTGGCAGCCTTACTTCAGTCTATTTTTGGACGATAGCTGTCATTTATGACTCTGCAGGTTTGTGAATTACAGTGCCCCTGAGCTCCTTTCTTCAACTCGCTTTCTTTTGAGCTGGCCGCAACACCGCAGGATGGCTTCAGGCCCTAATCTGGTTCCGGTACGGCACGCTGAGCCTTTGGTTAATTCCTCTTCCTGGTGGGAAATGAGAGTTAAATTTGCCCGTCCAGACACCTCCAGCTAGTCTCTCATTGGTTCTCGCTATTCCTGTTCATCTTCCGCAGAAATTGCAAACTGGGCCAAACAGGAGGTTAAAGGGACTGACTCTCCAAGTCGGGAGAGTGTTAGTAAAGCGTCTGGAATGTTGCACCCGAGTACCAGGGGAGGAAAACTGAGACATATTTGAACACGTCTCCCGTTCACATGGTTGATCATACTTGGGTTCCACATGCATGTTTTAGCTGAAGGAAGAATACCTTAAACCTGGAGAGTTAAGACCCGTGTAATGGGTACCATGCAATATGACTTCAAAGGGTCTTCATTTGCTCACCGAACCTCTCCAATCCTATCACTGCTGCGTTTATGCCCCTGTACACATGCTTGATTCTCTTTCAGAGACATAGCAATCCATAGGTTTTAAGATACTTACTAGTCAGGTACATTCTTAGGCGTTTAATATGTGGTGTTGAGTCCATTTCGTTGAGCAAGGAGTAGCTCTTGTCTATTCCATATTTGACTTAAGGAACTTTATCTGTGCTCATTTCAATCTCTGGTTTTATGCAGCACCCCAACTCACCTTTACCCTTAAGCAAGCATAAGTTGGTTTTCTAAATTTGAGACCCTGTTCTGTTCTGTAATTCAGTTCCTGTGTAGCCAAGTTTACATTCCATGTATTACTGATATCTTATGATGTTTCTTTTTCTGTGTGACTTACTTCAGTTAGAATCATCATACCTGAATCCACTCATTGTGCTGCTAAGGGCCTGATGACACAGATTTCATTGCTGAGTGATATTGCTTTGTAAGTAAATACCACAACTTCTTTATCCATTTTTCACTTTCTGCGATGTTGAACTTGTACTGTAAACGAGGTTCTTGTAAACAGAGGCGTCCCAAACTTTGGGGTGGCTGTGTCTTTTTGATTTTAATTTCCCTAAGCTATAGGACCATAAGTGGCAGTGCCCTAGGCTCTGTTGCTTTGTTTTTTAGATGTTTCAGGAAACACCATGCACTTCTCCCGAGTGTCTGTTGGCAATTTACATCCCGCCCATCAGCATAACAAGGCTCCCAGTTCTCCATGGCCTGTCCTGCCTTTCTGGATTTTACACTTTTTTCAGATGGCCCTTTTGACCGGGGGGAAGTGAGACTTCATTGTAGTGCAGATTTCCTTTGCAAGCTTGCTTGGTTGGCCAAAAAGGGCGTATGCGTTTTTTCCTGAATATATTCAGGAAAAAACGCATACGCCCTTTTTGGCCAAGTGCATCATTGTGGACGTTCTGCCTCTTTTCCTATGCTTTCAATGCAATTCCAGTCTACCTCCTGAAATCGGTTTCCTGCAATTCTGCCCCGCTTTCAAGTCCTCTTGGCAGCCTTACTTCAGTCTATTTTTGGACGATAGCTGTCATTTATAACTCTGCAGGTTTGTGCATTACAGTGCCCCTGAGCTCCTTTCTTCAACTTGCTTTCTTGTGACCTGGCCGCAACACCGCAGGATGGCTTCAGGCCCTAATCTGGTTCCGGCACGGCACGCTGAGCCTTTGGTTATTTCCTTTCCCTGGTGGGAAATGAGAGTTAAATTTGCCCGTCCAGACACCTCCAGCTAGTCTCTCATTGGTTCTCGCTATTCCTGTACATCTTCCGCAGAAATTGCAAACTGGGCCAAACAGGAGGTTAAAGGCGCTGACTCTCCAAGTGGGGAGAGTGTTAGTAAAGCGTCTGGAATGTTGCACCCGAGTACCAGGGGAGGAAAACTGAGACATATTTGAACACGTCTCCCGTTCACATGGTTGATCATACTTGGGTTCCACATGCATGTTTTAGCTGAAGGAAGAATACCTTAAACCTGGAGAGTTAAGACCCGTGTAATGGGTACCATGCAATATGACTTCAAAGGGTCTTCATTTGCTCACCGAACCTCTCCAATCCTATCACTGCTGCGTTTATGCCCCTGTACACATGCTTGATTCTCTTTCGGAGACATAGCAATCCATAGGTTTTTAAGGTACTTACTAGTCA
The DNA here is from genome assembly GCF_949987515.2 of Delphinus delphis. Classification (NCBI taxonomy): domain Eukaryota; kingdom Metazoa; phylum Chordata; class Mammalia; order Artiodactyla; family Delphinidae; genus Delphinus; species Delphinus delphis. The sequence continues at coordinate 1,063,392 of NC_082690.1, read as the reverse complement.
GGTACATTCTTAGGCGTTTAATATGCGGTGTTGAGTCCATTTCGTTGAGCAAGGAGTAGCTCTTGCCTATTCCATATTTGACTTAAGGAACTTTATCTGTGCTCATTTCAATCTCTGGTTTTATGCAGCACCCCAACTCACCGTTACTCTTAAGCAAGCATAAGTTGTTTTTCTAAATTTGAGACCCTGTTCTGTTCTGTAATTCAGTTCCTGTGTAGCCAAGTTTACATTCCGTGTATTAGTGATATCTTATGATGTTTCTTTTTCTGTGTGACTTATTTCAGGTAGAATCATCGTACCTGAATCTACTCATTAAGCTGCTACGGGCCTGATGACATAGATTTCATTGTTGAGTGATACTGCATTGTACGTAAGTACCACAAGTTCTTTATCCATTTTTCACTTTCTGTGATGTTGAACTTGTACTGTAAACGAGGTTCTTGTAAACAGAGCCGTTCCAAACTTTGGGGTGGCTGTGTCTTTTTGATTTTAATTTCCCTAAGCTATAGGACCATAAGTGGCAGTGCCCTAGGCTCTGTTGCTTTGTTTTTTAGATGTTTCAGGAAACACCATACACTTCTCCCGAGTGGTTGTTGGCAATTTACATCCCGCCCATCAGCATAACAAGGCTCCCAGTTCTCCATGGCCTGTCCTGCCTTTCTGGATTTTACACTTTTTTCAGATGGCCCTTTTGACCGGGGGGAAGTGAGACTTCATTGTTGTGCAGATTTCCTTTGCAAGCTTGCTTGGTTGGCCAAAAAGGGCGTATGCGTTTTTTCCTGAATATATTCAGGAAAAAACGCATACGCCCTTTTTGGCCAAGTGCATCATTGTGGACGTTCTGCCTCTTTTCCTATGCTTTCAATGCAATTCCAGTCTACCTCCTGAAATCGGTTTCCTGCAATTCTGCCCCGCTTTCAAGTCCTCTTGGCAGCCTTACTTCAGTCTATTTTTGGACGATAGCTGTCATTTATAACTCTGCAGGTTTGTGAATTACAGTGCCCCTGAGCTCCTTTCTTCAACTTGCTTTCTTGTGACCTGGCCGCAACACCGCAGGATGGCTTCAGGCCCTAATCTGGTTCCGGCACGGCACGCTGAGCCTTTGGTTAATTCCTCTTCCTGGTGGGAAATGAGAGTTAAATTTGCCCGTCCAGACACCTCCAGCTAGTCTCTCATTGGTTCTCGCTATTCCTGTTCATCTTCCGCAGAAATTGCAAACTGGGCCAAACAGGAGGTTAAAGGGACTGACTCTCCAAGTCGGGAGAGTGTTAGTAAAGCGTCTGGAATGTTGCACCCGAGTACCAGGGGAGGAAAACTGAGACATATTTGAACACGTCTCCCGTTCACATGGTTGATCATACTTGGGTTCCACATGCATGTTTTAGCTGAAGGAAGAATACCTTAAACCTGGAGAGTTAAGACCCGTGTAATGGGTACCATGCAATATGACTTCAAAGGGTCTTCATTTGCTCACCGAACCTCTCCAATCCTATCACTGCTGCGTTTATGCCCCTGTACACATGCTTGATTCTCTTTCGGAGACATAACAATCCATAGGTTTTAAGATACTTACTAGTCAGGTACATTCTTAGGCGTTTAATATGGGGTTTTGTGTCCATTTCGTTGAGCAAGGAGTAGCTCTTGTCTATTCCATATTTGACTTAAGGAACTTTATCTGTGCTCATTTCAATCTCCGGTTTTATGCAGCACCCCAACTCACCTTTACCCTTAAGCAAGCATAAGTTGGTTTTCTAAATTTGAGTCCCTGTTCTGTTCTGTAATTCAGTTCCTGTGTAGCCAAGTTTACATTCCGTGTATTACTGATATCTTATGATGTTTCTTTTTCTGTGTGACTTACTTCAGTTAGAATCATCATACCTGAATCCACTCATTGTGCTGCTACGGGCCTGATGACACAGATTTCATTGCTGAGTGATATTGCTTTGTAAGTAAATACCACAACTTCTTTATCCATTTTTCATTTTCTGCGATGTTGAACTTGTACTGTAAACGAGGTTCTTGTAAACAGAGCCGTTCCAAACTTTGGGGTGGCTGTGTCTTTTTGATTTTAATTTCCCTAAGCTATAGGACCATAAGTGGAAGTGCCCTAGGTTCTGTTGCTTTGTTTTTTAGATGTTTCAGGAAACACCATACACTTCTCCCGAGTGGTTGTTGGCAATTTACATCCCGCCCATCAGCATAACAAGGCTCCCAGTTCTCCATGGCCTGTCCTGCCTTTCTGGATTTTACACTTTTTTCAGATGGCCCTTTTGACCGGGGGGAAGTGAGACTTCATTGTAGTGCAGATTTCCTTTGCAAGCTTGCTTGGTTGGCCAAAAAGGGCGTATGCGTTTTTTCCTGAATATATTCAGGAAAAAACGCATACGCCCTTTTTGGCCAAGTGCATCATTGTGGACGTTCTGCCTCTTTTCCTATGCTTTCAATGCAATTCCAGTCTACCTCCTGAAATCGGTTTCCTGCAATTCTGCCCCGCTTTCAAGTCCTCTTGGCAGCCTTACTTCAGTCTATTTTTGGATGATAGCTGTCATTTATAACTCTGCAGGTTTGTGAATTACAGTGCCCCTGAGCTCCTTTCTTCAACTTGCTTTCTTGTGACCTGGCCGCAACACCGCAGGATGGCTTCAGGCCCTAATCTGGTTCCGGCACGGCACGCTGAGCCTTTGGTTAATTCCTCTTCCTGGTGGGAAATGAGAGTTAAATTTGCCCGTCCAGACACCTCCAGCTAGTCTCTCATTGGTTCTCGCTATTCCTGTTCATCTTCCGCAGAAATTGCAAACTGGGCCAAACAGGAGGTTAAAGGGACTGACTCTCCAAGTCGGGAGAGTGTTAGTAAAGCGTCTGGAATGTTGCACCCGAGTACCAGGGGAGGAAAACTGAGACATATTTGAACACGTCTCCCGTTCACATGGTTGATCATACTTGGGTTCCACATGCATGTTTTAGCTGAAGGAAGAATACCTTAAACCTGGAGAGTTAAGACCCGTGTAATGGGTACCATGCAATATGACTTCAAAGGGTCTTCATTTGCTCACCGAACCTCTCCAATCCTATCACTGCTGCGTTTATGCCCCTGTACACATGCTTGATTCTCTTTCGGAGACATAACAATCCATAGGTTTTAAGATACTTACTAGTCAGGTACATTCTTAGGCGTTTAATATGGGGTTTTGTGTCCATTTCGTTGAGCAAGGAGTAGCTCTTGTCTATTCCATATTTGACTTAAGGAACTTTATCTGTGCTCATTTCAATCTCCGGTTTTATGCAGCACCCCAACTCACCTTTACCCTTAAGCAAGCATAAGTTGGTTTTCTAAATTTGAGTCCCTGTTCTGTTCTGTAATTCAGTTCCTGTGTAGCCAAGTTTACATTCCGTGTATTACTGATATCTTATGATGTTTCTTTTTCTGTGTGACTTACTTCAGTTAGAATCATCATACCTGAATCCACTCATTGTGCTGCTACGGGCCTGATGACACAGATTTCATTGCTGAGTGATATTGCTTTGTAAGTAAATACCACAACTTCTTTATCCATTTTTCATTTTCTGCGATGTTGAACTTGTACTGTAAACGAGGTTCTTGTAAACAGAGCCGTTCCAAACTTTGGGGTGGCTGTGTCTTTTTGATTTTAATTTCCCTAAGCTATAGGACCATAAGTGGAAGTGCCCTAGGTTCTGTTGCTTTGTTTTTTAGATGTTTCAGGAAACACCATACACTTCTCCCGAGTGGTTGTTGGCAATTTACATCCCGCCCATCAGCATAACAAGGCTCCCAGTTCTCCATGGCCTGTCCTGCCTTTCTGGATTTTACACTTTTTTCAGATGGCCCTTTTGACCGGGGGGAAGTGAGACTTCATTGTAGTGCAGATTTCCTTTGCAAGCTTGCTTGGTTGGCCAAAAAGGGCGTATGCGTTTTTTCCTGAATATATTCAGGAAAAAACGCATACGCCCTTTTTGGCCAAGTGCATCATTGTGGACGTTCTGCCTCTTTTCCTATGCTTTCAATGCAATTCCAGTCTACCTCCTGAAATCGGTTTCCTGCAATTCTGCCCCGCTTTCAAGTCCTCTTGGCAGCCTTACTTCAGTCTATTTTTGGATGATAGCTGTCATTTATAACTCTGCAGGTTTGTGAATTACAGTGCCCCTGAGCTCCTTTCTTCAACTCGCTTTCTTGTGACCTGGCCGCAACACCGCAGGATGGCTTCAGGCCCTAATCTGGTTCCTGCACGGCACGCTGAGCCTTTGGTTATTTCCTCTTCCTGGTGGGAAATGAGAGTTAAATTTGCCCGTCCAGACACCTCCAGCTAGCCTCTCATTGGTTCTCGCTATTCCTGTTCATCTTCCGCAGAAATTGCAAACTGGGCCAAACAGGAGGTTAAAGGCGCTGACTCTCCAAGTGGGGAGAGTGTTAGTAAAACGTCTGGAATGTTGCACCCGAGTACCAGGGGAGGAAAACTGAGACATATTTGAACACGTCTCCCATTCACATGGTTGATCATACTTGGGTTCCACATGCATGTTTTAGCTGAAGGAAGAATACCTTAAACCTGGAGAGTTAAGACCCGTGTAATGGGTACCATGCAATATGACTTCAAAGGGTCTTCATTTGCTCACCGAACCTCTCCAATCCTATCACTGCTGCGTTTATGCCCCTGTACACATGCTTGATTCTCTTTCAGAGACATAGCAATCCATAGGTTTTTAAGATACTTACTAGTCAGGTACATTCTTAGGCGTTTAATATGCGGTGTTGAGTCCATTTCGTTGAGCAAGGAGTAGCTCTTGTCTATTCCATATTTGAATTAAGGAACTTTATCTGTGCTCATTTCAATCTCTGGTTTTATGCAGCACCCCAACTCACCTTTACCCTTAAGCAAGCATAAGTTGGTTTTCTAAATTTGAGACCCTGTTCTGTTCTGTAATTCAGTTCCTGTGTAGCCAAGTTTACATTCCGTGTATTACTGATATCTTATGATGTTTCTTTTTCTGTGTGACTTACTTCAGTTAGAATCATCATACCTGAATCCACTCATTGTGCTGCTAAGGGCCTGATGACACAGATTTCATTGCTGAGTGATATTGCTTTGTAAGGAAATACCACAACTTCTTTATCCATTTTTCACTTTCTGCGATGTTGAACTTGTACTGTAAACGAGGTTCTTGTAAACAGAGCCGTTCCAAACTTTGGGGTGGCTGTGTCTTTTTGATTTTAATTTCCCTAAGCTATAAGACCATAAGTGGAAGTGCCCTAGGTTCTGTTGCTTTGTTTTTTAGATGTTTCAGGAAACACCATACACTTCTCCTGATTGGTTGTTGGCAATTTACATCCAGCCCATCAGCATAACAAGGCTCCCAGTTCTCCATGGCCTGTCCTGCCTTTCTGGATTTTACACTTTTTTCAGATGGCCCTTTTGACCGGGGGGAAGTGAGACTTCATTGTAGTGCAGATTTCCTTTGCAAGCTTGCTTGGTTGGCCAAAAAGGGCGTATGCGTTTTTTCCTGAATATATTCAGGAAAAAACGCATACGCCCTTTTTGGCCAAGTGCATCATTGTGGACGTTCTGCCTCTTTTCCTATGCTTTCAATGCAATTCCAGTCTACCTCCTGAAATCGGTTTCCTGCAATTCTGCCCCGCTTTCAAGTCCTCTTGGCAGCCTTACTTCAGTCTATTTTTGGACGATAGCTGTCATTTATAACTCTGCAGGTTTGTGAATTACAGTGCCCCTGAGCTCCTTTGTTCAACTCGCATTCTTTTGAGCTGGCCGCAACACCGCAGGATGGCTTCAGGCCCTAATCTGGTTCCGGTACGGCACGCTGAGCCTTTGGTTATTTCCTCTTCCTGGTGGGAAATGAGAGTTAAATTTGCCCGTCCAGACACCTCCAGCTAGTCTCTCATTGGTTCTCGCTATTCCTGTTCATCTTCCGCAGAAATTGCAAACTGGGCCAAACAGGAGGTTAAAGGCGCTGACTCTCCAAGTGGGGAGAGTGTTAGTAAAGCGTCTGGAAAGTTGCACCCGAGTACCAGGGGAGGAAAACTGAGACATATTTGAACACGTCTCCCGTTCACATGGTTGATCATACTTGGGTTCCACATGCATGTTTTAGCTGAAGGAAGAATACCTAAAACCTGGGTAGTTGAAACCCGTGGAATGGGTACCATGCAATATGACTTCAAAGGGTCTTCATTTGCTCACCAAACCTCTCCAATCCTATCACTGCTGCGTTTATGCCCCTGTACACATGCTTGATTCTCTTTTGGAGACATAGCAATCCATAGGTTTTAAGATACTTACTAGTCAGGTACATTCTTAGGCGTTTAATATGCGGTGTTGAGTCCATTTCGTTGAGCAAGGAGTAGCTCTTGTCTATTCCATATTTGGCTTAAGGAACTTTATCTGTGCTCATTTCAATCTCTGGTTTTATGCAGCACCCCAACTCACCTTTACCCTTAAGCAAGCATAAGTTGGTTTTCTAAATTTGAGACCCTGTTCTGTTCTGTAATTCAGTTCCTGTGTAGCCAAGTTTACATTCCGTGTATTACTGATATCTTATGATGTTTCTTTTTCTGTGTGACTTACTTCAGTTAGAATCATCATACCTGAATCCACTCATTGTGCTGCTAAGGGCCTGATGACACAGATTTCATTGCTGAGTGATATTGCTTTGTAAGTAAATACCACAACTTCTTTATCCATTTTTCACTTTCTGCGATGTTGAACTTGTACTGTAAACGAGGTTCTTGTAAACAGAGCCGTTCCAAACTTTGGGGTGGCTGTGTCTTTTTGATTTTAATTTCCCTAAGCTATAGGACCATAAGTGGCAGTGCCCTAGGTTCTGTTGCTTTGTTTTTTAGATGTTTCAGGAAACACCATACACTTCTCCCGAGTGGTTGTTGGCAATTTACATCCCGCCCATCAGCATAACAAGGCTCCCAGTTCTCCATGGCCTGTCCTGCCTTTCTGGATTTTACACTTTTTTCAGATGGCCCTTTTGACCGGGGGGAAGTGAGACTTCATTGTAGTGCAGATTTCCTTTGCAAGCTTGCTTGGTTGGCCAAAAAGGGCGTATGCGTTTTTTCCTGAATATATTCAGGAAAAAACGCATACGCCCTTTTTGGCCAAGTGCATCATTGTGGACGTTCTGCATCTTTTCCTATGCTTTCAATGCAATTCCAGTCTACCTCCTGAAATCGGTTTCCTGCAATTCTGCCCCGCTTTCAAGTCCTCTTGGCAGCCTTACTTCAGTCTATTTTTGGACGATAGCTGTCATTTATAACTCTGCAGGTTTGTGAATTACAGTGCCCCTGAGCTCCTTTCTTCAACTCGCTTTCTTGTGACCTGGCCGCAACACCGCAGGATGGCTTCAGGCCCTAATCTGGTTCCGGCACGGCACGCTGAGCCTTTGGTTATTTCCTCTTCCTGGTGGGAAATGAGAGTTAAATTTGCCCGTCCAGACACCTCCAGCTAGCCTCTCATTGGTTCTCGCTATTCCTGTTCATCTTCCGCAGAAATTGCAAACTGGGCCAAACAGGAGGTTAAAGGCGCTGACTCTCCAAGTGGGGAGAGTGTTAGTAAAGCGTCTGGAATGTTGCACCCGAGTACCAGGGGAGGAAAACTGAGACATATTTGAACACGTCTCCCGTTCACATGGTTGATCATACTTGGGTTCCACATGCATGTTTTAGCTGAAGGAAGAATACCTTAAACCTGGAGAGTTAAGACCCGTGTAATGGGTACCATGCAATATGACTTCAAAGGGTCTTCATTTGCTCACCGAACCTCTCCAATCCTATCACTGCTGCGTTTATGCCCCTGTACACATGCTTGATTCTCTTTCGGAGACATAGCAATCCATAGGTTTTTAAGATACTTACTAGTTAGGTACATTCTTAGGCGTTTAATATGCGGTGTTGAGTCCATTTCGTTGAGCAAGGAGTAGCTCTTGTCTATTCCATATTTGACTTAAGGAACTTTATCTGTGCTCATTTCAATCTCCGGTTTTATGCAGCACCCCAACTCACCTTTACCCTTAAGCAAGCATAAGTTGGTTTTCTAAATTTGAGACACTGTTCTGTTCTGTAATTCAGTTCCTGTGTAGCCAAGTTTACATTCCGTGTATTACTGATATCTTATGATGTTTCTTTTTCTTTGTGACTTACTTCAGTTAGAATCATCATACCTGAATCCACTCATTGTGCTGCTAAGGGCCTGATGACACAGATTTCATTGCTGAGTGATATTGCTTTGTAAGTAAATACCACAACTTCTTTATCCATTTTTCACTTTCTGCGATGTTGAACTTGTACTGTAAACGAGGTTCTTGTAAACAGAGCCGTTCCAAACTTTGGGGTGGCTGTGTCTTTTTGATTTTAATTTCCCTAAGCTATAGGACCATAAGTGGAAGTGCCCTAGGTTCTGTTGCTTTGTTTTTTAGATGTTTCAGGAAACACCATACACTTCTCCCGAGTGGTTGTTGGCAATTTACATCCCGCCCATCAGCATAACAAGGCTCCCAGTTCTCCATGGCCTGTCCTGCCTTTCTGGATTTTACACTTTTTTCAGATGGCCCTTTTGACCGGGGGGAAGTGAGACTTCATTGTAGTGCAGATTTCCTTTGCAAGCTTGCTTGGTTGGCCAAAAAGGGCGTATGCGTTTTTTCCTGAATATATTCAGGAAAAAACGCATATGCCCTTTTTGGCCAAGTGCATCATTGTGGACGTTCTGCCTCTTTTCCTATGCTTTCAATGCAATTCCAGTCTACCTCCTGAAATCGGTTTCCTGCAATTCTGCCCCGCTTTCAAGTCCTCTTGGCAGCCTTACTTCAGTTTATTTTTGGACGATAGCTGTCATTTATAACTCTGCAGGTTTGTGAATTACAGTGCCCCTGAGCTCCTTTGTTCAACTCGCTTTCTTTTGAGCTGGCCGCAACACTGCAGGATGGCTTCAGGCCCTAATCTGGTTCCGGTACGGCACGCTGAGCCTTTGGTTATTTCCTCTTCCTGTTGGGAAATGAGAGTTAAATTTGCCCGTCCAGACACCTCCAGCTAGCCTCTCATTGGTTCTCGCTATTCCTGTTCATCTTCCGCAGAAATTGCAAACTGGGCCAAACAGGAGGTTAAAGGCGCTGACTCTCCAAGTGGGGAGAGTGTTAGTAAAGCGTCTGGAATGTTGCACCCGAGTACCAGGGGAGGAAAACTGAGACATATTTGAACACGTCTCCCGTTCACATGGTTGATCATACTTGGGTTCCACATGCATGTTTTAGCTGAAGGAAGAATACCTAAAACCTGGGTAGTTGAAACCCGTGGAATGGGTACCATGCAATATGACTTCAAAGGGTCTTCATTTGCTCACCGAACCTCTCCAATCCTATCACTGCTGCGTTTATGCCCCTGTACACATGCTTGATTCTCTCTTGGAGACATAGCAATCCATAGGTTTTAAGATACTTACTAGTCAGGAACATTCTTAGGCGTTTAATATGGGGTGTTGAGTCCATTTCGTTGAGCAAGGAGTAGCTCTTGTCTATTCCATATTTGGCTTAAGGAACTTTATCTGTGCTCATTTCAATCTCTGGTTTTATGCAGCACCCCAACTCACCTTTACCCTTAAGCAAGCATAAGTTGGTTTTCTAAATTTGAGACCCTGTTCTGTTCTGTAATTCAGTTCCTGTGTAGGCAAGTTTACATTCCGTGTATTAGTGATATCTTATGATGTTTCTTTTTCTGTGTGACTTATTTCAGTTAGAATCATCATACCTGAATCCACTCATTGTGATGCTAAGGGCCTGATGACATAGATTTCATTGCTAAGTGATATTGCTTTGTAAGTAAATACCACAACTTCTTTATCCATTTTTCACTTTCTGCAATGTTGAACTTGTACTGTAAACGAGGTTCTTGTAAACAGAGGCGTCCCAAACTTTGGGGTGGCTGTGTCTTTTTGATTTTAATTTCCCTAGGCTATAGGACCATAAGTGGAAGTGCCCTAGGCTCTGTTGCTTTGTTTTTTAGATGTTTCAGGAAACACCATACACTTCTCCCAAGTGTCTGTTGGCAATTTACATCCTGCCCATCAGCATAACAAGGCTCCCAGTTCTCCATGGCCTGCTGCCTTTCTGGATTTTACACTTTTTTCAGATGGCCCTTTTGACCGGGGGGAAGTGAGACTTCATTGTAGTGCAGATTTCCTTTGCAAGCTTGCTTGGTTGGCCAAAAAGGGCGTATGCGTTTTTTCCTGAATATATTCAGGAAAAAACGCATACGCCCTTTTTGGCCAAGTGCATCATTGTGGACGTTCTGCCTCTTTTCCTATGCTTTCAATGCAATTCCAGTCTACCTCCTGAAATCGGTTTCCTGCAATTCTGCCCCGCTTTCAAGTCCTCTTGGCAGCCTTACTTCAGTCTATTTTTGGACGATAGCTGTCATTTATAAATCTGCAGGTTTGTGAATTACAGTGCCCCTGAGCTCCTTTCTTCAATTCGCTTTCTTTTGAGCTGGCTGCAACACAGCAGGATGGCTTCAGGCCCTAATCTGGTTCCGGTACGGCACGCTGAGCCTTTGGTTATTTCCTCTTCCTGGTGGGAAATGAGAGTTAAATTTGCCCGTCCAGACACCTCCAGCTAGCCTCTGATTGGTTCTCGCTATTCCTGTTCATCTTCCGCAGAAATTGCAAACTGGGCCAAACAGGAGGTTAAAGGCGCTGACTCTCCAAGTGGGGAGAGTGTTAGTAAAGCGTCTGGAATGTTGCACCCGAGTACCAGGGGAGGAAAACTGAGACATATTTGAACACGTCTCCCGTTCACATGGTTGATCATACTTGGGTTCCACATGCATGTTTTAGCTGAAGGAAGAATACCTTAAACCTGGAGAGTTGAGACCCGTGTAATGGGTACCATGCAATATGACTTCAAAGGGTCTTCATTTGCTCACCAAACCTCTCCAATCCTATCACTGCTGCGTTTATGCCCCTGTACACATGATTGATTCTCTTTTGGAGACATAGCAATCCATAGGTTTTACGATACTTACTAGTCAGGTACATTCTTAGGCGTTTAATATGCGGTGTTGAGTCCATTTCGTTGAGCAAGGTGTAGCTCTTGTCTATTCCATATTTGACTTAAAGAACTTTATCTGTGCTCATTTCAATCTCTGGTTTTATGCAGCACCCCAACTCACCTTTACCCTTAAGCAAGCATAAGTTGGTTTTCTAAATTTGAGACCCTGTTCTGTTCTGTAATTCAGTTCCTGTGTAGCCAAGTTTACATTCCGTGTATTACTGATATCTTATGATGTTTCTTTTTCTGTGTGACTTATTTCAGTTAGAATCATCATACCTGAATCCACTCATTGTGATGCTAAGGGCCTGATGACATAGATTTCATTGCTGAGTGATATTGCTTTGTAAGTAAATACCACAACTTCTTTATCCATTTTTCACTTTCTGCGATGTTGAACTTGTACTGTAAACGAGGTTCTTGTAAACAGAGCCGTTCCAAACATTGGGGTGGCTGTGTCTTTTTGATTTTAATTTCCCTAAGCTATAGGACCATAAGTGGCAGTGCCCTAGGCTCTGTTGCTATGTTTTTTAGATGTTTCAGGAAACACCATACACTTCTCCGGAGTGTCTGTTGGCAATTTACATCCCGCCCATCAGCATAACAAGGCTCCCAATTCTCCATGGCCTGTCCTGCCTTTCTGGATTTTACACTTTTTTCAGATGGCCCTTTTGACCGGGGGGAAGTGAGACTTCATTGTAGTGCAGATTTCCTTTGCAAGCTTGCTTGGTTGGCCAAAAAGGGCGTATGCGTTTTTTCCTGAATATATTCAGGAAAAAACTCATACGCCCTTTTTGGCCAAGTGCATCATTGTGGACGTTCTGCCTCTTTTCCTATGCTTTCAATGCAATTCCAGTCTACCTCCTGAAATCGGTTTCCTGCAATTCTGCCCCGCTTTCAAGTCCTCTTGGCAGCCTTACTTCAGTCTATTTTTGGACGATAGCTGTCATTTATAACTCTGCAGGTTTGTGAATTACAGTGCCCCTGAGCTCCTTTCTTCAACTCGCTTTCTTTTGAGCTGGCCGCAACACCGCAGGATGGCTTCAGGCCCTAATCTGGTTCCGGCATGGCACGCTGAGCCTTTGGTTAATTCCTCTTCCTCGTGGGAAATGAGAGTTAAATTTGCCCGTCCAGACACCTCCAGCTAGCCTCTCATTGGTTCTCGCTATTCCTGTTCATCTTCCGCAGAAATTGCAAACTGGGCCAAAGAGGAGGTTAAAGGGACTGACTCTCCAAGTGGGGAGAGTGTTAGTAAAGCGTCTGGAATGTTGCACCCGAGTACCAGGGTACGAAAACTGACATATTTGAACACGTCTCCCGATCACATGGTTGATCATACTCTAGGTTCCACATGCATGTTTTAGCTGAAGGAAGAATACCTTAAACCTGGGTAGTTGAAACAAGTGGAATGGGTACCATGCAATATGACTTCAAAGGGTCTTCATTTGCTCACCGAACCTCTCCAGTCCTATCACTGCTGCGTTTATGCCCCTGTACACATGCTTGATTCTCTTTCGGAGACATAGCAATCCATAGGTTTGAAGATACTTACTAGTCAGGTACATTCTTAGGCGTTTAATATGCGGTGTTGAGTCCATTTCGTTGAGCAAGGAGTAGCTCTTGTCTATTCCATATTTGGCTTAAGGAACTTTATCTGTGCTCATTTCAATCTCTGGTTTTATGCAGCACCCCAACTCACCTTTACCCTTAAGCAAGCATAAGTTGGTTTTCTAAATTAGAGTCCCTGTTCTGTTCTGTAATTCCGTTCCTGTGTAGCCAAGTTTACATTCCGTGTATTACTGATATCTTATGATGTTTCTTTTTCTGTGTGACTTACTTCAGTTAGAATCATCATACCTGAATCCACTCATTGTGCTGCTAAGGGCCTGATGACACAGATTTCATTGCTGAGTGATATTGCTTTGTAAGTAAATACCACAACTTCTTTATCCATTTTTCACTTTCTGCGATGTTGAACTTGTACTGTAAACGAGGTTCTTGTAAACAGAGCCGTTCCAAACTTTGGGGTGGCTGTGTCTTTTTGATTTTAATTTCCCTAAGCTATAGGACCATAAGTGGAAGTGCCCTAGGTTCTGTTGCTTTGTTTTTTAGATGTTTCAGGAAACACCATACACTTCTCCTGAGTGGTTGTTGGCAATTTACATCCCGCCCATCAGCATAACAAGGCTCCCAGTTCTCCATGGCCTGTCCTGCCTTTCTGGATTTTACACTTTTTTCAGATGGCCCTTTTGACCGGGGGGAAGTGAGACTTCATTGTAGTGCAGATTTCCTTTGCAAGCTTGCTTGGTTGGCCAAAAAGGGCGTATGCGTTTTTTCCTGAATATATTCAGGAAAAAACGCATACGCCCTTTTTTGCCAAGTGCATCATTGTGGACGTTCTGCATCTTTTCCTATGCTTTCAATGCAATTCCAGTCTACCTCCTGAAATCGGTTTCCTGCAATTCTGCCCCGCTTTCAAGTCCTCTTGGCAGCCTTACTTCAGTCTATTTTTGGACGATAGCTGTCATTTATAACTCTGCAGGTTTGTGAATTACAGTGCCCCTGAGCTCCTTTCTTCAACTCGCTTTCTTGTGACCTGGCCGCAACACCGCAGGATGGCTTCAGGCCCTAATCTGGTTCCGGCACGGCACGCTGAGCCTTTGGTTATTTCCTCTTCCTGGTGGGAAATGAGAGTTAAATTTGCCCGTCCAGACACCTCCAGCTAGCCTCTCATTGGTTCTCGCTATTCCTGTTCATCTTCCGCAGAAATTGCAAACTGGGCCAAACAGGAGGCTAAAGGGACTGACTCTCCAAGTCGGGAGAGTGTTAGTAAAGCGTCTGGAATGTTGCACCCGAGTACCAGGGTACGAAAACTGAGACATATTTGAACACGTCTCCCGATCACATGGTTGATCATACTCTAGGTTCCACATGAATGTTTTAGCTGAAGGAAGAATACCTTAAACCTGGGTAGTTGAAACCCGTGCAATGGATACCATGCAATATGACTTCAAAGGGTCTTCATTTGCTCACCGAACCTCTCCAATCCTATCACTGCTGCGTTTATGCCCCTGTACACATGCTTGATTCTCTTTCGGAGACATAGCAATCCATAGGTTTTAAGATACTTACTAGTCAGGTACATTCTTAGGCGTTTAATATGCGGTGTTGAGTCCATTTCGTTGAGCAAGGAGTAGCTCTTGTCTATTCCATATTTGGCTTAAGGAACTTTATCTGTGCTCATTTCAATCTCTGGTTTTATGCAGCACCCCAACTCACCTTTACCCTTAAGCAAGCATAAGTTGGTTTTCTAAATTTGAGTCCCTGTTCTGTTCTGTAATTCAGTTCCTGTGTAGCCAAGTTTACATTCCATGTATTACTGATATCTTATGATGTTTCTTTTTCTGTGTGACTTACTTCAGTTAGAATCATCATACCTGAATCCACTCATTGTGCTGCTAAGGGCCTGATGACACAGATTTCATTGCTGAGAGACATTGCTTTGTAAGTAAATACCACAACTTCTTTATCCATTTTTCACTTTCTGCGATGTTGAACTTGTACTGTAAACGAGGTTCTTGTAAACAGAGCCGTTCCAAACTTTGGGGTGGCTGTGTCTTTTTGATTTTAATTTCCCTAAGCTATAGGACCATAAGTGGAAGTGCCCTAGGTTCTGTTGCTTTGTTTTTTAGATGTTTCAGGAAACACCATACACTTCTCCCGAGTGGTTGTTGGCAATTTACATCCCGCCCATCAGCATATCAAGGCTCCCAGTTCTCCATGGCCTGTCCTGCCTTTCTGGATTTTACACTTTTTTCAGATGGCCCTTTTGACCGGGGGGAAGTGAGACTTCATTGTAGTGCAGATTTCCTTTGCAAGCTTGCTTGGTTGGCCAAAAAGGGCGTATGCGTTTTTTCCTGAATATATTCAGGAAAAAACGCATACGCCCTTTTTGGCCAAGTGCATCATTGTGGACGTTCTGCCTCTTTTCCTATGCTTTCAATGCAATTCCAGTCTACCTCCTGAAATCGGTTTCCTGCAATTCTGCCCCGCTTTCAAGTCCTCTTGGCAGCCTTACTTCAGTCTATTTTTGGACGATAGCTGTCATTTATAACTCTGCAGGTTTGTGAATTACAGTGCCCCTGAGCTCCTTTCTTCAACTCGCTTTCTTGTGACCTGGCCGCAACACCGCAGGATGGCTTCAGGCCCTAATCTGGTTCCGGCACGGCACGCTGAGCCTTTGGTTATTTCCTCTTCCTGGTGGGAAATGAGAGTTAAATTTGCCCGTCCAGACACCTCCAGCTAGTCTCTCATTGGTTCTCGCTATTCCTGTTCATCTTCCGCAGAAATTGCAAACTGGGCCAAACAGGAGGTTAAAGGCGCTGACTCTCCAAGTGGGGAGAGTGTTAGTAAAGCGTCTGGAATGTTGCACCCGAGTACCAGGGGAGGAAAACTGAGACATATTTGAACACGTCTCCCGTTCACATGGTTGATCATACTTGGGTTCCACATGCATGTTTTAGCTGAAGGAAGAATACCTTAAACGTGGAGAGTTAAGACCCGTGTAATGGGTACCATGCAGTATGACTTCAAAGGGTCTTCATTTGCTCACCGAACCTCTCCAATCCTATCACTGCTGCGTTTATGCCCCTGTACACATGCTTGATTCTCTTTCAGAGACATAGCAATCCATAGGTTTTAAGATACTTACTAGTCAGTTACATTCTTAGGCGTTTAATATGCAGTGTTGAGTCCATTTCGTTGAGCAAGGAGTAGCTCTTGTCTATTCCATATTTGACTTAAGGAACTTTATCTGTGCTCATTTCAATCTCTGGTTTTATGCAGCACCCCAACTCACCTTTACCCTTAAGCAAGCATAAGTTGGTTTTCTAAATTTGAGACCCTGTTCTGTTCTGTAATTCAGTTCCTGTGTAGCCAGGTTTACATTCCGTGTATTACTGATATCTTATGATGTTTCTTTTTCTGTGTGACTTACTTCAGTTAGAATCATCATACCTGAATCCACTCATTGTGCTGCTAAGGGCCTGATGACACAGATTTCATTGCTGAGTGATATTGCTTTGTAAGTAAATACCACAACTTCTTTATCCATTTTTCACTTTCTGCGATGTTGAACTTGTACTGTAAACGAGGTTCTTGTAAACAGAGCCGTTCCAAACTTTGGGGTGGCTGTGTCTTTTTGATTTTAATTTCCCTAAGCTATAGGACCATAAGTGGCAGTGCCCTAGGCTCTGTTGCTTTGTTTTTTAGATGTTTCAGGAAACACCATACACTTCTCCCGAGTGTCTGTTGGCAATTTACATCCCGCCCATCAGCATAACAAGGCTCCCAGTTCTCCATGGCCTGTCCTGCCTTTCTGGATTTTACACTTTTTTCAGATGGCCCTTTTGACCGGGGGGAAGTGAGACTTCATTGTAGTGCAGATTTCCTTTGCAAGCTTGCTTGGTTGGCCAAAAAGGGCGTATGCGTTTTTTCCTGAATATATTCAGGAAAAAACGCATACGCCCTTTTTGGCCAAGTGCATCATTGTGGACGTTCTGCCTCTTTTCCTATGCTTTCAATGCAATTCCAGTCTACCTCCTGAAATCGGTTTCCTGCAATTCTGCCCCGCTTTCAAGTCCTCTTGGCAGCCTTACTTCAGTCTATTTTTGGACGATAGCTGTCATTTATAACTCTGCAGGTTTGTGAATTACAGTGCCCCTGAGCTCCTTTCTTCAACTCGCTTTCTTGTGACCTGGCCGCAACACCGCAGGATGGCTTCAGGCCTTAATCTGGTTCCGGCACGGCACGCTGAGCCTTTGGTTATTTCCTCTTCCTGGTGGGAAATGAGAGTTAAATTTGCCCGTCCAGACACCTCCAGCTAGTCTCTCATTGGTTCTCGCTATTCCTGTTCATCTTCCGCAGAAATTGCAAACTGGGCCAAACAGGAGGTTAAAGGCGCTGACTCTCCAAGTGGGGAGAGTGTTAGTAAAGCGTCTGGAATGTTGCACCCGAGTACCAGGGGAGGAAAACTGAGACATATTTGAACACGTCTCCCGTTCACATGGTTGATCATACTTGGGTTCCACATGCATGTTTTAGCTGAAAGAAGAATACCTTAAACCTGGAGAGTTAAGACCCGTGTAATGGGTACCATGCAATATGACTTCAAAGGGTCTTCATTTGCTCACCGAACCTCTCCAATCCTATCACTGCTGCGTTTATGCAACTGTACACATGCTTGATTCTCTTTCAGAGACATAGCAATCCATAGGTTTTAAGATACTTACTAGTCAGTTACATTCTTAGGCGTTTAATATGCGGTGTTGAGTCCATTTCGCTGAGCAAGGAGTAGCTCTTGTCTATTCCATATTTGACTTAAGGAACTTTATCTGTGCTCATTTCAATCTCTGGTTTTATGCAGCACCCCAACTCACCTTTACCCTTAAGGAAGCATAAGTTGTTTTTCTAAATTTGAGACCCTGTTCTGTTCTGTAATTCAGTTCCTGTGTAGCCAGGTTTACATTCCGTGTATTACTGATATCTTATGATGTTTCTTTTTCTGTGTGACTTACTTCAGTTAGAATCATCATACCTGAATCCACTCATTGTGCTGCTAAGGGCCTGATGACCCAGATTTCATTGCTGAGTGATATTGCTTTGTAACTAAATACCACAACTTCTTTATCCATTTTTCACTTTCTGCGATGTTGAACATGTACTGTAAACGAGGTTCTTGTAAACAGAGGCGTCCCAAACTTTGGGGTGGCTGTGTCTTTTTGATTTTAATTTCCCTAAGCTATAGGACCATAAGTGGCAGTGCCCTAGGCTCTGTTGCTTTGTTTTTTAGATGTTTCAGGAAACACCATACACTTCTCCCGAGTGGCTGTTGGCAATTTACATCCCGCCCATCAGCATAACAAGGCTCCCAGTTCTCCATGGCCTGTCCTGCCATTCTGGATTTTACACTTTTTTCAGATGGCCCTTTTGACCGGGGAGAAGTGAGACTTCATTGTAGTGCAGATTTCCTTTGCAAGCTTGCTTGGTTGGACAAAAAGGGCGTATGCGTTTTTTCCTGAATATATTCAGGAAAAAACGTATACGCCCTTTTTGGCCAAGTGCATCATTGTGGACGTTCTGCCTCTTTTCCTATGCTTTCAATGCAATTCCAGTCTACCTCCTGAAATCGGTTTCCTGCAATTCTGCCCCGCTTTCAAGTCCTCTTGGCAGCCTTACTTCAGTCTATTTTTGGACGATAGCTGTCATTTATAACTCTGCAGGTTTGTGAATTACAGTGCCCCTGAGCTCCTTTCTTCAACTTGCTTTCTTGTGACCTGGCCGCAACACCGCAGGATGGCTTCAGGCCCTAATCTGGTTCCGGCACGGCACGCTGAGCCTTTGGTTATTTCCTCTTCCTGGTGGGAAATGAGAGTTAAATTTGCCCATCCAGACACCTCCAGCTAGTCTCTCATTGGTTCTCGCTATTCCTGTTCATCTTCCGCAGAAATTGCAAACTGGGCCAAACAGGAGGTTAAAGGCGCTGACTCTCCAAGTGGGGAGAGTGTTAGTAAAGCATCTGGAATGTTGCACCCGAGTACCAGGGGAGGAAAACTGAGACATATTTGAACACGTCTCCCGTTCACATGGTTGATCATACTTGGGTTCCACATGCATGTTTTAGCTGAAGGAAGAATACCTTAAACCTGGAGAGTTAAGACCCGTGTAATGGCTACCATGCAATATGACTTCAAAGGGTCTTCATTTGCTCACCGAACCTCTCCAATCCTATCACTGCTGCGTTTATGCCCCTGTACACATGCTTGATTCTCTTTCGGAGACATAGCAATCCATAGGTTTTAAGATACTTACTAGTCAGGTACATTCTTAGGCGTTTAATATGCGGTGTTGAGTCCATTTCGTTGAGCAAGGAGTAGCTCTTGTCTATTCCATATTTGACTTAAGGAACTTTATCTGTGCTCATTTCAATCTCTGGTTTTATGCAGCACCCCAACTCACCTTTACCCTTAAGCAAGCATAAGTTGGTTTTCTAAATTTGAGACCCTGTTCTGTTCTGTAATTCAGTTCCTGTGTAGCCAAGTTTACATTCCGTGTATTAGTGATATCTTATGATGTTTCTTTTTCTGTGTGACTTACTTCAGTTAGAATCATCATACCTGAATCCACTCATTGTGCTGCTAAGGGCCTGATGACACAGATTTCATTGCTGAGTGATATTGCTTTGTAAGTAAATACCACAACTTCTTTATCCATTTTTCACTTTCTGTGATGTTGAACTTGTACTGTAAACGAGGTTCTTGTAAACAGAGCCGTTCCAAACTTTGGGGTGGCTGTGTCTTTTTTATTTTAATTTCCCTATGCTATAGGACCATAAGTGGAAGTGCCCTAGGTTCTGTTGCTTTGTTTTTTAGTTGTTTCAGGAAACACCATTCACTTCTCCCGAGTGGTTGTTGGCAATTTACATCCCGCCCATCAGCATAACAAGGCTCCCAGTTCTCCATGGCCTGTCCTGCCTTTCTGGATTTTACACTTTTTTCAGATGGCCCTTTTGACCGGGGGGAAGTGAGACTTCATTGTAGTGCAGATTTCCTTTGCAAGCTTGCTTGGTTGGCCAAAAAGGGCGTATGCGTTTTTTCCTGAATATATTCAGGAAAAAACGCATACGCCCTTTTTGGCCAAGTGCATCATTGTGGACGTTCTGCCTCTTTTCCTATGCTTTCAATGCAATTCCAGTCTACCTCCTGAAATCGGTTTCCTGCAATTCTGCCCCGCTTTCAAGTCCTCTTGGCAGCCTTACTTCAGTCTATTTTTGGACGATAGCTGTCATTTATAACTCTGCAGGTTTGTGAATTACAGTGCTCCTGAGCTCCTTTCTTCAACTCGCTTTCTTGTGACCTGGCCGCAACACCGCAGGATGGCTTCAGGCCCTAATCTGGTTCCGGCCCGGCATGCTGAGCCTTTGGTTAATTCCTCTTCCTGGTGGGAAATGAGAGTTAAATTTGCCCGTCCAGACACCTCCAGCTAGCCTCTCATTGGTTCTCGCTATTCCTGTTCATCTTCCGCAGAAATTGCAAACTGGGCCAAACAGGAGGTTAAAGGGACTGACTCTCCAAGTGGGGAGAGTGTTAGTAAAGCGTCTGGAATGTTGCACCCGAGTACCAGGGGAGGAAAACTGAGATATATTTGAACACGTCTCCCGATCACATGGTTGATCATACTCTAGGTTCCACATGCATGTTTTAGCTGAAGGAAGAATACCTTAAACCTGGAGAGTTGAGACCCGTGGAATGGGTACCATGCAATATGACTTCAAAGGGTCTTCATTTGCTCACTGAACCTCTCCAATCCTATCACTGCTGCGTTTATGCCCCTGTACACATGCTTGTTTCTCTTTCGGAGACATAGCAATCCATAGGTTTTAAGATACTTACTAGTCAGGTACATTCTTAGGCGTTTAATATGGGGTGTTGAGTCCATTTCGTTGAGCAAGGAGTAGCTCTTGTCTATTCCATATTTGGCTTAAGGAACTTTATCTGTGCTCATTTCAATCTCTGGTTTTATGCAGCACCCCAACTCACCTTTACCCTTAAGCAAGAATAAGTTGGTTTTCTAAATTTGAGACCCTGTTCTGTTCTGTAATTCAGTTCCTGTGTAGCCAAGTTTCCATTCCGTGTATTACTGATATCTTATGATGTTTCTTTTTCTGTGTGACTTATTTCAGTTAGAATCATCATACCTGAATCCACTCATTGTGCTGCTAAGGGCCTGATGACACAGATTTCATTGCTGAGTGATATTGCTTTGTAAGTAAATACCACAACTTCTTTATCCATTTTTCACTTTCTGCGATGTTGAACTTGTACTGTAAACGAGGTTCTTGTAAACAGAGCCGTTCCAAACTTTGGGGTGGCTGTGTCTTTTTGATTTTAATTTCCCTAAGCTATAGGACCATAAGTGGCAGTGCCCTAGGTTCTGTTGCTTTGTTTTTTAGATGTTTCAGGAAACACCATACACTTCTCCCGAGTGGTTGTTGGCAATTTACATCCCGCCCATCAGCATAACAAGGCTCCCAGTTCTCCATGGCCTGTCCTGCCTTTCTGGATTTTACACTTTTTTCAGATGGCCCTTTTGACCGGGGAGAAGTTGGACTTCATTGTAGTGCAGATTTCCTTTGCAAGCTTGCTTGGTTGGACAAAAAGGGCGTATGCGTTTTTTCCTGAATATATTCAGGAAAAAACGCATACGCCCTTTTTGGCCAAGTGCATCATTGTGGACGTTCTGCCTCTTTTCCTATGCTTTCAATGCAATTCCATTCTACCTCCTGAAATCGGTTTCCTGCAATTCTGCCCCGCTTTCAAGTCCTCTTGGCAGCCTTACTTCAGTCTATTTTTGGACGATAGCTGTCATTTATAACTCTGCAGGTTTCTGAATTACAGTGCCCCTGAGCTCCTTTCTTCAACTCGCTTTCTTTTGAGCTGGCCGCAACACCGCAGGGTGGCTTCAGGCCCTAATCTGGTTCCGGTACGGCACGCTGAGCCTTTGGTTATTTCCTCTTCCTGGTGGGAAATGAGAGTTAAATTTGCCCGTCCAGACACCTCCAGCTAGCCTCTCATTGGTTCTCGCTATTCCTGTTCATCTTCCGCAGAAATTGCAAACTGGGCCAAACAGGAGGTTAAAGGCGCTGACTCTCCAAGTGGGGAGAGTGTTAGTAAAGCGTCTGGAATGTTGCACCCGAGTACCAGGGGAGGAAAACTGAGACATATTTGAACACGTCTCCCGTTCACATGGTTGATCATACTTGGGTTCCACATGCATGTTTTAGCTGAAGGAAGAATACCTTAAACCTGGAGAGTTGAGACCCGTGGAATGGCTACCATGCAATATGACTTCAAAGGGTCTTCATTTGCTCACCGAACCTCTCCAATCCTATCACTGCTGCGTTTATGCCCCTGTACACATGCTTGATTCTCTTTCGGAGACATAGCAATCCATAGGTTTTAAGATACTTACTAGTCAGGTACATTCTTAGGCGTTTAATATGCGGTGTTGAGTCCATTTCGTTGAGCAAGGAGTAGCTCTTGTCTATTCCATATTTGACTTAAGGAACTTTATCTGTGCTCATTTCAATCTCTGGTTTTATGCAGCACCCCAACTCACCTTTACCCTTAAGCAAGCATAAGTTGGTTTTCTAAATTTGAGACCCTGTTCTGTTCTGTAATTCAGTTCCTGTGTAGCCAAGTTTACATTCCGTGTATTAGTGATATCTTATGATGTTTCTTTTTCTGTGTGACTTACTTCAGTTAGAATCATCATACCTGAATCCACTCATTGTGCTGCTAAGGGCCTGATGACACAGATTTCATTGCTGAGTGATATTGCTTTGTAAGTAAATACCACAACTTCTTTATCCATTTTTCACTTTCTGTGATGTTGAACTTGTACTGTAAACGAGGTTCTTGTAAACAGAGCCGTTCCAAACTTTGGGGTGGCTGTGTCTTTTTTATTTTAATTTCCCTATGCTATAGGACCATAAGTGGAAGTGCCCTAGGTTCTGTTGCTTTGTTTTTTAGTTGTTTCAGGAAACACCATTCACTTCTCCCGAGTGGTTGTTGGCAATTTACATCCCGCCCATCAGCATAACAAGGCTCCCAGTTCTCCATGGCCTGTCCTGCCTTTCTGGATTTTACACTTTTTTCAGATGGCCCTTTTGACCGGGGGGAAGTGAGACTTCATTGTAGTGCAGATTTCCTTTGCAAGCTTGCTTGGTTGGCCAAAAAGGGCGTATGCGTTTTTTCCTGAATATATTCAGGAAAAAACGCATACGCCCTTTTTGGCCAAGTGCATCATTGTGGACGTTCTGCCTCTTTTCCTATGCTTTCAATGCAATTCCAGTCTACCTCCTGAAATCGGTTTCCTGCAATTCTGCCCCGCTTTCAAGTCCTCTTGGCAGCCTTACTTCAGTCTATTTTTGGACGATAGCTGTCATTTATAACTCTGCAGGTTTGTGAATTACAGTGCTCCTGAGCTCCTTTCTTCAACTCGCTTTCTTGTGACCTGGCCGCAACACCGCAGGATGGCTTCAGGCCCTAATCTGGTTCCGGCCCGGCATGCTGAGCCTTTGGTTAATTCCTCTTCCTGGTGGGAAATGAGAGTTAAATTTGCCCGTCCAGACACCTCCAGCTAGCCTCTCATTGGTTCTCGCTATTCCTGTTCATCTTCCGCAGAAATTGCAAACTGGGCCAAACAGGAGGTTAAAGGGACTGACTCTCCAAGTGGGGAGAGTGTTAGTAAAGCGTCTGGAATGTTGCACCCGAGTACCAGGGGAGGAAAACTGAGATATATTTGAACACGTCTCCCGATCACATGGTTGATCATACTCTAGGTTCCACATGCATGTTTTAGCTGAAGGAAGAATACCTTAAACCTGGAGAGTTGAGACCCGTGGAATGGGTACCATGCAATATGACTTCAAAGGGTCTTCATTTGCTCACTGAACCTCTCCAATCCTATCACTGCTGCGTTTATGCCCCTGTACACATGCTTGTTTCTCTTTCGGAGACATAGCAATCCATAGGTTTTAAGATACTTACTAGTCAGGTACATTCTTAGGCGTTTAATATGGGGTGTTGAGTCCATTTCGTTGAGCAAGGAGTAGCTCTTGTCTATTCCATATTTGGCTTAAGGAACTTTATCTGTGCTCATTTCAATCTCTGGTTTTATGCAGCACCCCAACTCACCTTTACCCTTAAGCAAGAATAAGTTGGTTTTCTAAATTTGAGACCCTGTTCTGTTCTGTAATTCAGTTCCTGTGTAGCCAAGTTTCCATTCCGTGTATTACTGATATCTTATGATGTTTCTTTTTCTGTGTGACTTATTTCAGTTAGAATCATCATACCTGAATCCACTCATTGTGCTGCTAAGGGCCTGATGACACAGATTTCATTGCTGAGTGATATTGCTTTGTAAGTAAATACCACAACTTCTTTATCCATTTTTCACTTTCTGCGATGTTGAACTTGTACTGTAAACGAGGTTCTTGTAAACAGAGCCGTTCCAAACTTTGGGGTGGCTGTGTCTTTTTGATTTTAATTTCCCTAAGCTATAGGACCATAAGTGGCAGTGCCCTAGGTTCTGTTGCTTTGTTTTTTAGATGTTTCAGGAAACACCATACACTTCTCCCGAGTGGTTGTTGGCAATTTACATCCCGCCCATCAGCATAACAAGGCTCCCAGTTCTCCATGGCCTGTCCTGCCTTTCTGGATTTTACACTTTTTTCAGATGGCCCTTTTGACCGGGGAGAAGTTGGACTTCATTGTAGTGCAGATTTCCTTTGCAAGCTTGCTTGGTTGGACAAAAAGGGCGTATGCGTTTTTTCCTGAATATATTCAGGAAAAAACGCATACGCCCTTTTTGGCCAAGTGCATCATTGTGGACGTTCTGCCTCTTTTCCTATGCTTTCAATGCAATTCCATTCTACCTCCTGAAATCGGTTTCCTGCAATTCTGCCCCGCTTTCAAGTCCTCTTGGCAGCCTTACTTCAGTCTATTTTTGGACGATAGCTGTCATTTATAACTCTGCAGGTTTCTGAATTACAGTGCCCCTGAGCTCCTTTCTTCAACTCGCTTTCTTTTGAGCTGGCCGCAACACCGCAGGGTGGCTTCAGGCCCTAATCTGGTTCCGGTACGGCACGCTGAGCCTTTGGTTATTTCCTCTTCCTGGTGGGAAATGAGAGTTAAATTTGCCCGTCCAGACACCTCCAGCTAGCCTCTCATTGGTTCTCGCTATTCCTGTTCATCTTCCGCAGAAATTGCAAACTGGGCCAAACAGGAGGTTAAAGGCGCTGACTCTCCAAGTGGGGAGAGTGTTAGTAAAGCGTCTGGAATGTTGCACCCGAGTACCAGGGGAGGAAAACTGAGACATATTTGAACACGTCTCCCGTTCACATGGTTGATCATACTTGGGTTCCACATGCATGTTTTAGCTGAAGGAAGAATACCTTAAACCTGGAGAGTTGAGACCCGTGGAATGGGTACCATGCAATATGACTTCAAAGGGTCTTCATTTGCTCACAGAACCTCTCCAATCCTATCACTGCTGCGTTTATGCCCCTGTACACATGCTTGATTCTCTTTTGGAGACATAGCAATCCATAGGTTTTACGATACTTACTAGTCAGGTACATTCTTAGGCGTTTAATATGCGATGTTGAGTCCATTTCGTTGAGCAAGGAGTAGCTCTTGTCTATTCCATATTTGACTTAAGGAACTTTATCTCTGCTCATTTCAATCTCTGGTTTTATGCAGCACCCCAACTCACCTTTACCCTTAAGCAAGCATAAGTTGGTTTTCTAAATTTGAGACCCTGTTCTGTTCTGTAATTCAGTTCCTGTGTAGCCAAGTTTACATTCCGTGTATTACTGATATCTTATGATGTTTCTTTTTCTGTGTGACTTACTTCAGTTAGAATCATCATACCTGAATCCACTCATTGTGCTGCTAAGGGCCTGATGACACAGATTTCATTGCTGAGTGACATTGCTTTGTAAGTAAATACCACAACTTCTTTATCCATTTTTCACTTTCTGCGATGTTGAACTTGTACTGTAAACGAGGTTCTTGTAAACAGAGCCGTTCCAAACTTTGGGGTGGCTGTGTCTTTTTGATTTTAATTTCCCTAAGCTATAGGACCATAAGTGGAAGTGCCCTAGGTTCTGTTGCTTTGTTTTTTAGATGTTTCAGGAAACACCATACACTTCTCCCGAGTGGTTGTTGGCAATTTACATCCCGCCCATCAGCATAACAAGGCTCCCAGTTCTCCATGGCCTGTCCTGCCTTTCTGGATTTTACACTTTTTTCAGATGGCCCTTTTGACCGGGGGGAAGTGAGACTTCATTGTAGTGCAGATTTCCTTTGCAAGCTTGCTTGGTTGGCCAAAAAGGGCGTATGCGTTTTTTCCTGAATATATTCAGGAAAAAACGCATACGCCCTTTTTGGCCAAGTGCATCATTGTGGACGTTCTGCCTCTTTTCCTATGCTTTCAATGCAATTCCAGTCTACCTCCTGAAATCGGTTTCCTGCAATTCTGCCCCGCTTTCAAGTCCTCTTGGCAGCCTTACTTCAGTCTATTTTTGGACGATAGCTGTCATTTATAACTCTGCAGGTTTGTGAATTACAGTGCCCCTGAGCTCCTTTCTTCAACTCGCTTTCTTGTGACCTGGCCGCAACACCGCAGGATGGCTTCAGGCCCTAATCTGGTTCCGGTACGGCACGCTGAGCCTTTGGTTATTTCCTCTTCCTGGTGGGAAATGAGAGTTAAATTTGCCCGTCCAGACACCTCCAGCTAGCCTCTCATTGGTTCTCGCTATTCCTGTTCATCTTCCGCAGAAATTGCAAACTGGGCCAAACAGGAGGTTAAAGGCGCTGACTCTCCAAGTGGGGAGAGTGTTAGTAAAGCGTCTGGAATGTTGCACCCGAGTACCAGGGGAGGAAAACTGAGACATATTTGAACACGTCTCCCGTTCACATGGTTGATCATACTTGGATTCCACATGCATGTTTTAGCTGAAGGAAGAATGCCTTAAACCTGGAGAGTTGAGACCCGTGTAATGGGTACCATGCAATATGACTTCAAAGGGTCTTCATTTGCTCACCGAACCTCTCCAATCCTATCACTGCTGCGTTTATGCCCCTGTACACATGCTTGATTCTCTTTTGGAGACATAGCAATCCATAGGTTTTACGATACTTACTAGTCAGGTACATTCTTAGGCGTTTAATATGCGGTGTTGAGTCCATTTCGTTGAGCAAGGAGTAGCTCTTGTCTATTCCATATTTGACTTAAGGAACTTTATCTGTGCTCATTTCAATCTCTGGTTTTATGCAGCACCCCAACTCACCTTTACCCTTAAGCAAGCATAAGTTGGTTTTCTAAATTTGAGACCCTGTTCTGTTCTGTAATTCAGTTCCTGTGTAGCCAAGTTTACATTCCGTGTATTACTGATACCTTATGATGTTTCTTTTTTTTTGTGACTTAGTTCAGTTAGAATCATCATACCTGAATCCACTCATTGTGATGCTAAGGGCCTGATGACATAGATTTCATTGCTGAGTGATATTGCTTTGTAAGTAAATACCACAACTTCTTTATCCATTTTTCACTTTCTGCGATGTTGAACTTGTACTGTAAACGAGGTTGTTGTAAACAGAGGCGTCCCAAACTTTGGGGTGGCTGTGTCTTTTTGATTTTAATTTCCCTAAGCTATAGGACCATAAGTGGCAGTGCCCTAGGCTCTGTTGCTTTGTTTTTTAGATGTTTCAGGAAACACCATACACTTCTCCCGAGTGTCTGTTGGCAATTTACATCCCGCCCATCAGCATAACAAGGCTCCCAGTTCTCCATGGCCTGTCCTGCCTTTCTGGATTTTACACTTTTTTCAGATGGCCCTTTTGACCGGGGGGAAGTGAGACTTCATTGTAGTGCAGATTTCCTTTGCAAGCTTGCTTGGTTGGCCAGAAAGGGCGTATGCGTTTTTTCCTGAATATATTCAGGAAAAAACGCATACGCCCTTTTTGGCCAAGTGCATCATTGTGGACGTTCTGCCTCTTTTCCTATGCTTTCAATGCAATTCCAGTCTACCTCCTGAAATCGGTTTCCTGCAATTCTGCCCCGCTTTCAAGTCCTCTTGGCAGCCTTACTTCAGTCTATTTTTGGACGATAGCTGTCATTTATAACTCTGCAGGTTTGTGAATTACAGTGCCCCTGAGCTCCTTTCTTCAACTCGCTTTCTTGTGACCTGGCCGCAACACCGCAGGATGGCTTCAGGCCCTAATCTGGTTCCGGCCCGGCACGCTGAGCCTTTGGTTAATTCCTCTTCCTGGTGGGAAATGAGAGTTAAATTTGCCCGTCCAGACACCTCCAGCTAGCCTCTCATTGGTTCTCGCTATTCCTGTTCATCTTCCGCAGAAATTGCAAACTGGGCCAAACAGGAGGTTAAAGGGACTGACTCTCCAAGTGGGGAGAGTGTTAGTAAAGCGTCTGGAATGTTGCACCCGAGTACCAGGGGAGGAAAACTGAGACATATTTGAACACGTCTCCCGATCACATGGTTGATCATACTCTAGGTTCCACATGCATGTTTTAGCTGAAGGAAGAATACCTTAAACCTGGGTAGTTGAAACCCGTGGAATGGGTACCATGCAATATGACTTCAAAGGGTCTTCATTTGCTCACCGAACCTCTCCAATCCTATCACTGCTGCGTTTATGCCCCTGTACACATGCTTGATTCTCTTTCGGAGACATATCAATTCTTAGGTTTTAAGATACTTACAAGTCAGGTACATTCTTAGGCGTTTAATATGCGGTGTTGAGTCCATTTCGTTGAGGAAGGAGTAGCTCTTGTCTATTCCATATTTGGCTTAAGGAACTTTATCTGTGCTCATTTCAATCTCTGGTTTTATGCAGCATCCCAACTCACCTTTACCCTTAAGCAAGCATAAGTTGTTTTTCTAAATTTGAGACCGTGTTCTGTTCTGTAATTCAGTTCCTGTGTAGCCAAGTTTACATTCCGTGTATTACTGATATCTTATGATGTTTCTTTTTCTGTGTGACTTATTTCAGTTAGAATCATCATACCTGAATCCACTCATTGTGATGCTAAGGGCCTGATGACATAGATTTCATTGCTGAGTGATATTGCTTTGTAAGTAAATACCACAACTTCTTTATCCATTTTTCACTTTCTGCGATGTTGAACTTGTACTGTAAACGAGGTTCTTGTAAACAGAGGCGTCCCAAACTTTGGGGTGGCTGTGTCTTTTTGATTTTAATTTCCCTAAGCTATAGGACCATAAGTGGCAGTGCCCTAGGCTCTGTTGCTTTGTTTTTTAGATGTTTCAGGAAACACCATACACTTCTCCCGAGTGGTTGTTGGCAATTTACATCCCGCCAATCAGCATAACAAGGCTCCCAGTTCTCCATGGCCTGTCCTGCCTTTCTGGATTTTACACTTTTTTCAGATGGCCCTTTTGACCGGGGGGAAGTGAGACTTCATTGTAGTGCAGATTTCCTTTGCAAGCTTGCTTGGTTGGCCAAAAAGGGCGTATGCGTTTTTTCCTGAATATATTCAGGAAAAAACGCATACGCCCTTTTTGGCCAAGTGCATCATTGTGGACGTTCTGCCTCTTTTCCTATGCTTTCAATGCAATTCCAGTCTACCTCCTGAAATCGGTTTCCTGCAATTCTGCCCCGCTTTCAAGTCCTCTTGGCAGCCTTACTTCAGTCTATTTTTGGACGATAGCTGTCATTTATAACTCTGCAGGTTTGTGAATTACAGTGCCCCTGAGCTCCTTTCTTCAACTCGCTTTCTTGTGACCTGGCCGCAACACCGCAGGATGGCTTCAGGCCCTAATCTGGTTCCGGCCCGGCACGCTGAGCCTTTGGTTAATTCCTCTTCCTGGTGGGAAATGAGAGTTAAATTTGCCCGTCCAGACACCTCCAGCTAGCCTCTCATTGGTTCTCGCTATTCCTGTTCATCTTCCGCAGAAATTGCAAACTGGGCCAAACAGGAGGTTAAAGGGACTGACTCTCCAAGTGGGGAGAGTGTTAGTAAAGCGTCTGGAATGTTGCACCCGAGTACCAGGGGAGGAAAACTGAGACATATTTGAACACGTCTCCCGATCACATGGTTGATCATACTCTAGGTTCCACATGCATGTTTTAGCTGAAGGAAGAATAACTTAAACCTGGGTAGTTGAAACCCGTGGAATGGGTACCATGCAATATGACTTCAAAGGGTCTTCATTTGCTCACCGAACCTCTCCAATCCTATCACTGCTGCGTTTATGCCCCTGTACACATGCTTGATTCTCTTTCGGAGACATATCAATTCTTAGGTTTTAAGATACTTACAAGTCAGGTACATTCTTAGGCGTTTAATATGCGGTGTTGAGTCCATTTCGTTGAGGAAGGAGTAGCTCTTGTCTATTCCATATTTGGCTTAAGGAACTTTATCTGTGCTCATTTCAATCTCTGGTTTTATGCAGCATCCCAACTCACCTTTACCCTTAAGCAAGCATAAGTTGTTTTTCTAAATTTGAGACCGTGTTCTGTTCTGTAATTCAGTTCCTGTGTAGCCAAGTTTACATTCCGTGT
The DNA here is from genome assembly GCF_949987515.2 of Delphinus delphis. Lineage (NCBI taxonomy): Eukaryota > Metazoa > Chordata > Mammalia > Artiodactyla > Delphinidae > Delphinus > Delphinus delphis. The sequence continues at coordinate 1,033,150 of NC_082690.1, read as the reverse complement.
ATTACTGATATCTTATGATGTTTCTTTTTCTGTGTGACTTATTTCAGTTAGAATCATCATACCTGAATCCACTCATTGTGATGCTAAGGGCCTGATGACATAGATTTCATTGCTGAGTGATATTGCTTTGTAAGTAAATACCACAACTTCTTTATCCATTTTTCACTTTCTGCGATGTTGAACTTGTACTGTAAACGAGGTTCTTGTAAACAGAGGCGTCCCAAACTTTGGGGTGGCTGTGTCTTTTTGATTTTAATTTCCCTAAGCTATAGGACCATAAGTGGCAGTGCCCTAGGCTCTGTTGCTTTGTTTTTTAGATGTTTCAGGAAACACCATACACTTCTCCCGAGTGGTTGTTGGCAATTTACATCCCGCCAATCAGCATAACAAGGCTCCCAGTTCTCCATGGCCTGTCCTGCCTTTCTGGATTTTACACTTTTTTCAGATGGCCCTTTTGACCGGGGGGAAGTGAGACTTCATTGTAGTGCAGATTTCCTTTGCAAGCTTGCTTGGTTGGCCAAAAAGGGCGTATGCGTTTTTTCCTGAATATATTCAGGAAAAAACGCATACGCCCTTTTTGGCCAAGTGCATCATTGTGGACGTTCTGCCTCTTTTCCTATGCTTTCAATGCAATTCCAGTCTACCTCCTGAAATCGGTTTCCTGCAATTCTGCCCCGCTTTCAAGTCCTCTTGGCAGCCTTACTTCAGTCTATTTTTGGACGATAGCTGTCATTTATAACTCTGCAGGTTTGTGAATTACAGTGCCCCTGAGCTCCTTTCTTCAACTCGCTTTCTTGTGACCTGGCCGCAACACCGCAGGATGGCTTCAGGCCCTAATCTGGTTCCGGCCCGGCATGCTGAGCCTTTGGTTAATTCCTCTTCCTGGTGGGAAATGAGAGTTAAATTTGCCTGTTCAGACACCTCCAGCTAGTCTCTCATTGGTTCTCGCTATTCCTGTTCATCTTCCGCAGAAATTGCAAACTGGGCCAAACAGGAGGTTAAAGGGACGGACTCTCCAATTGGGGAGAGTGTTAGTAAAGCGTCTAGAATGTTGCACCCGAGTACCAGGGGAGGAAAACTGAGACATATTTGAACACGTCTCCCGTTCACATGGTTGATCATACTCTGGGTTCCACATGCATGTTTTAGCTGAAGGAAGTATACCTTAAACCTGGAGAGTTGAGACCCGTGTAATGGGTACCATGCAATATGACTTCAAAGGGTCTTCATTTGCTCACCAAACCTCTCCAATCCTATCACTGCTGCGTTTATGCCCCTGTACACACGCTTGATTCTCTCTTGGAGACATAGCAATCCATAGGTTTTGAGATACTTACTAGTCAGGTACATTCTTAGGCGTTTAATATCGGGTGTTGAGTCCATTTCGTTGAGCAAGGAGTAGCTCTTGTCTATTCCATATTTGACTTAAGGAACTTTATCTGTGCTCATTTCAATCTCTGGTTTTATGCAGCACCCCAACTCACCTTTACCCTTAAGCAAGCATAAGTTGGTTTTCTAAATTTGAGACCCTGTTCTGTTCTGTAATTCAGTTCCTGTGTAGCCAAGTTTACATTCCGTGTATTACTGATATCTTATGATGTTTCTTTTTCTGTGTGACTTACTTCAGTTAGAATCACCGTACCTGAATCCACTCATTATGCTGCTACGGGCCTGATGACATAGATTTCATTGCTGAGTGATACTGCATTGTACGTAAGTACCACAAGTTCTTTATCCATTTTTCACTTTCTGTGATATTGAACTTGTACGGTAAATGAGGTTCTTGTAAACGGAGGCGTCCCAAACTTTGGGGTGGCTGTGTCTTTTTGATTTTAATTTCCCTAAGCTATAGGACCATAAGTGGAAGTGCCCTAGGCTCTGTTGCTTTGTTTTTTAGATGTTTCAGGAAACACCATACACTTCTCCCAAGTGTCTGTTGGCAATTTACATCCCGCCCATCAGCATAACAAGGCTCCCAGTTCTCCATGGCCTGTCCTGCCTTTCTGGATTTTACACTTTTTTCAGATGGCCCTTTTGACCGGGGGGAAGTGAGACTTCATTGTAGTGCAGATTTCCTTTGCAAGCTTGCTTGGTTGGCCAAAAAGGGCGTATGCGTTTTTTCCTGAATATATTCAGGAAAAAACGCATACGCCCTTTTTGGCCAAGTGCATCATTGTGGACGTTCTGCCTCTTTTCCTATGCTTTCAATGCAATTCCAGTCTACCTCCTGAAATCGGTTTCCTGCAATTCTGCCCCGATTTCAAGTCCTCTTGGCAGCCTTACTTCAGTCTATTTTTGGATGATAGCTGTCATTTATAACTCTGCAGGTTTGTGAATTACAGTGCCCCTGAGCTCCTTTCTTCAACTCCCTTTCTTTTGAGCTGGCCGCAACACCGCAGGATGGCTTCAGGCCCTAATCTGGTTCCGGCCCGGCATGCTGAGCCTTTGGTTAATTCCTCTTCCTGGTGGGAAATGAGAGTTAAATTTGCCCGTCCAGACACATCCAGCTAGCCTCTCATTGGTTCTCGCTATTCCTGTTCATCTTCCGCAGAAATTGCAAACTGGGCCAAACAGGAGGTTAAAGGGACTGACTCTCCAAGTGGGGAGAGTGTTAGTAAAGCGTCTGGAATGTTGCACCCGAGTACCAGGGGAGGAAAACTGAGACATATTTGAACACGTCTCCCGTTCACATGGTTGATCATAATCTAGGTTCCACATGCATGTTTTAGCTGAAGGAAGAATACCTTAAACCTGGGTAGTTGAAACCCGTGCAATGGGTACCATGCAATATGACTTCAAAGGGTCTTCATTTGCTCACCGAACCTCTCCAATCCTATCACTGCTGCGTTTACGCCCCTGTACACATGCTTGATTCTCTTTCGGAGACATAGCAATCCATAGGTTTTAAGATACTTACTAGTCAGGTACATTCTTAGGCGTTTAATATGGGGTGTTGAGTCCATTTCGTTGAGCAAGGAGTAGCTCTTGTCTATTCCATATTTGGCTTAAGGAACTTTATCTGTGCTCATTTCAATCTCTGGTTTCATGCAGCACCCCAACTCACCTTTACCTTTAAGCAAGAATAAGTTGGTTTTCTAAATTTGAGACCCTGTTCTGTTCTGTAATTCAGTTCCTGTGTAGCCAAGTTTACATTCCATGTATTACTGATATCTTATGATGTTTCTTTTTCTGTGTGACTTACTTCAGTTAGAATCATCATACCTGAATCCACTCATTGTGCTGCTAAGGGCCTGATGACACAGATTTCATTGCTGAGTGATATTGCTTTGTAAGTAAATACCACAACTTCTTTATCCATTTTTCACTTTCTGCGATGTTGAACATGTACTGTAAACGAGGTTCTTGTAAACAGAGCCGTTCCAAACTTTGGGGTGGCTGTGTCTTTTTGATTTTAATTTCCCTAAGCTATAGGACCATAAGTGGAAGTGCCCTAGGTTCTGTTGCTTTGTTTTTTAGATGTTTCAGGAAACACCATACACTTCTCCCGAGTGTCTGTTGGCAAATTACATCCCGCCCATCAGCATAACAAGGCTCCCAGTTCTCCATGGCCTGTCCTGCCTTTCTGGATTTTACACTTTTTTCAGATGGCCCTTTTGACCGGGGGGAACTGAGACTTCATTGTAGTGCAGATTTCCTTTGCAAGCTTGCTTGGTTGGCCAAAAAGGGCGTATGCGTTTTTTCTTGAATATATTCAGGAAAAAACGCATACGCACTTTTCGGCCAAGTGCATCATTGTGGACGTTCTGCCTCTTTTCCTATGCTTTCAATGCAATTCCAGTCTACCTCCTGAAATCGGTTTCCTGCAATTCTGCCCCGCTTTCAAGTCCTCTTGGCAGCCTTACTTCAGTCTATTTTTGGATGATAGCTGTCATTTATAACTCTGCAGGTTTGTGAATTACAGTGCCCCTGAGCTCCTTTCTTCAACTCGCTTTCTTGTGACCTGGCCGCAACACCGCAGGATGGCTTCAGGCCCTAATCTGGTTCCGGCCCGGCATGCTGAGCCTTTGGTTAATTCCTCTTCCTGGTGGGAAATGAGAGTTAAATTTGCCCGTCCAGACACCTCCAGCTAGCCTCTCATTGGTTCTCGCTATTCCTGTTCATCTTCCGCAGAAATTGCAAACTGGGCCAAACAGGAGGTTAAAGGGACTGACTCTCCAAGTGGGGAGAGTGTTAGTAAAGCGTCTGGAATGTTGCACCCGAGTACCAGGGGAGGAAAACTGAGACATATTTGAACACGTCTCCCGATCACATGGTTGATCATACTCTAGGTTCCACATGCATGTTTTAGCTGAAGGAAGAATACCTTAAACCTGGGTAGTTGAAACCCGTGCAATGGGTACCATGCAATATGACTTCAAAGGGTCTTCATTTGCTCACCGAACCTCTCCAATCCTATCACTGCTGCGTTTACGCCCCTGTACACATGCTTGATTCTCTTTCGGAGACATAGCAATCCATAGGTTTTAAGATACTTACTAGTCAGGTACATTCTTAGGCGTTTAATATGCGGTGTTGAGTCCATTTCGTTGAGCAAGGAGTAGCTCTTGTCTATTCCATATTTGGCTTAAGGAACTTTATCTGTGCTCATTTCAATCTCTGGTTTTATGCAGCACCCCAACTCACCTTTACCTTTAAGCAAGAATAAGTTGGTTTTCTAAATTTGAGACCCTGTTCTGTTCTGTAATTCAGTTCCTGTGTAGCCAAGTTTACATTCCATGTATTACTGATATCTTATGATGTTTCTTTTTCTGTGTGACTTATTTCAGTTAGAATCATCATACCTGAATCCACTCATTGTGCTGCTTAGGGCCTGATGACACAGATTTCATTGCTGAGTGATATTGCTTTGTAAGTAAATACCACAACTTCTTTATCCATTTTTCACTTTCTGCGATGTTGAACATGTACTGTAAACGAGGTTCTTGTAAACAGAGCCGTTCCAAACTTTGGGGTGGCTGTGTCTTTTTGATTTTAATTTCCCTAAGCTATAGGACCATAAGTGGAAGTGCCCTAGGTTCTGTTGCTTTGTTTTTTAGATGTTTCAGGAAACACCATACACTTCTCCCGAGTGGTTGTTGGCAATTTACATCCCGCCCATCAGCATAACAAGGGCTCCCAGTTCTCCATGGCCTGTCCTGCCTTTCTGGATTTTACACTTTTTTCAGATGGCCCTTTTGACCGGGGGGAACTGAGACTTCATTGTAGTGCAGATTTCCTTTGCAAGCTTGCTTGGTTGGCCAAAAAGGGCGTATGCGTTTTTTCCTGAATATATTCAGGAAAAAACGCATACGCACTTTTCGGCCAAGTGCATCATTGTGGACGTTCTGCCTCTTTTCCTATGCTTTCAATGCAATTCCAGTCTACCTCCTGAAATCGGTTTCCTGCAATTCTGCCCCGCTTTCAAGTCCTCTTGGCAGCCTTACTTCAGTCTATTTTTGGACGATAGCTGTCATTTATAACTCTGCAGGTTTGTGCATTACAGTGCCCCTGAGCTCTTTTCTTCAACTCGGTTTCTTTTGAGCTGGCCGCAACACCGCAGGATGGCTTCAGGCCCTAATCTGGTTCCGGTACGGCACGCTGAGCCTTTGGTTATTTCCTCTTCCTGGTGGGAAATGAGAGTTAAATTTGCCCGTCCAGACACCTCCAGCTAGCCTCTCATTGGTTCTCGCTATTCCTGTTCATCTTCCGCAGAAATTGCAAACTGGGCCAAACAGGAGGTTAAAGGCGCTGACTCTCCAAGTGGGGAGAGTGTTAGTAAAGCGTCTGGAATGTTGCACCCGAGTACCAGGGGAGGAAAACTGAGACATATTTGAACACGTCTCCCGTTCACATGGTTGATCATACTTGGGTTCCACATGCATGTTTTAGCTGAAGGAAGAAAACCTTAAACCTGGAGAGTTGAGACCCGTGTAATGGGTACCATGCAATATGACTTCAAAGGGTCTTCATTTGCTCACCGAACCTCTCCAATCCTATCACTGCTGCATTTATGCCCCTGTACACATGCTTGATTCTCTTTTGGAGACATAGCAATCCATAGGTTTTACGATAATTACTAGTCAGGTACATTCTTAGGCGTTTAATATGCGGTGTTGAGTCCATTTCGTTGAGCAAGGAGTAGCTCTTGTCTATTCCATATTTGACTTAAGGAACTTTATCTGTGCTCATTTCAATCTCTGGTTTTATGCAGCACCCCAACTCACCTTTACCCTTAAGCAAGCATAAGTTGGTTTTCTAAATTTGAGACCCTGTTCTGTTCTGTAATTCAGTTCCTGTGTAGCCAAGTTTACATTCCGTGTATTACTGATATCTTATGATGTTTCTTTTTCTGTGTGACTTATTTCAGTTAGAATCATCATACCTGAATCCACTCATTGTGCTGCTAAGGGCCTGATGACACAGATTTCATTGCTGAGTGATATTGCTTTGTAAGTAAATACCACAACTTCTTTATCCATTTTTCACTTTCTGCGATGTTGAACTTGTACTGTAAACGAGGTTCTTGTAAACAGAGCCGTCCCAAACTTTGGGGTGGCTGTGTCTTTTTGATTTTAATTTCCCTAAGCTATAGGACCATAAGTGGCAGTGCCCTAGGCTCTGTTGCTTTGTTTTTTAGATGTTTCAGGAAACACCATACACTTCTCCCGAGTGTCTGTTGGCAATTTACATCCCGCCCATCAGCATAACAAGGCTCCCAGTTCTCCATGGCCTGTCCTGCCTTTCTGGATTTTACACTTTTTTCAGATGGCCCTTTTGACCGGGGGGAACTGAGACTTCATTGTAGTGCAGAATTCCTTTGCAAGCTTGCTTGGTTGGCCAAAAAGGGCGTATGCGTTTTTTCCTGAATATATTCAGGAAAAAACGCATACGCACTTTTCGGCCAAGTGCATCATTGTGGACGTTCTGCCTCTTTTCCTATGCTTTCAATGCAATTCCAGTCTACCTCCTGAAATCGGTTTCCTGCAATTCTGCCCCGCTTTCAAGTCCTCTTGGCAGCCTTACTTCAGTCTATTTTTGGACGATAGCTGTCATTTATAACTCTGCAGGTTTGTGAATTACAGTGCCCCTGAGCTCCTTTCTTCAACTCGCTTTCTTGTGACCTGGCCGCAACACCGCAGGATGGCTTCAGGCCCTAATCTGGTTCCGGCCCGGCATGCTGAGCCTTTGGTTAATTCCTCTTCCTGGTGGGAAATGAGAGTTAAATTTGCCCGTCCAGACACCTCCAGCTAGCCTCTCATTGGTTCTCGCTATTCCTGTTCATCTTCCGCAGAAATTGCAAACTGGGCCAAACAGGAGGTTAAAGGGACTGACTCTCCAAGTGGGGAGAGTGTTAGTAAAGCGTCTGGAATGTTGCACCCGAGTACCAGGGGAGGAAAACTGAGACATATTTGAACACGTCTCCCGATCACATGGTTGATCATACTCTAGGTTCCACATGCATGTTTTAGCTGAAGGAAGAATACCTTAAACCTGGGTAGTTGAAACCCGTGCAATGGGTACCATGCAATATGACTTCAAAGGGTCTTCATTTGCTCACCGAACCTCTCCAATCCTATCACTGCTGCGTTTACGCCCCTGTACACATGCTTGATTCTCTTTCGGAGACATAGCAATCCATAGGTTTTAAGATACTTACTAGTCAGGTACATTCTTAGGCGTTTAATATGCGGTGTTGAGTCCATTTCGTTGAGCAAGGAGTAGCTCTTGTCTATTCCATATTTGGCTTAAGGAACTTTATCTGTGCTCATTTCAATCTCTGGTTTTATGCAGCACCCCAACTCACCTTTACCTTTAAGCAAGAATAAGTTGGTTTTCTAAATTTGAGACCCTGTTCTGTTCTGTAATTCAGTTCCTGTGTAGCCAAGTTTACATTCCATGTATTACTGATATCTTATGATGTTTCTTTTTCTGTGTGACTTATTTCAGTTAGAATCATCATACCTGAATCCACTCATTGTGCTGCTTAGGGCCTGATGACACAGATTTCATTGCTGAGTGATATTGCTTTGTAAGTAAATACCACAACTTCTTTATCCATTTTTCACTTTCTGCGATGTTGAACATGTACTGTAAACGAGGTTCTTGTAAACAGAGCCGTTCCAAACTTTGGGGTGGCTGTGTCTTTTTGATTTTAATTTCCCTAAGCTATAGGACCATAAGTGGAAGTGCCCTAGGTTCTGTTGCTTTGTTTTTTAGATGTTTCAGGAAACACCATACACTTCTCCCGAGTGGTTGTTGGCAATTTACATCCCGCCCATCAGCATAACAAGGGCTCCCAGTTCTCCATGGCCTGTCCTGCCTTTCTGGATTTTACACTTTTTTCAGATGGCCCTTTTGACCGGGGGGAACTGAGACTTCATTGTAGTGCAGATTTCCTTTGCAAGCTTGCTTGGTTGGCCAAAAAGGGCGTATGCGTTTTTTCCTGAATATATTCAGGAAAAAACGCATACGCACTTTTCGGCCAAGTGCATCATTGTGGACGTTCTGCCTCTTTTCCTATGCTTTCAATGCAATTCCAGTCTACCTCCTGAAATCGGTTTCCTGCAATTCTGCCCCGCTTTCAAGTCCTCTTGGCAGCCTTACTTCAGTCTATTTTTGGACGATAGCTGTCATTTATAACTCTGCAGGTTTGTGCATTACAGTGCCCCTGAGCTCTTTTCTTCAACTCGGTTTCTTTTGAGCTGGCCGCAACACCGCAGGATGGCTTCAGGCCCTAATCTGGTTCCGGTACGGCACGCTGAGCCTTTGGTTATTTCCTCTTCCTGTTTGGAAATGAGAGTTAAATTTGCCCGTCCAGACACCTCCAGCTAGCCTCTCATTGGTTCTCGCTATTCCTGTTCATCTTCCGCAGAAATTGCAAACTGGGCCAAACAGGAGGTTAAAGGCGCTGACTCTCCAAGTGGGGAGAGTGTTAGTAAAGCGTCTGGAATGTTGCACCCGAGTACCAGGGGAGGAAAACTGAGACATATTTGAACACGTCTCCCGTTCACATGGTTGATCATACTTGGGTTCCACATGCATGTTTTAGCTGAAGGAAGAAAACCTTAAACCTGGAGAGTTGAGACCCGTGTAATGGGTACCATGCAATATGACTTCAAAGGGTCTTCATTTGCTCACCGAACCTCTCCAATCCTATCACTGCTGCATTTATGCCCCTGTACACATGCTTGATTCTCTTTTGGAGACATAGCAATCCATAGGTTTTACGATAATTACTAGTCAGGTACATTCTTAGGCGTTTAATATGCGGTGTTGAGTCCATTTCGTTGAGCAAGGAGTAGCTCTTGTCTATTCCATATTTGACTTAAGGAACTTTATCTGTGCTCATTTCAATCTCTGGTTTTATGCAGCACCCCAACTCACCTTTACCCTTAAGCAAGCATAAGTTGGTTTTCTAAATTTGAGACCCTGTTCTGTTCTGTAATTCAGTTCCTGTGTAGCCAAGTTTACATTCCGTGTATTACTGATATCTTATGATGTTTCTTTTTCTGTGTGACTTATTTCAGTTAGAATCATCATACCTGAATCCACTCATTGTGCTGCTAAGGGCCTGATGACACAGATTTCATTGCTGAGTGATATTGCTTTGTAAGTAAATACCACAACTTCTTTATCCATTTTTCACTTTCTGCGATGTTGAACTTGTACTGTAAACGAGGTTCTTGTAAACAGAGCCGTCCCAAACTTTGGGGTGGCTGTGTCTTTTTGATTTTAATTTCCCTAAGCTATAGGACCATAAGTGGCAGTGCCCTAGGCTCTGTTGCTTTGTTTTTTAGATGTTTCAGGAAACACCATACACTTCTCCCGAGTGTCTGTTGGCAATTTACATCCCGCCCATCAGCATAACAAGGCTCCCAGTTCTCCATGGCCTGTCCTGCCTTTCTGGATTTTACACTTTTTTCAGATGGCCCTTTTGACCGGGGGGAACTGAGACTTCATTGTAGTGCAGAATTCCTTTGCAAGCTTGCTTGGTTGGCCAAAAAGGGCGTATGCGTTTTTTCCTGAATATATTCAGGAAAAAACGCATACGCACTTTTCGGCCAAGTGCATCATTGTGGACGTTCTGCCTCTTTTCCTATGCTTTCAATGCAATTCCAGTCTACCTCCTGAAATCGGTTTCCTGCAATTCTGCCCCGCTTTCAAGTCCTCTTGGCAGCCTTACTTCAGTCTATTTTTGGACGATAGCTGTCATTTATAACTCTGCAGGTTTGTGAATTACAGTGCCCCTGAGCTCCTTTCTTCAACTCGCTTTCTTGTGACCTGGCCGCAACACCGCAGGATGGCTTCAGGCCCTAATCTGGTTCCGGCCCGGCATGCTGAGCCTTTGGTTAATTCCTCTTCCTGGTGGGAAATGAGAGTTAAATTTGCCCGTCCAGACACCTCCAGCTAGCCTCTCATTGGTTCTCGCTATTCCTGTTCATCTTCCGCAGAAATTGCAAACTGGGCCAAACAGGAGGTTAAAGGGACTGACTCTCCAAGTGGGGAGAGTGTTAGTAAAGCGTCTGGAATGTTGCACCCGAGTACCAGGGGAGGAAAACTGAGACATATTTGAACACGTCTCCCGATCACATGGTTGATCATACTCTAGGTTCCACATGCATGTTTTAGCTGAAGGAAGAATACCTTAAACCTGGGTAGTTGAAACCCGTGCAATGGATACCATGCAATATGACTTCAAAGGGTCTTCATTTGCTCACCGAACCTCTCCAATCCTATCACTGCTGCGTTTACGCCCCTGTACACATGCTTGATTCTCTTTCGGAGACATAGCAATCCATAGGTTTTAAGATACTTACTAGTCAGGTACATTCTTAGGCGTTTAATATGGGGTGTTGAGTCCATTTCGTTGAGCAAGGAGTAGCTCTTGTCTATTCCATATTTGGCTTAAGGAACTTTATCTGTGCTCATTTCAATCTCTGGTTTTATGCAGCACCCCAACTCACCTTTACCTTTAAGCAAGAATAAGTTGGTTTTCTAAATTTGAGACCCTGTTCTGTTCTGTAATTCAGTTCCTGTGTAGCCAAGTTTACATTCCGTGTATTACTGATATCTTATGATGTTTCTTTTTCTGTGTGACTTATTTCAGTTAGAATCATCATACCTGAATCCACTCATTGTGCTGCTAAGGTCCTGATGACACAGATTTCATTGCTGAGTGATATTGCTTTGTAAGTAAATACCACAACTTCTTTATCCATTTTTCACTTTCTGCGATGTTGAACTTGTACTGTAAACGAGGTTCTTGTAAACAGAGGCGTCCAAAACTTTGGGGTGGCTGTGTCTTTTTGATTTTAATTTCCCTAAGCTATAGGACCATAAGTGGCAGTGCCCTAGGCTCTGTTGCTTTGTTTTTTAGATGTTTCAGGAAACACCATACACTTCTCCCGAGTGTCTGTTGGCAATTTACATCCCGCCCATCAGCATAACAAGGCTCCCAGTTCTCCATGGCCTGTCCTGCCTTTCTGGATTTTACACTTTTTTCAGATGGCCCTTTTGACCGGGGGGAAGTGAGACTTCATTGTAGTGCAGATTTCCTTTGCAAGCTTGCTTGGTTGGCCAAAAAGGGCGTATGCGTTTTTTCCTGAATATATTCAGGAAAAAACGCATACGCCCTTTTTGGCCAAGTGCATCATTGTGGACGTTCTGCCTCTTTTCCTATGCTTTCAATGCAATTCCAGTCTACCTCCTGAAATCGGTTTCCTGCAATTCTGCCCCGATTTCAAGTCCTCTTGGCAGCCTTACTTCAGTCTATTTTTGGACGATAGCTGTCATTTATAACTCTGCAGCTTTGTGAATTACAGTGCCCCTGAGCTCCTTTCTTCAACTCGCTTTCTTGTGACCTGGCTGCAACACCGCAGGATGGCTTCAGGCCCTAATCTGGTTCCGGCCCGGCATGCTGAGCCTTTGGTTAATTCCTCTTCCTGGTGGGAAATGAGAGTTAAATTTGCCCGTCCAGACACCTCCAGCTAGCCTCTCATTGGTTCTCGCTATTCCTGTTCATCTTCCGCAGAAATTGCAAACTGGGCCAAACAGGAGGTTAAAGGGACTGACTCTCCAAGTGGGGAGAGTGTTAGTAAAGCGTCTGGAATGTTGCACCCGAGTACCAGGGGAGGAAAACTGAGACATATTTGAACACGTCTCCCGATCACATGGTTGATCATACTCTAGGTTCCACATGCATGTTTTAGCTGAAGGAAGAATACCTTAAACCTGGGTAGTTGAAACCCGTGCAATGGGTACCATGCAATATGACTTCAAAGGGTCTTCATTTGCTCACCGAACCTCTCCAATCCTATCACTGCTGCGTGTACGCCCCTGTACACATGCTTGATTCTCTTTCGGAGACATAGCAATCCATAGGTTTTAAGATACTTACTAGTCAGGTACATTCTTAGGCGTTTAATATGGGGTGTTGAGTCCATTTCGTTGAGCAAGGAGTAGCTCTTGTCTATTCCATATTTGGCTTAAGGAACTTTATCTGTGCTCATTTCAATCTCTGGTTTTATGCAGCACCCCAACTCACCTTTACCTTTAAGCAAGAATAAGTTGGTTTTCTAAATTTGAGACCCTGTTCTGTTCTGTAATTCAGTTCCTGTGTAGCCAAGTTTACATTCCATGTATTACTGATATCTTATGATGTTTCTTTTTCTGTGTGACTTATTTCAGTTAGAATCATCATACCTGAATCCACTCATTGTGCTGCTTAGGGCCTGATGACACAGATTTCATTGCTGAGTGATATTGCTTTGTAAGTAAATACCACAACTTCTTTATCCATTTTTCACTTTCTGCGATGTTGAACATGTACTGTAAACGAGGTTCTTGTAAACAGAGCCGTTCCAAACTTTGGGGTGGCTGTGTCTTTTTGATTTTAATTTCCCTAAGCTATAGGACCATAAGTGGAAGTGCCCTAGGTTCTGTTGCTTTGTTTTTTAGATGTTTCAGGAAACACCATACACTTCTCCCGAGTGTCTGTTGGCAATTTACATCCCGCCCATCAGCATAACAAGGCTCCCAGTTCTCCATGGCCTGTCCTGCCTTTCTGGATTTTACACTTTTTTCAGATGGCCCTTTTGACCGGGGGGAACTGAGACTTCATTGTAGTGCAGATTTCCTTTGCAAGCTTGCTTGGTTGGCCAAAAAGGGCGTATGCGTTTTTTCCTGAATATATTCAGGAAAAAACGCATACACCCTTTTTAGCCAAGTGCATCATTGTGGACGTTCTGCCTCTTTTCCTATGCTTTCAATGCAATTCCAGTCTACCTCCTGAAATCGGTTTCCTGCAATTCTGCCCCGCTTTCAAGTCCTCTTGGCAGCCTTACTTCAGTCTATTTTTGGACGATAGCTGTCATTTATAACTCTGCAGCTTTGTGAATTACAGTGCCCCTGAGCTCCTTTCTTCAACTCGCTTTCTTGTGACCTGGCTGCAACACCATAGGATGGCTTCAGGCCCTAATCTGGTTCCGGCCCGGCATGCTGAGCCTTTGGTTAATTCCTCTTCCTGGTGGGAAATGAGAGTTAAATTTGCCCGTCCAGACACCTCCAGCTAGCCTCTCATTGGTTCTCGCTATTCCTGTTCATCTTCCGCAGAAATTGCAAACTGGGCCAAACAGGAGGTTAAAGGGACTGACTCTCCAAGTGGGGAGAGTGTTAGTAAAGCGTCTGGAATGTTGCACCCGAGTACCAGGGGAGGAAAACTGAGACATATTTGAACACGTCTCCCGATCACATGGTTGATCATACTCTAGGTTCCACATGCATGTTTTAGCTGAAGGAAGAATACCTTAAACCTGGGTAGTTGAAACCCGTGCAATGGGTACCATGCAATATGACTTCAAAGGGTCTTCATTTGCTCACCGAACCTCTCCA